>NC_060212.1:124250000-124850000 GCF_021130785.1 Homalodisca vitripennis | reverse complement strand
TAACACAAGTGAAAGTTCGAAAATCCAGTATTCAATTTGTAATTTTTTAGCACTAGCCGCTTGTACCTCAGTATACATACGAATACTGAGGTAAAACTTACCTGCATTGCAACCTTTTCTTTAGACAGTTCTCAGTACATGTTTTATCATAGATAACATTTTGTGATAAGTAAAATATTTTTATTAGTTTCATATGGCTTAATATGCTAAAAAAGATATTTAACTAAAAGTTAATGTAACGTATAGGATAACCTTTAAAAGTTACCAAAATATTTGCATGTCATTAAACCAGTATACAAATAAATGTTTCGAAAATTTAGAAAATTAAAAGTTGTATACTTGCATAAACGTTTTACTTCTAAACATTACATTAACAATAAAATTAATATTATATTTTGTTGAATTATAAATCAATTAATGTTTGGTGCTTTCACTAAGGAAAGAGTCTGAAAATAATTAACATCATATTAAGTAGGTATTTACATTAAACAATATTGTGTCACTTTAATAATTGCCAATCATATTATTCCTGTCTTGTAATTTAAGGTTCCTGTCTAAATTAATGTTCTGAATGTGATAGTTACCCTCCGTATCCTGTGTGACCTGCAATGAAAGAAATCCTTGTAGCAATATATTGCTATGTAATAGGGCTATTGAAACAGCATTGCACAACACATACATAGTGCCTATTACTTCAGTAGCGGTAAAGGAGCATAACGGTTTGGGAAGGCTCCAATGGGCTGTACAGAGCCATAAATATAAAGACTTATCTCCCTCAGTACAGAACAAGTCTTGCCTTGCCAAGGCTGGTTGTTAACTTACTATGAATGGCTTGTTAATGTGAGTTGTTGATAAATCGACAACGTGCAGTTTTTTAACACTAATTGGTTCAAATTAACAGTTCTTTTATAATGTAATTTCTTGTGTTTGTATTCCCTAGCATTTATGTTTACAACTGATATCAGCTCGCTCTACTTTTCTGTCGCATTCCATACTGCATACTGCAGGTCAAAGTGTTTGGTAGCGTTAAAGATCATAATTTGGGTACAAAACACCTGGAAAACACTTCCCATTAAAAAGGTATTAGGGTGCTATTAAACTTTTGATTTCGAAAACCACATCAATTATAATGGATAATAAATGCGCCGAATTTAATTGCTGTTACGACGGAAGCGGTGCACTTCTTATTCTTAATCAATTATTTGAGTTTAAACATGAGTCATTCAATTAATTATTAAATTAGGATGGTGTCACAGTAAATTTTCATTTTTACTTCCTCCTTTAGTATATCGAGCAATAATGCTTATATCACTCGTGTTTTTCTTGTATATAGAATTTATATTTTCCCATAAATAATATACTGAAAGTTGTGTAAATGCATAAATGCATGATATATGATGAAGCTCGAACTATTCTTCGACTTTTTAATGACTACAAAGTATATATTATACGGACATGTTATTTATGTATGACAAGATATGTATGTCGTGTTAATGTGAAATAAAGAAATAATAATCATAACCACATAATTATAATTAAGAATAAAATGTACAGCATTTACGAAATATCGAACAATTTCAATCATATGCTTAGCAAATTATATTTACTATTCGTTTTATAATAAACACAAACAATTGAAAATATGAAATTTTTATGATTTGATGTAAAACCTGAACTATGTGCACTGCGACAAGGAAAGATGTCGCCGTGTAACAAACACGGAGTACTGATGAATCTGGAAAGTGTAAGGCTTTGAAATTTCAATATTATAATTGGTAATATCTATGGAGATGCGTTTTGAAAATTTGCCACATTTATTCGTGGCGTATGTGTCTGCTCTCTTATTCATTTCTTTGTGTTCTACTTTTAAAACATTTAATTACTTAGTGTTACTTTAAACTTTGAATTCATTTAAAAATTGTCCATTTTATTTAATGGTTTCAGACAATCTTGCAGTAAGTGAACGTCTAAGTGACAGCTAATCTATAAGAATATATTTTTAGGACTTTATGCAACTAGCTGTGTTTATTCAGTATAATAATATTTTTAAAGAAATTTCCTGAATTCCATATATTAAAACTCCAAATAAAATCATAACATTCTGTATAATTAGCCACATCGCCAGATTATGCAAGAAGAAAGTATCAAATGTCGTGTTGCCATTTATCTATGATGAGTAAGATAAAACCGTAAAAACAGTAAAGTTTTAAACAATTTCATGACAAGGCTTACCTGGTAAACTTTTGCCCATCAAATTAATTAAATATGGATACACAAACAATCGGGAAGCTTGGGACTCTTTCTCAGGTAGGTTTTAGATGGCACCATTTTCTTGGCAATAATTCTTTTACTATCTTAACAGTTACTAAACTTGCATCCAGTATTCAGCATCCTTGCAGAATATTACTTTCAGTTATCCATTTTACTATTTATTTGTCGACATTTAATAAGAGTCCAACCTCAAACTGATCTCATCCACTTGTACAGTTACACGACACCATGAGTTCTAGTCAAAAGTCACATTAAACTGTTACCATATCCACCATTGTCTTCCATACCGATATAAACAACCAACAATATTAAACAAGAATTTTAAATACTGTATCCATACCTAAAATTGTCAGTGAGGCTCCACACTGCTAAGGAGTAGTATCAATCTAAAGATCTATTTTATGAATATAAAGCAAGAGAGATCCAATTAAAAGTAAATCACTGTCGTATCCAGGTCGCCTACGTTTTAATATGAAAAATGTTTTAAGAGGTATAACAAAGATGTTTACTTTGAATCGAATCTGATTTTATGTTCAAAATAAAATAAAAATGGTTTAATACTGGAATCACTTACACGTAACAGTAACAAACTAATTATATTTTCCACCATAATCTGTTGGTTAATTACGAGATTAACCACCTTCGTAATTTTGTCTATTGACAATAATTCACGAGGCAGAAATTTAAACGTCTTTGCTCGCAATAGAAAAGTTGTCCACGCTATACTGTCTTATATAAACCAAATAATCATCCTGTATCCGTATGTAAACCCACCTTTAAGCCGACAATTCCACGTGCCATGAACTTGTTGGCTAACATCCCTTACACGCTACAGACAATTAAAATTATTTAGATGCTTCCACTGGGCTAATTAGATATCCTAATTATAACCACATACGTTTGTTTGTTACCTAAAATATTTCTGACGATTCTGTATGTTAAGGATATGTTTAGTTATAATATTTCAATGATATCGTATTGTAATATAGTTGTGGAGCTGTAAAGCTAATAGGTAGGCCAGACTCGTCTGTAGAAATATTACAGCCCTAAGGCGCAGTTACTGTGTTTAGTAATAAAGAAGTAAATAATATTTAAAGAATTAAAATATGTAATAGCCTAATACAAATACGTTACTGATACATACATATATTTACAAGCTTTACCATGAACAGGCATATATTAAACAGATAAGTAAACTGTACGAATATTAAATTTTTAGCACATATGTAAAACGTCATTATTGCTACTTAAAGGAACATTTATTCTTTCAATAATATTTTAAATGAACAATATTAGTTCAAGTTGTCCTATTTTTAAATTAAAAGTCATATTGCGACGCTTTGTGTGAATACAACCCTGATGGCTGGCTTGTTTGTTGGTTTTATATGGCGTGCTTTGAAACAGCGAAATATACAATATATTCGCTCAGTGACACGTACATAGTGTTATTGAAATTTCACTAACAGTACATCATTAAAGCAACATATTATATTAACCAACTAAATTATGTTATCGAGTCCGGAACTTGCTAATCAGTGCTCCACTGCTCAACAATAGGTCCTGTTCTAATATTGATATCATTAACCAGTTACCCCACTTGTAGCAGTGAACTAAGTCTGTCAAGCATCCATCTCCGTAACGCAATTCAAATAATGTGGTTATAAAAGCGGACTTGCTGTTGTCAAGTTTATTAAAGGAAATATAACTGATTTGTGTACTGTGACAACCATCAATTTTCCCTATAAAAATATTGGCAGCTTCAGAAATACAATCCCTTCGGATAGCTATGGCAATGGCAGTAGTAGTAAATATTTCTTTTTCAGATTATTAAAACTATTGAGATTAAATACATATATTATTGTTTTTTACAATTTGTTAGAATCTTCGTATCTAAGGAACTATCTAGGATTTATACTGTTTATCCTAAAATGTTTACTTTAAATTTATTAATGATAAAATCACTCATACCGACATAGTATTGTATCATAAGGAATCAAGTGAACCGTTCCATGATAATATGCCAGTTAAATGGAGTTTATTTACAGCATGTCCGAGGCCAGCTTTGGAATAACCAAGGTTGACCGAGCGAGCTGGGGACTGACAGATAGTTACAGATGCTATCATGTAACAGTAAAAGTAAAAATATAAGGCGAAGTATTTACAGGTAGCTCGTGACTAACTATAGTTTAACGCAGGTTTAACAAACAAACAGGAGACTCTAATACGTATATAGTTACAGTGAATATCAGATAAATATACAAGTAACTTGAAGGTATAGGTGAAGTTGTTGACACGTTTCTCGGACTAGTTAAAGCATATCCAAAGTTTACCTAGAAGCTTAGAGATTACAGATATTGTACAGGCGGATCAATATTGTCAACACACCACAGTACAGGTTCATATATCACTAAATATCAAGGTGGAAATTATATGCTTCTTACTGTGCAGGAAATTTAACATTCTACTTTATAAAGAACGATCTATTACATAATGTTTATTGTAATCACCTAATATACGTATATATAAATATACTCCTGCTATTGTAATATTGCCATGTTATATCTTGATAGATAGCTAAGACGTAGGGTACATATCGCGAAATGAACGTAATTTGAAAAGTAATTTTTTTAATACGTATACACGTGCATTGAAATTATACGAAATGATAAAACGACTTCCAGATAGTATTATTATATAGTTTAGTTTAAAGGTACAGATCCCATAATATAACATATTTGTACAATTCCTTTTTAAATACAACTTTTTTAAATTGTTTTAAACTTTTTCACCACAGTCACTGTCCATAACATTTTGCAAGAAAAATTATTTATTACTCTTTAAAAACTAAAGCTGTACATCTTAGGAACTAGTCTTTCTGGTAACTAAATTACTGCCATATTAGTCATTACCATTTAATAAAACGTCAGTGTAAATGATTTGTTTAGGATTGCAAATATGATTAAAAGTCTTGTTTAACTGCAAATGAAACTAATTAAAAAAATAGTCTAGGAGGATTAGTAAATGTAATTCATATAAATAAGCAGATTTCTTAAGTCTACACCCACAAGAAAAACACACACACCGGTTGCCCCTGGCAGTCGGACAGTGCAGACCTTCTTATCTGGTGCTCCGTGCTTTTCAGCGATCCAGTAGTAACGAGAGTGACTGTTTCGTTTGTAATGATCTATTACTTGAAAGTAATGTTTTTACGTTGTGTTTCCAATGCAATAATGGTTTCCATTTTAAATTAGCTGAATTACAAGAATTTATTTGAAATCGTAAGCAGCGTCGTAAATCTAAGAATCGCAAAAACTGTAGAGTTAAAAATAAAAGATATAAACAACTGCAATAGGTCAGTAAAGATTTCGTCAATAAGATGCATCAAGATTTCTTGGTACAAATGGAGGAGACCATTAAGTTGCATTTTTTTCCTATGAACACAATATGAATTTAAACAATCTTTAGAATTAAAAAATAATGATTATGAAACTAAAATAATTCGTTGAAATCTACATTATATAAGAGAACGATATTGAAACCACGTTAGGGACAACTTTGACTAACTGACTGATGGTTGATTGGTGACGGAAGTGAAGCGAAAAGCAGGTGTTATTGTTTTCATGTCACGATGCTGTCATAACACAATCATGGCAGTCCAATGCTTTACGAAACATAAATCCGTTACTTGAGGCTAAGTTATAGATTTGTAATAGAGAAGTATAAAGTTCTGTCTTAAAAGAGCAAAAACTTAAAGTTTTTACAGTTAAAAACTAAAATAATTTGTGTAGTACTAAAGGATTCTTAGCACTGAGCTTTGAGTACGTTTGAAGGGGTTTATAAAAGCATTTATATGAGGTATGCATTATATTTTAGTGCGTTACACTTATAGGCTATATTGTGCTAAAATAACTTTACAAACCCCTATTAAACCATATGAATTGAACCTTACGAATTATGAATGAAGAGGTAGTTTAAGGAAAATGCTGACGACCACCTTTATAGGGACCGTTACCAACTCACCTTCATCCCAGAAGTGGGATATTGGATATCAACATGAGAAGAACCGCTGGTTATCCGTATTATCTCTATTAAATCGGATAATATCGGAGGATCACACTCAAGATTCCCCACAACAGGTGATATGGTATAAAATACGAATAATTTCTTCAAAATATCAATCGGATAAACCTAATAAACAATCGGGAAGTTATATCTAAGCAAAAAGGTTCTGTACATTAAACGTGTGCTTTTCTTCATATATATGGAGCATTAGCACACCTGATATAGAACTTTATTTTTATTCCAGGAAATTGAAATAAATTGCCATCCACAGCAACGTATACGATTTATAATTAACCTAATTGTAAAAGTAAGATACTTCTCACCGTGTGGGGTACATACATTTAATAATATTCACTATATTACATTGAAACCATACATGATATAAGTATTTTTCTACAGTAGATCCATAAAAAATTCATCTATTTAAGTTCAAATCTAAATTAAAAGTGTTATATAAAGTGAGTGGTTCTGACAACACCACAATGTAGATATTTTATTTGTAAGCAACGAATTTGAGTTAATGTTATTTTAGTACAGTACAAGACGGTATGTTTACGAAGTCATATTAACGTAACTAATATGAGCCAGAAAATATTATATTGCATTTAGCTCAATAATGAAATTGTAAAGCATTTGTAATAGTTATAAGATAATTTTATAGAACATGAGTATTTCAATACACCGGTGGTTTTTAAATAAAAAGGCCAATATATCTTTTATAGATTTAAAGGTAAAGGATTATTTTTATGGGAAATAAATTATTTTATTTTATTATTAATGGTTTATGAATTGGCTGAGCGTCATAGAAAAGGCAAGCAAAGTTTTATCTCTCTGACTGTTCACTAGATAATCTGAAAATGAACTCACTTAATAACTTCAAATTTTTCACGAACGCAATTTATACATATGCATCACTAAGTTCAATCGCTCATGTCACATAAGATTTGGTCCATAGTATTTACTGACGAAGAGTTAGCAAAATATTTTTACATTGGTGTTGTGCGTAACCATAATAGCAAGTTGTATAACATGTACCCAAACAATTCAATTATGAACGATGTCCCATGACACCAGTTTACTCTCTCTTGTCTCTTCACGAGAAGGCTGGAATAAAAACGTAAGTGGAAGTAAAGATCAAGTTTAAACCATATAATAGAAAAAGGCAAACAATTGTAATGATTGACCAACGCACTGATGTCAAGGAGCAGCAAATCATGATGAGCCAAAATGATGATAAAAAATATGGAAAAAGTTATATTACCAATAACTCCCCCTCCTCAGACTCTCTCTCTCCTCTCTCTCTCTCTCTCTCTCTCTCTCTCTCTCTCTCTCTCTCTCTCTCTCTCTCTCTCTCTCTCTCTCTCTCTCTCTCTCTCTCTCTCTCTCTCTCTCTCTCTCTCTCTCTCTCTCTCTCTCTCTCTCTCTCTCTCTCTCTCTCTCTCTCTCTCTCTCTCTCTCTCTCTCTCTCTCTCTCTCTCTCTCTCTCTCTCTCTCTCTCTCTCTCTCTCTCTCTCTCTCTCTCTCTCTCTCTCTCTCTCTCTCTCTCTCTCTCTCTCTCTCTCTCTCTCTCTTCTCTCTCTCTCTCTCTCTCTCTCTCTCTCTCTCTCTCTCTCTCTCTCTCTCTCTCTCTCTCTCTCTCTCTCTCTCTCTCTCTCTCTCTCTCTCTCTCTCTCTCTCTCTCTCTCTCTCTCTCTCTCTCTCTCTCTCTCTCTCTCTCTCTCTCTCTCTCTCTCTCTCTCTCTCTCTCTCTCTCTCTCTCTCTCTCTCTCTCTCTCTCTCTCTCTCTCTCTCTCTCTCTCTCTCTCTCTCTCTCTCTCTCTCTCTCTCTCTCTCTCTCTCTCTCTCTCTCTCTCTCTCTCTCTCTCCTCTCTCTCTCTCTCTCTCTCTCTCTCTCTCTCTCTCTCTCTCTCCTCTCTCTCTCTCTCTCTCTCTCTCTCTCTCTCTCTCTCTCTCTCTCTCTCTCTCTCTCTCTCTCTCTCTCTCTCTCTCTCCTCTCTCTCTCTCTCTCTCTCTCTCTCTCTCTCTCTCTCTCTCTCTCTCTCTCTCTCTCTCTCTCTCTCTCTCTCTCTCTCTCTCTCTCTCTCTCTCTCTCTCTCTCTCTCTCTCTCTCTCTCTCTCTCTCTCTCTCTCTCTTCTCTCTCTCTCTCTCTCTCTCTCTCTCTCTCTCTCTCTCTCTCTCTCTCTCTCTCTCTCTCTCTCTCTCTCTCTCTCTCTCTCTCTCTCTCTCTCTCTCTCTCTCTCTCTCTCCCTCTCTCTCTCTCTCTCTCTCTCTCTCTCTCTCTCTCTCTCTCTCTCTCTCTCTCTCTCTCTCTCTCTCTCTCTCTCTCTGTTGTGGTCTTGCAGCGAAGTTGAGTGGACGTGTTTCGTAACCTAACCTAACTGTTAGTGTTTTGACATTCGGTTACTTTCCTCCAACACTTGTTTAGTTGTTTAGAGTTTGAATTTATTTATAAGGTGTTGTTCACTGTCGCCATGAATTGTGTTGAGTGTCGTGAGGAGGTTGGACCTGAGGAAAAACATTTGGTATGTTTTTATTGTTGTGTTGTATATCACCTAGTGTGCCTACCGAATATTAAGGACGCAGACTATGAGTACATTATCAGTACTGCGGTCAACTGGAAATGTCCTAGTTGCGATAAGAGCAAAGGTAGTCGCGGTGAAAGTACACCATTAACACCTGTGGGTCAAAAATCTGACTATTTTTCCCAGGGTTTAGGATCAGATGGAGATTCGGAATCCAGTACGAACAAAAAAGTGTGCAATAAATGCAAGAAAGGTTTCTCTAATAATGCCCACAGAGCACTGTGTGTGCGTTGTAATCATGCTTATCATTTCAAGTGTACAGTCCCGGTTATTAGCAAGGATGATTATTTTAAGGTCAAAAGCTCATGGACTTGTCATTTGTGCGGGGATAGCAGGAAACAACAGGCAACGAGGAAAGTTGCAGCAGCATGTCCTCCGTCCTTTGGAAAGATGGATGTTGCGTCCTTATCTACTGTTGCGTCCTTATCTACTGATAAGACTATTGTATCTGTCCCCACTGATAAGACTAATGCGGTTATTGGGTTCTCACTTTCTAATACCACTATTGACGTAAACAATATCACCTTGTGTGATATTATGAATGAAATGGTTTCGTTTCGGAAGGAAGTGAAAGAAACCAATCAACAATTTGAGTGTGTCATGCAGAAGTATTCCGAATGGCTTGAGGAAAGTACAAAGAAAATTGAGGATGTCGCAAATAGGCTGATTTCGGTGGTGAATAATATTGAAGCCCTGTCTCAGGAGAATATTAATTTAAAGAAGACAGTTGATGATCTGGCTGTTAAATTAAATGTTTTGGAACAAAAAGAAAAAGAAAACGAAGTTGAAATTCAGGGCATACCGTTTCAAGAGGGTGAAAATGTTGTAGCACTACTGGAATGTATGTCTGATGTAATAGGCTTCAAGTTTGGAGAGGAGATGATTGATAATTGTTTCCGCTATAAATCTTCTCGTTTGAATCCTGGTACGCCAAGTGGTATTTTGGTTCGGTTTGTTCGCAAACTGGACAAAATGCGTTTCATGGATTGTCGCAGGAAGAAGAAACATCTGAACTCACGTGACCTCGGTTTCCACGGTGGAGAGGGACATGTTATCTACGTCAACGACACTCTGACACCAGAGCGCCGCAAACTCCTGAGAGCTGCACGTGATGTAAAGAAGTCTAAGCAGTACGAGTATTTGTGGACGAAGAACGGGCGGATTTTTCTAAGAAAACGTGAAGGGGACCGCTATGTAATCGTTGAGAGCCTCAATGACTTGGAGAAGTTAGCGTGACTGCACATGAAGTTCCAGGGAAAATTATACTTTGTATTTGTAGTATTTAAAACCTGTATTATTAATGTCTTAGGCTTGTATTTGTTACTAATTGTTGTGTTTGTATTGCAGTGTAGTGTGTATTTATTATTGTATTTTGTATATGTTATTGTGTATTTATTATTGTATTCGTTATATTTATTTAAAGAGTTTATTTGTGGCTTCTGTAGATCTTTGTTTGTAGGGCATTTTTCGAATGCTCATAGTCTGTCAGTATGTATGATAATTTAATTAATGAGGGAAAAGTAATCCCAGTGAGAGGTAGGCTCAAAAAATGTATTAAGGCTGCACACGTCAATGTTGAGAATTTAATTGTTCACTATGAATCTTTTATGTGCTTAGTGGAGAACTACTGCTTTGATGTTATAGCTGTTTCCGAGACCTTTTTGAAGCCTGCAGTATCGTCTCTGCCTTACAAATTGAATGGTTTTAATTTTGTTAGAAACGATAGAGAAGGGAAGGAGGGAGGGGGAGTAGCTTTGTATACAAATCAAGTATTTACCTATAAAATAATTGCATCTTCGGAACCACCCTACTGCAAAAAACCAGAATATTTAATTGCTGAGGTATCACATGGCTGGAAATTATTGTTATGTGTTGTTTACAGGCCACCAAAAGCAAGCCATTTAACTGAATTGTTTGATGTATTAGCTAATTGTGTTCCTCAATATCAAAACATTCTAGTCTTAGGTGATCTTAATATAGATCTTAGTTGTAGTAGGTGTTATTATGAAAAATCTCAGTTGTTGAGCTCAGCTAACAATTTGAGTTTTTCAATTTTGCCATTGCAGCCCACTTATCATTTACCAAACTCTGATACATGGCTTGATCATATTATTTGTAACGACATGAGCAAGGTTAAGAGTTTTGGTCAGACTCCTGCAGCTGGAGTATCTTACCACGATTTGATTTATGTAGAAGTAGATTTAAATGTTAAGATAGTTGATAAAAGTATATGTTTAGTTAGAGATTTTAAGAACGTAAGATTGGAGGAGCTCAAAACTGAGTGCACAAATATTAATTGGAATCAATTGTATCAGCTGGTGTCTATTGATGACAAAGTTAAAGTACTTAGTGATAGTCTAGCAGTTCTATTTGATAAGTATGTTCCGGAAAGGAAAATATGTAAAAAGAAACCTGCATGTCCTTGGTTAAATTGTCATATTAGAGCTATGATGAAGGATAGAGATGTACTCTATAAACAATATATTAGAACAAGAAATGTTGATATTTGGGAGAGATATAGGAAACTTAGAAATAGTGTTAAGAGGCAGCTAAGAGATGAAAGAAACCAATATTTTAAATCCCTCATTTCACCGGGCAAGTCTAATAAACAGATGTGGTCTGTTGTGAAAAGCCAAGGTGCTGGTAAACATACTGATAAGGGCATTGAACCAAAGGTCAACCTGAACGAGTTGAACGATTATTTTTGTGGTGTTGACAATGACATAGATATTAACTTGGTTGGCTATTATGCAAGTCAAATGAGTCCCAATCGTGAATATTTTGTGTTCAGGGAGATTTCAGAAGAGCAAGTTGGTCATGCTCTGAATACAATTTCGTCAAATGCGGTTGGACCAGATGGAATTCATGTTAGATTTGTTAAGATGATTTACGACTGTATAAAGCATGTATTGTGTCATATATTTAACTACTCAATCTGTAACAATGTGTACCCTAATGAGTGGAAGAAAGCTAACATTTTGCCCCTGCCAAAAGTATTAAGTCCATTAGAATGTAAGCACTTTAGACCAATAAATATATTGTGTGTATTGGGGAAGGTACTTGATAAGCTTGTATACTGGCAAATAAATGAATTTGTTAACAAAAATAATATTATGCTTAAATATCAGTCTGGTTACAGAAAACACTACAGCACACAAACTGCATTAATTAAAGTGACTGATGATATTAGGAGGGCTATTGATAATAGACAACTTACTGTGCTCATGCTGTTAGATTTCAGCAGAGCATTCGACTGTGTTAGCCACTCATTGCTTATATCCATTTTGAAGTCCTATAATTTTGGTGATAAATCTGTAAAATGGATTACATCTTATTTGTCTAACCGACTGCAAAGGGTAAAAACACATGAGGGATCTACATCTAATTGGAGAGTGAATACAGTCGGTGTACCCCAGGGCTCAACATTGTCCGCTTTGTTGTTTAGTCTGTACATAAATAGAATAAGTGAAAATTTAATGTTTTGTAGTACGATGCTGTATGCAGATGATATGCAACTATATATCCATTGTGATAGAAATAAGCTCAATCATACAATTACTAACTTGCTAAATGTTGATTTAATCACAATATATTCGTGGTGTAAGAGTCATGGCTTGAACCTCAACACTGCTAAATGTAAACCAATTATAATTGGAACTAAAAGAATGCTTGATAGTGTTGGGGAACAAGAAGTGGCTCCAGTCAAAATTAATGGTCAATCTATAAAGCTTGAAAGAGATGTTGTTAACCTAGGATTAAGATTTAATAGTAAATTTATGTTGGAATAATCAGGTTGAATACGTGACCAAAAAGATTTATCAATGTTTATACCAATTTAGACGTCTTCGATTTCAACCTTGTTTGGAAGTAAAAAAAACAACTTGTCTCGTCATTGATATTTCCTATTATTGATTATGGCATTGCAGCATATTGTGATATCAATGGGGAACTAAATAATAAATTGCAAAAAGCCCAAAATTCTTGTATACGTTACATTTTTAATTTAAAATATGATGAGCATGTAACACCATACTACAAGCAGTTAAAATGGTTAAAAATGAAGGAAAGACGGGAATTTGGTGTATTGAATTTAGTTTTTAAAATTTTAAAATACAATAAACCAGACTATTTGTATGAGCTTTACCATGTAATGCATAGTGTTCATGTTAGAAATACGAGGTATGGTGAAGAACTGTTTCAGTTTCCAATCCACAGAACTGTAGTATACAATAGGTCATTTCTTGTCACATCAATAAGACTGATAAATGGCCTGGAACATGATATAAAAAAGGCTGAAAAAGAGAGGATTTTTGCGAGAAAATTGAGAAATTCATTGTTACTTAGGTATGAGTAGACTTTAAGATAATAAGTACCTTATTTGCATGTAGTTGAAGTAATCTTGGATGTAAGAAATACAGGAGTTAAAAAGAAAAAGTGTATTGACAAAGTTTGACTTAGTGAGTTAGAATAATGCATGTAGTAGTATAATATAATAATGCATGTGCATGTAGTTGGTAGAAGGAATGAATATGTAATGCTGTAAACCAATAGCAACTCAATTGCAGAGTAGAATGTTCTGTAGTTATATATTCAGCCTGTCCAGGTGGAAGAGTGGACCTTCGGTCTAAACCTGGGCAGGATAAATAAAACAAATTGTCAAATTGTCTCTCTCTCTCTCTCTCTCTCTCTCTCTCTCTCTCTCTCTCCTCTCTCTCTCTCTCTCTCTCTCTCTCTCTCTCTCTCTTCTACAAGATCTGCATTAACTATTTAGAATTGAACTGCTTTTAAGTACATTTAATTTTACTGAGGGTTCATTGCAACTATTCACTGTCTAATACATTTTTTATAATTTATATTATAATATTAGTTTTTAATATTTAAAACCAATAAATAACAGTACAGTCAAAGGTTTTTACACTTGTTTTAAAAGTATATAATTACACATTCTAAACTATTGCCTACAATTTCATATCCATCAACATTTCATTAGGTTTTTGGCAGTGTTCCGAGTTACTCTACGCGCGATTGAATTTTAAACATAGACTGTCATTTATGTTTCGAATATTAAAAAAAGAAGTTAAACTTCATGTTACTATTTTGTTGGACTGCTTTATAATTTATATTGCTATTAGGTCTGAGTAGTTTATATTAAGTTAAGCTCTTTTATCATACTTGTTTATCGTTTTATTTTACTAATTGTCAATCTAGTTTATATTTAGTTGTTTTAATTCATTCACTCATTACAACATTACAGTTCCTTAACATTTCAATTTTTCTAACTAATTTAAAAGTATAATCAATTCAAACTTCATTAGAACGTGACAATATTTCTCTATGATATTAAAATTATTTCGTATATATTTGTCGAACGTTTTAAATTATTCATTCTTGTTTGTCGAGTTCATATCGTGGTATAGGTTTACCGTTTATCGAATTATAAGAATTCCATTACTGTGTAGTAGTTGGTCTTGGATCCATCGAAACATCACTGGAATACACAAATAGCCTACTAACTAACACATTGCAGAACGTTTTGAAATAAAAGTTGTATTTAGTTTAGGTTTTCCGATGTTAAATATTATGAAGTATAATGCGATTGAGTATTTCCTTGAATCTATCCAACTTAAATCCCTACTCCTATGCATATTGCTTACAAATAATACTTACAATAATAGGCATTAACTGTTTAATTAATGTTTTTTTAATTCCCTACAATCTTACTCTAAAACATTGTATATAAATTCAATCAAGGAAAATATGAAAATGACTTTGTAACAATTTAATCGCAACCAAAATACCTATATTGCAATTTAACCTGAGACTTTATCGTAGATTTGTTTATTCAGTAATTTTTAGTATGTATGTGTTGTAGCCTTGTATAAAGAAACCTATAGTAAGAGTGTTCGTTGAACATTGCCAACACTTAGCAGCATTCTCATTAAAGAAATCTGTATATTTATAGCTATTAAAAATAAATAAAACGAGACAATTATTTAAAGAAAGAAACAAATTTCGATTTTGCATGATATCTACTGTGGTATTCAAATTATTTCTCTCTGACACACTAAAAAAGCATAAAAATATAACCAATCATTATTTATAGGTACTAACTGTATAGTATACCTGCTTCAATGTATAATAATTGTTTATAGTATGGGTGTCTCTAATGTCAAAACAGTGTAGTATATCTGGTAGTGAAAGAAAGTGTTGGAAAGGATCCAGGAGGATATGTAGTAAATATTTACTGTATAAGTTGTGATACGAGTACAAGTAATAGTATCTGATAGTGACGGAGAGTGTTGGGAAGGATCCAGGAGGATATGTAACCAATATTTACAGTATAAGTTGTGATGCAAGTACAAGTAAGGAAATCTTATAGTGAAAGAAAGTGTTGGGAAGGATCCAGGAGGATATGCAGTCAATATTTACTGTATAAGTTGTGATAAAAGTACAAGTAAGAATGTCTGATAGTGAAAGAAAGTGTTGGGAAGGATCCAGGAGGAAATGTAGTCAATATTTACTGGGCCTGTACCGCCCAAAGGTGCGGTAGTAAACATCACGCAAGTGGAAAACATTTCAGTTTATGTTACAGTGTGCGGTGGGAGGAAAATATCCTTTTACCGCTGTTATGGCACAGGGTTTACATTTACTAATATTTATATAATAAGTTGTTCATTAAACACGTGTACGTGTGTCAGATCTATACCTGATAGTTAGGATCAGATGATCATCTGGCATAGAATATTATAATAAATAATTAATTCTCTATCACAGAATAATCTAAATTTATCAATATAAAATATATGCAATCTATAATTTATATAAATGAAAATAACACGTTAAATATTAAATTATAAACATTTTTCCCTTGCTTGATTTTTTGAGAAGTAGAGAACCTATTTGCATTATTTAATTGAACTAATTGGTATTTTTTTAATGAATAGAAGTATTTTCCTAGATATCAAATATACTAAGCGTCATGACAGTGTTGCTGGAGTTTAAAATAAAAAGGCATTGAAAACTTTAAATATATTTTTTATTAAAAATATAAATAAATTATACCTAATTAAGTATCCAGGGATATTATTTTTCTCAGCATATCAAACCTAAACCCAGCCTGTCACGAAAAACCTTAATAAAAGTCACGTTAACGTCACCTAACAATAAACGGTGAACTAATTAGAAATAAACGTCGACTTTCAGCCTTCTTATCTTGTTTTCTGTATATATGATTAAAATTTCAAACTGAATATACATTATTATTTTTTTATGATCAATTTGCACAATACTGGTGAAATAATCATGTAATATTTAAAAAAATGGAATCTCCGTTGATCTGAAACCTTAAATACTTTTTATAACTAAGTATTAACTGCATTATTTTATATATACATAGACATACTGACCTGTAATAAAATATTCTCTTTGCATTTTTAACGGCGTATGTTTTTATTTTGTACTGAATAATTGTTTATGTTATTATTGTAACCACTTTATTCAGTTATGTGGGTTCTTATTGAGTACGAAAGGCCTCACAAAATTAAAAAAACCTATATTATCGAGTATTTGGTTTAATTTAAAACATTTTATAAATATAATTATTTGTAAAACCTTGACGATAAAACAGTGTTAAAAGTCTTATAAAACATGGAACATCTTTTCCTACATTCACAGTTAGTTAAATCTTTACACGTTCTGTGATTGCCAATACAATATATATGTTATGAGGTATAGTAAATTGTTTTGCACTGATAAATCAATAGATACATCATGTTATTTACTTTTTGAAGCTCATTATGTAGTTTCTCTACGAATCCAAATTAAGGAAGCAAATTTTAATAATTATGAAAACTAGTGTTATGAACACGATCACCGAAGATTGATTATCACTTTTTAAATTGTAAGTTGTGACATATTAACATTCTGAGTACATAAATTAATATTCTTTATACCTGTAAAAATGTCAATACAAGTAAAAGCATATGAACCTAACAAAAGATTGGATACAGGAGAAAATGTAATCAATATATACTGGATTTGTACCATCCCGAGGTGTAGTGGTGAACCTCTCTCGCGGAGAATTCATTTTCCTGTCGACGATCTATTGTCACTTCGTTTCGCAGTAGTCACTGCGTTTTGTCAAATATTTGATCATCTACGAGGCCGTAAATTATACTGACATAAAATTTGAATAATAATATACAAATTTGAATAATAAAGGACAAAAAAGACATTAAAAGACAATATCCCAAATGGAATGTGCTCAAGCCAGTTGTAAACAAACACTAGGCAGTAATTATTTTAAAGCGCACTGCAGTTTCGCAAAGAGTTTAACAGTCACGTCGTGAGTAACGACACAACGCTACGTGACAGTACAACAATTATTGCTTGGAAATAAAAGAGCCTTAACCAGTCCAAATTTAATGGTGATAAACTCTCAATCATTATATTTTATCTATAATACATTTTTCATTACAAAACCAGTCCAGTTTAAGGTTTGAAATCTAATATAATATAAACGAAAATGCATGTATTTTTATACAGTGTAATTTTATAGCGCATTTATGTTCACATGTTATTATATTAAGGCTTAACAAACAATAATATTTTTACTCAGTAATGCCGTTATTTTTGGACGATGAATCATAATGCTTCTTGATAACCGATGATAGTTTATGTAAACCCTAAAAATGTGATCAAAATGATTTGCGATACCCGTTTATGTATGTATAAATACATGGAGCACCTATCAATGTAACTCACTCTTCTGTTGCCAAGGTATTCTAACCTTCGCTTCTTGACTATATAATAATATTTAAGTTTTATCAAACACAACACAATTACTTGCTCCAGATTCCCTTAACGAGACTAATTAACTATATTGGTTTCCCCACCTTTGTGATAGGGCTGCTATTAAATATCATTTCTTGTGCAATCATATTTACTACGTATTTTGAGTATTAGTAAAGCAAGAAGATAATTTTGCAAAATAATAATTTAGAGGATTAAACTATGCTGAGTGAACACTTCATAGTTGTGCTAATCAAAAATCAGTTGTGCAGTAATAAAAAAGTCTATATGAATTTATCACTTAACACTGATTCAATAAATCACATTCACCACAGCGTTATCAGTCTTGGACAATATAGTATATTTTGAATGGTTCACTACTTTCTTTGATAAAATTAACACGGTAAGTGCATCGAGATGTTTACGGTACGATTTCTCTCCAGGACTGTCTGTTAGATAAAAGCAAGAGTATTTGACTAACGGATTGACTAGTTCATTTATTTGTAGGACTAACTCAAGCAGTGCTAGTTTAATTGGTGGTTTAATAGGATTGTGTTAAAAAATTTAAGCTTTAAAAAGCTTGTCATAGCCATTTCATATAACATATAACAAGCCATAAAAACAAAAATTGCACATTGATTTTGATTATGAGAATAATAAAACTTTAGAAGTGGTTTTCGGGTCATCTGGCCCTATAAGTTATATATAGGCATGCCCCATGAAATATGGTTAAAGGTAAGGATATGAAATATAAATGTCTGTTTGAAAGAACTGTGGACAAGTGACATTTACTTTATTTACAAAAAATATATATAAAAAACTAATTATTAATAACATGTCATATTCCAAAATAACGTTACATTAAAAAATAAATATCTTTCATTTTTATTCGTAGAAACAAAAATCTGGAATAATTTAGAAACCTTCGTTAATTTTTTTCCTACTTTAATTTAATAGAATACCTCTAGAGTAAAAAAAAAAAATTATAGTTATTCAGTATCGAAGAAACTGAAATTGCTGAGAATTTAAAATAAAAAAACTTTAGTCCTTTTAAATATACAACAACGCCAAAATAATTGTCAAGAGTTATTTCGTTACTTTTCAATATAATTGTTTTCAATGTGGCAGACCCCAATCATTATGAATCACAAGGAAACCGAGAGAATGTGAATTTTCAGAATATATTTTCAACTTACTAAGATTGTGAATGAATAGTATATTTTATCACTTAGATGAATGTGAATAAAAATATATTTGTCACTGCGAGAGAGAGTGTGTATGTAATCTACAGTATAGATTACTTCAGCCAGAGATAAGTTTGAGGTCATGAATTAGTGATGTTGTCACTAACATAACTATTATCACCGTAATTACAATTTTGTAAGAGATCGAGAGCTCTTAAAAATTAATTGAGATCGAAAGGTTTACTAGTGGACGAAGAACCATTAGTCTGACTTTTTCTACAGCTACCTCCAAGGTTTATTTTTGCTGTGAAACATAATGTTAATGGGCAAAATAAGCCTTAAAGATTTTTTTTTATTTACGAAGTAACTACTATTTTACCAATTATAGTATGAAATAAATCGTTCCTACAGTTACTTATACATCTACAGATTGATTGAAAACAACAACAATACAATTTGTTTAAATTATTGTATTACCTTGTTTTTAATTTTTACTGTTATCTATAGTTGATATTTTCATATTTTAATTGAAGTTTTGTTTAGTTCAAAACTAATTTAAACTATGGTAACTGAGTTCATATTGTATTGTATAAAAGTTCTCATATACACTAAAACCATTTATTTGTATATTATTTAGTATTATTTTACTAATTTATAACATTTATATTCTGTAATAGCGGTATTACCTCTGTTACCTGCGGTCTAGACGATTATCTAAACGGCTGTGAGAAGAATATTAGTGTTAAAAGACCACTATGATACGTTATATTACAGTATATAAATGTATAGTAAAAGTTAGACATCTTTGTATTTTATATCTGCACTGCTAGTGTTATCCACTGCTTTGCATGGAATTTAGTAGGCTTTGTTCGAGTACAACCACTGCTAATTCGAGTTTCCGCCACCAATGTTGAGTTTCGCTTGTTTCCACCATCAAGAAAATGTGTCAAAAAGTGTATATTTATGACCATTTAAATTTACTCTGGTATTTAATTTTTTCTTCCCTACTTCATCTTATCTTGTTTCCCGATCAAGAATTTATGTATACATACACAGGACAGGGGAGTCTACTTCAGTAAAAAAACAAAAAAGATTGGTTTTATAAAATACTTTACGTTTGTACTGAAAGTCGAATAGTAATGTTGTCTTTTTTCGAAATTTACAGTTACAGGGGACTATTTTTCTGAAACAATTTCAATTTTCAGTTGAATTTCATAGGAAGATTTGTATGAAGATTGAGAACGAGATATTGCCTGATCCAGAATGTAGATTTCTTTTTTGGCTTTTACAGCCCCGTCCGAGTTCTCTTTCGAATTCAACAAAATCCTTTCCTCCCTATATATTCATCACGAAACTAAATTTGTTGGCATTGATTTAATAAATAATTGTAGGCCAATGAAACAATTAAATTTGAAAACAAATATTTAATTTAGTAATCTATCAGAGCTATAAAACTGTATATTGCTTACAAACATCTCTTATGTAACGCAATGTGTTCTTTGATTGTTTAATAATTATTAACTGTAGGCTAATGAGGAAATTAAATTTTAAAAGAGATATGTGGTACAATAAATTTATACCAATAGTACTGTGTTATAGCTATTGCAGTGTTATGGAGTACATCCTAGAGATATAGCGAGGTGTTTACTTAATAAACTAAAATGTAAGTCACACAAGAGACTTACATAATATTAACATCCAAATATAATATCTATTACGTTTCTTAGCCTTTTAAATAAACAGTAATTCCAGCCACAGAATATAATAATATTGAAAAACATTTCAGTATAGTAACAAGAGCTACAATACAATTTTATACTAAAAATTAGGAGAAATTTAAAGTCAAATCATAATTAAGAGCTGAAGATGAAAAGGCCAAGCATCTTTATTAAAAATTAGTATATGAAGTTTAAGGTACAAAAATGTCGAATACAACATTGAACTTAACGAGTAATAAACTAAATAAGGCATCAATCTATAAAAGCAAAATGATTTTAAATAAACAATTTAATTTAACACACAATCTTCTAAAGATTTTAGGAGATTGTGTGTTGAATTAATTAATTAATTAATTTAATGAACTTTGGCCCTATAATAAAATATTCCTTCTAGCTTATAGCAAGAACAAGAAACAAAACAATTCACTTAATCAGATCAGAAGCAGTACCCCGAAGTTGCCATATTGATGTCAGTTCTATCAAATTCTGAGATGTTTCACGACCTAATTGAATTCCAATAATTGATTCGAATCATTGATTAAATGATCCAAAGCCTTTAACCTTCACATTAATTTATATTTCACGAGATAAAATTTGAGGCTGTTAGAAGTTTTTATTCAGCATTGATTCCAAATATGTGAATCAACCAATACAAAGGAGTTAAAAGAATACATATTTTCCTCAATAATAACATATTACAATATTAATTTTTACTTCATGTAATATTGTCTTATAACGTATTATTAAATTTAATTTTAATTAAAATTTCGGAGATATAACACACTTATAGAGTGAACCAGGCCACCAGTACTGCTAGAAGTAGCTCAATAACAAGTAATGATAAAAAACTCCCTTTCACCTGACTCCCCTCCCCACCCTATTATGAGGCCTAAGAATGCAATAAAATAAGTTTGAAGGCGTGTTGAACGATACTTTAATTCTCTCTTGATAAGGATGATTTCAAAAAGAACTTATTTATTTTCCTGTGTATTTACACGGTGTTAAATATCTAACAACGGCTTTCAAAGGGTTTGTTATTGTTACCTTATGGAATAATGCATCCTACTTCTAATGCTATCTAAGTTACTAGAGAACATGCCCTTCAAATAAATAACTAAGGAAGTTCAGATCCCACGGAAGTGCTTATATAACTAGTAAAATCTTTGAAGATCCTCAAAATGTTATTTTCCTTTAATACGTAGTCACTCTCTAATAGAAACACTAAAACAGTACCGTACGTAGATTATAATTTCTGGAAGTAGACACTATTTGACCGAACTAGACATTTTATACTAACTTAGGATCTTTAGGATTAATGCAAACGATACTGACGCACCGGGAGTAACTTAGACCGTAGGAAGAATACTGGGACTGCAGAAGCCAGTTCTT
Source organism: Homalodisca vitripennis (assembly GCF_021130785.1). NCBI lineage: Eukaryota > Metazoa > Arthropoda > Insecta > Hemiptera > Cicadellidae > Homalodisca > Homalodisca vitripennis. The sequence goes on along the minus strand of NC_060212.1, from coordinate 124,828,003 downwards.
TGGCCGATGTAGACCTTTCAGATCGAATATTTATATTTTTTTCGTGGAAATAAGACGAAATTGACTGTTACAAGTGAAATATAACCGATTCAATAAAAAAATGTCTTTTACATTTTGAACTTTTAATTAAATTCAGGGCAATTTTGTTCAGCTTTTGAATTCCTTAACTCTGAACACTGAATTGATACGTACTATTATCATAACTACATCCAAATTTTAATTATTATACACCTTGATCATACTATTAAATCATGAGTTTTCTAATTATGATAATTTATTTAAAATTATTTAGACGTTATTGGTACAATCTAACCTAAAATATTTAAAGTGCTTCTAAAATATGTACGATATTTTTTAAAATATTATGGAAAGTTGCAGAGGCATTTGTGCATTTCATAGCCTCTCATATAAATCTGGGTGAGTCTCCGTCTTGGGTAGCTTAAAACATTGCTGTTGAAAGTAAAATTCCAATTATCGTAGTTGATCAGGAGACTGAAATATCTTCCAGTGGCCATCACTTACTTGCAGGAATGTTAATTATTCAAATTAAAAGGATACACCTCTGATCTACCTGTTATTCAATAATAAATTGCTTACAAAGCTGAGAGTAGCGGCTTGTAATTATATAAAATATATTTAGGGTCAATTCTCTCCATAATATTTGTCAATGACATTGGGTAATAACCATCGCACGGAAGAATGGTACAACAGACTGATGACACAGCTCTCTATTTCAGTGAAACTAAACATCTGTCTGTAAAAACCTAGAAATTCTTTTTTTGATCTTTACATTTCCATTAATTATTTTAATCGATATAATCTATAAAAAAATACATTCAAATCTAAAGTCTAATTACTTTACCTTACAGTGTCAGACATGCAATTTTGACAGACTCCATATTGGAATAAGCTGACAGCTCAAATTCTTTTTGGAATATATATTAATCAATATTTGAAAAGGAATGATCACATTAACTGTTTGCGTTTAGTTTTTGCCAAACAATCCTAAGTTTCTTATCTTTTAAACTCGTTAGCCACAATAGTGCCCTACTAAGGTTCGTATGATAGTGTATTATTAAGTAATAATTTCAAGCTTTTATACCGACTAGTATTTTGGTGCACATAGGAAAACATCAAAAGGCGAGAATATTAAAAAAGCAAAAACTAAAATTATTTAATTGCTTACATTAATTTAGATATTCTGGCTGAGAAAACTTAAAAAACTAACAACAAGTATTGACAGTCTGTGTAAATTCAAGAACCTATTTTGTATTGCATTTCAAAATGTACCATGTTTTTCGCCGAGACATGCAATGTGACTAGAGGCAGAGACCATTACAGAAGTGGGTAGCACAGAGCGGTTTTTAATGAACACTTGCCCTCAGAGGCACGTGTTGATTTCATTAACAAGTTGCTAAACTTGATTTAAAAACTCCCAACGCTTTTAGCGTCTAACACTTTTTTCATACGAGGGGGATTTTCACTTACAACTGAGAGACCAGGAAATATTTACGCCTTAATGAGGGTTCAGTCATGTTGAATTCTTTGTTCAGATAAAGTTTGAGTAAAAAAAAGCCAAAATTATTCTTGTTACACGTGTTCATCATTGTATTTAAAAAAATAGCTTAACTCCATACGTGTAACCCTTTATGTCTTAAAATTATCTAAAACAACGTTTAATAATATTTTAGACATTAAAGCTAAATTTAAAGAATCTAAGAATATGATTTAAATATGATTAATTTGTTCCTAAGTACAAAAAGTCACATTTTCGTTACCTTATAAAAATAAAATTTTCTGTGAACTTAACATCTCAGTATGTTCATAATAAAGCAGCTAATAAAATACTAACATTTTAATTAATAGCAATTACCACAACATAATCTTTATATCTAATAGCGTGGATAGTAAAAATTATTATTTGTAACGTGGAACACATGGAAATGTGTCTATTTATTTTATAGATTGTAAATTGAAGAACTGATTAGGCTCGACTACTTGGAGTAGTTTCTTCAATGGTTGAAGGAAGGCTAGTTTTTAGTAAGATGTTAATTGTAAAATTCTCTCATCCATGGTATTCTTAAGATTTAACTGACCAATTATCAATTGAATGTATGGATGTTACTTTAAAAGAAAGGATTTATTGACACAAATAAGGAACACTAAAATCTCATTCATTATTTGTTTCGAATTTGTTTGTTAATCTGGTCATAACTATATTGTATGTTGAGCTGATTGCGTGATTCAAAGTTAATAAAATAACAAACTACCAGACATTACACATATTTCCCCTCAAAAATACAATTTAAATCAAAATAATAATATCATATTTCAATGGAACATGTTTTTGCGCCATGTCTGAGAGAGTAAATTTTCTTGTTAATTTGGAATTTTTATTTCAAATACTTAATGCAATATGACCTCTTTGATGCAGACATGCTCACTTTCATACCAAAAAAATTAGAAAATTACTCTCACCACAGATGCACTTTTGCCTATTGAGATGATTTGGTGCTGATTTCCCGAACTTTCGAAGAACATTTAAAACTTCTCCATGAAGTGTTTTAGCTTCTTGGAAATGCAGGATTACTCCCAATAATGAAAAAAGGCACTTATACAAAGAAGTTGAAGTACCTCGGTCAATCTTGCAAGTTGAGAATATTTTGGCTTGGCCCGAAAATAACATCCTAAAGTAGTCTTACTTCCTGTGTATGTGCTAGAGTCGGATGAATTAAAACGAATCAGTAATTTGAATTCTAGAACTCCTGACTGCGATCATTATACACTCATCCTTAACTCACAAAAGTAATATTTAATAAATACCAAATCTAAGTCATATTAAATCTGAAGTTAATTAAAGGATTCTACTAAAAAAATTAAAGATGTTGGTCATGCCATATGTTTCTCTACTGCGCCAAAAATGTTTTTTAATAAAATATATGAAACCAATCAAATTACAGTTTTCATAAAATTAGTGATACAAAGACAGAAGCCAAGTGTTCATGAATAACCGACACATTGCATCTGTCCCGTAGGATTCACATGTATCCCAATAACACAACTGAGATTCCTACCAGCAGAGAATTCGTTATCATTCACATTCTTTCACTGATGAATATTTGTTTCGTTTAACCAACGCAGAAAATAATATAGCCTTTTTCTTTATTAAACAAGAATGATTTCGTTGTAGTATATATGTGAATGTGTCAAACTAACGTGTCGTGTTTTATATAATATATGAAGTATATAACAACAGTATTTAATTGTTAGCAGTTTCTTAAAATATCATATTTGGGATGGAAAACTTCATTTTTTTCTGTCTGGCTGTGTATTCGTCTTTCTTACACCATAACTCAAACACGTACTCTCCTATATACTTGAAGTTATTCATTAAGTGTTATTTGTTAATTGAAGGGAGATTTATAGTGGTGCATGTCACTTCATAGGATTTGGCTGAGCAAATATGATTACATTGATCTCTTTGTTAACAATGATGGTAACGAAAAAGTAATAGAATAAATAAATTTGTAATGAAACTAAGTACAATGGTATGAGATATTAACATGTACAAATGACCAAATTTAGAGTTTTCACTTGCGAAAAACATTAATGGAGTGAATTTCGATTCGATTTTAGCACAATAGTATGTTGTAATACTATCCCTATTTCACTGAAAATTATTACTTAAACACTAGTGTGACGTAAATATCAGTGAACAAAAATGAAACTTACTTTAGATTTTTTGGAACATTTATACATAGACAAGAATAAGTTCAATGATAGCGATTTTCCATTATAGAATACGGTTGTGTGTTATTGAAGTCTACATAATGTATCACTAATAAAATTTCAACAAATCTGTACCTGGGAGGTAAAGGGCACTATGTCCATTTTTTTCAAAATCGGGATATCAGCACCAATTTTTTCTACTTGTATGTTTCTTTTTGGGGTAGAAAGCACTAAGTCCAATGTTTATTAATAAGGGAGATAGCCAGTGGAAAAGGGCATTATGTCACTGAGTAGTTGAGAGGTAAAAAGCACCAACTAGTTATAGTGCTTTATACCTCTTATTAAAATGTAAATCCGTAGAGGAAAAAGGCACCATTTGGACATAGTGCTGTTTACTTTTAAACTTTTATAAAAGACCTGGTATTAGGTACCATGTGTTTTTGACATGGTGCCACTGAGATGTTTACTGAACATAACCTCAAATTCCATGATTTGCATTATTTTAATTAAAAAAGTATGAGATATACCTTGAGTTCTCTAAATCGAATAACATCCCTGAAGAAAATATTGGTAAAAACTGGGTTTATCGTGACGTGTTTAACAAAAGGTTCAATCTTTCCTTCAAACCACCTGAAGTTGACCCATGCGATACATGCGATTCCTACCAAGCTAAACTTAAAGGTAATTTGAGTCAGTTAGAAAGAGAGGCAATACAAGCCGAGTAGAAGAATCACATATATGATCAAAGCGTTACGATTTGAAAGCCGCAGACTCAAAAATTGCCAATTTATCCTTCTTATAAAGTTTTGACTGGTGATTTACAGAAGTTTTTACCGACACCTTAAATTACAAGTGGGCTGAGCCTCTACAAAAGAAAACTGTGGACTCTTGACTTTACTATACATGATGCCTGTGGCTCAACAGTTCACCGCTTGATGTGGGACGAAACAAAAGGAGCAAGAGGAGGGAATGAAATTACTTCAGCTATCATGAAGTGGGCTGACAATGTGATTTCAGGTTCATCTGTTCAAGATATCACTTTATGGACTGACAAATGTTATGGTCAACACAAAAACAAATCTATGATAAAAACCATTAATCAAAAGTTTTTGCTCAAAGGTCATACGCATATGGAGGCTGATGCTGTTCACGCTCTCATAGAGAGAAAAATAAAGAAAGCTAACAGTATGAGCATATTGACACCTTGGGACTGGCAACAATTGGTGCGGCAAACTTCTTCAAAATACTCTGTATTTAACATGGAATTAGAGGATTTTAAAAACTTTGAGTCCTTGCTAAAAGGCAAAGATTCTCCGTTTGTGTCCAGGAAGTATGATATTGACAAAAACACTGTTCTCATGTCACATTTTGTACACATATAAGCCAGACAAGAAAACATGGGTCATCTCTTCTTCAAAACTTCATTTGACGGAGATTTTTCAGAAATGAGTTATGTTCGATTCCATAGAGGACAAGAACTACCGTTCCCGGAAACTCTTCTATTAGTATCACACCAGAGACTACCAATAAATGTAGCAAAATAAAATGATCTGATAGCACTACTGCCAATACTCCCAACTCTCCCAACTGTGTGCCATGACTACTTCAAAAATCTACCGAGAAGCAACAACACCTCCATGTACCCAGAAGAAGACCCCGAAGAAGACTGATTAGTTGGCACTATTTTGGAAATACAGTGTTTATTTAATTTTGAGTTGCTATGGTAACCAGTTAAGTACTATGAAGTATTAAAACTGTAAAAAATTCACAGAATTAAAACTCTATGTCCTTTTCATTTCTAACAACCCGCTGCTTTCTCAGAGGTAAAAAGCACCAAGTCCAACAAGTTTTTTAATAAAATATTTTAAAATAGGTAAATGACCGTTTTTTTGTTTTAAAACAGTTAGTTTAAATAGACAATAAGTTAAAATATCAAATATAAAAAATCAATTTAGTATTGAATATAAATGATAAGATATAACATTTTATATTGAAACATTTTTTTCAAACTGTTCTCCTGAAAAGTAACAGTTTTGTGACATAGTGCCCTTTGCCTCCCAGGTACAGAAATTTATTTTGCAATATATTTTTTTATATAACTGCTCGAGAACATATCGAGAGTGGAATGAGGTATATGTTTAAAATCTTACAAGCAGCCTGGCGAAGCCTAACTGTATGGTGTATTTGTACCTTATTTATAAAGTATCATATAGATATGTATGTAGTAAACCAACTAGTAGTTCCAACTACAGCTCAAAACGTAAAAACGTCTTGAACTGTGTTTTTTCTCAATACCATATTTTGAGACTATACAAAATCTATTAGGAGCTGGTAAAAACTATTTAGTGTGATAAAACTTACGGCAAATATAAAACAAGGCACTAATTTGAATGTTTGGATACAAATGTATAGTTTTGCATGGATATTTTAGAAATCGTAAATACTTTTAAAATATTTTAAAATACAGTTTGACAATTTTTCCAAACCTTTCCCTATGTTCGTACATAACAATGGATAGATCTATTTATGGAACTTAATATTGAGTTTTTATGAAAAGTACTATAAAAAAATCCAAATTATTAATTTTTGAATATCGTTTAAATGAAAATACTTATATTAAATCAAAATATTTTTATTACTATAATAATGATAAACAACATAAAATAAATTGTTTTATTATGCAAGTTGAACTACTTAATTTTCATTTGCATGCCCATGAAAAACTTATATTGTTAAAAATAATAATAAGCATTTATTTTAGGTCTATTATTAGTTTCATTATAATTCAAAGGTTTTGTTTTTGTCTTAAAAACCGTGTTTAGTTTACCGATATTCTTGTTGTTCAATGTTAGGTTTTGCTTTGAAATTATATATACAAGAGAGACTACTTAAATTATTACTTTTAGTTATTAAATATAAAGCTAAAGCGTCTTGTTAGTGCACTTTAAAAATATTTACCAAGTATCTAGCCGACAGATACGCTCCCAGAGGGACAGACCACAAAGAGTAAAAGGAAAGTCTAAATGGAACCATAGATCAAGTAGCATATTAATTAATAAGGTCCTTATTACTAGCACCCCATTTTACTAACGCAACACCGAAAAATTGATCCTGAGAGAAAAGGCAGCTTATTAAATTTTCTAAACATTGATAGTTTTAGACTTAGTATTATTTTGTTGTGTGAAGTGCAATTACTAAGGTGAAAAAATAATGTAATAGTCACCATTGGTATTGTGTTACATTAATACCTCCTTTAACTATTTATGTAAGAAATTAATGTTAAAAAATTGTATGGCTCTATTATAACGGGAAATACAATATTAAAACGTCTCGGGCCTTGATTGATGCCAGTATCGGTTGACTTAAGATGCAGAATGGCCTAATGCTTTTAATAATTTTGACTCGATTAAGGTCGAATCTTACTTTCTAATAATCAGCCTTAGTTCATTATGAAACACCTTTTTACGGGCTTATTGCACAACTCTCCTGTTATTGGTTATGGAAACGTTTTAAATGATAGACTCTTATTCAACATTGTCTAAACGTTCTTTATCGTATTCGCCGGTTAACAACTAGGGTCCGAAACATTTTAATATTTTTATTTAGAGAGCAATGTAACTAACTTTGAAACATTCAAAACTTTTAAGAAATTCGCTTTAACAACTTTTAATGTACAACTTTTGACATTATTGCACGAAATTTTGTTAACACAAGACTTCATATTTATCAGACATTTTAAGTTATTTACATGGACAGTTTCACACAAAAGAGATCTGAAGAGTTTCACTTTGGCTACAACAAGCCTAAGGAATAATCAATCAGATATAGAAATTATTGAATGCTATAATGCCTTCGAGTACAATTCAGTACCAGCCCATTTTATGTTTTGATATATTGCAAAAAAGTAGAAAATTGTATAAAATCAAAGAAACATAATTGTACATAATGATTTCGTGGCGAAAAATACATATTTTTACTTTCTACGCACTAATAAAGCCATTGTGTTAGACATAAATGAAATATACTCCTTTTAAAATTTTATTATTTATAATTTATTACGCAAACTCGATTGAAACAAATCATTTTATTCTTGTATGCAAAACAGACATAGATGACCTGGAAGTTGAAAACTATGAATAATAACGACTATAACAGAATGGGAAAAATAAATCTTATTATCTTCGAGGTATGTAGATATTCTTGTTTGTAGAAGCCTTTTTGTACTGCGTCATTTTAAATTTTTTAAATTAATAATATATGAATATTAGGCCTCAAAAATGAATTCTACCTGTCCCTAATGACAAATTTATGTTACTACCAATAGTACAGGTATGTTTGCATCCGATAATCATACAGTTTTACTAAAGAGCCTAGTTAACTTTAAAACGAATACATACATTTACGTTTATAAAAAATTTATAACAAACATTTATCCATATAAGGTTCAATAAAACGTAGATTTTTATTTACATCGAACTTTCCCTGGCTTGGCCAACAAGTAGCTAGCATTTTCGCACGTCACCACTCTTCGGTGAACTCAGATCGTATTGAATATTTCTGTTTGCTTTCTCTCTCCCATAACAGTTTCTAGGTATGACTACGTAATTGTAGCCTTCCTTTAACATTCAGAAAAAAAGGCACCGAGAGATATGAACAAAAACCACTTTATAATGCTTTGTAAGAGCACAGCACATGATATAGTTTTAAGTGAGATCACAATCTTGCTTGTGTGATATGAAATATCAATTGCTATCAAAGTGGTTGAGCACACAATGTGTTTTTCAAAGTAATTGTAAAAGTGTAGAAGGAGGTGTGTGTCTGATATATGAACGTAATGGGATCCTTTGCCACACGTTAGCCGATGTGGAGTTCTAGAGCCCTACTTTCTTAAAAACCCGCCCTGGGGCTCTATGAATTGTATGGTAAGTGTAATCTAGCTGTATTTCCAAAAAACTTGTAACTGTACGTATAAATAATCTTCCATTGCTTATCAAACAAAATAAATTTTTACAGTTTTGGTTTTACGTAGTGCAAAATACATACGATATAATAAAATATTAATTAAAATTCACGATCGTCGCAAACGCTTTAAGATAATTATTGAAAAAATTATCGTGGAAATAACTGTAATTAGAACCATTTTTCGATATTCAATTAAAGCGCTGATTTAAATAAAACATATTTCTTTAACACTTCAAACAGTTACAATTTCAATTTAAGTAAGTACTTAAATTGTTATAGAATGTTATTACTTAATAATTCTTAATCTGGGTCACTTGCAATCGATTTCAAAGCATTCGACTTTATATTTTAAAGTTTATTACACAATTTTTAAGTGGTTCGTGCTTAATTAAAGTTTAATTTATCTAATCTCATTAAGTGTTGTAAAGTTCATGAGACACTTAGTAATACAACATGCAATCCAGCTTGAGGGCTCGGTAAGAGATCTAAAGTATGTGGAAATGTATATGGTATATATCCACATCAGGCACAAAAAGGCGACCTGCTTTGATTTCTTCTACTCCAGGCTCTTCTTAGAAGTTGCTATTCTCTGATTTGTAAGTAAAAGCATTCGGTTGTTTTAGGAATATCGTTCACAAGTTAACCATGGCCTATTATTTTAAAACATGATGTAAGTTTTAGCTAATAAGAACATACTGAAGTAACTACAGTTACATATTTCCCCACATTAGTTGTGTCTTGTTTACAAAGTAAACTATAATTTTTTTTATAATATAAATATATTTATATTTAGGTTTATATTTTGTGTCAATAAGTTTGTTTAATATGTTTGATAATATTTAAAAAGAAATTATTCTTACTTTGAGTGAGTTTACTTACAAAAAGATCACTAAACGAAAAAAATTTCCGTTATATAACCACGCAATCTAGTTTTCCGTGAAACTGATAGAAAATGTCCTCAAAAAATTAAATCAATTACCAGCTACGATAATTATTTTGGAAGGGATTAATATCGGATGGAATCAAAAGTGTTAAATATATGAAACAATTACTTTGTTCCAAGATAAATTTTGTGAGCGTAATACATTTAAGTCAGACATGAAAACTAAATTAAAATGTAGGCCCATTCAATCTAAAAACGACAAATTTGTCCACTAGAAATAGCGCCTATAAGTCTCTTTATCTGGTAGTCTGACGCTAATATAGCTATTACTTTTCTTTATGAAAGTGGTGTTAAGTGGATTAAGCTTTTAAATCTTTGATGTACAAAACGTCGTTAAATAGTTTTCAAACTTACAATACATCGTCATTTTGCCCCCTATTCACACTAAAATGGTCACGGTTAACCATTTATATCTTTGTTAAGGAACATATAATATTAAGAAAAAGTGGTATGTGAGCTTATGAATTGCGAATTGGCCTTAGTTATTCAATAAAAATATGTTAGTTCTCGTAAGATATGGAACCACACTATACTGTTTGGTATAACACATTTTAAGCTATTCTCCGGACTTGGATTGCATTGTGATTTCTATTATAAATGTACGATAATTGATATTTCATTGATATGAGAGGGAAGGATCAGCAAAATTACGTTAGATCTCTCTAACCAAGTTTGATTACTAACTGACCTCAACTGAAATTTGTACCACGTGTGAATTATTTAACGACGAGGATTGGCGGAAATCGGCTTATGTTATTTACTGATGGGATATCACTGTCTAATCATTGTTATTGTGACATATATGGATTTCTAAAAAAATAAATCTATAGATCTTTTGAATACATATTATATATATATATATATATATATATATATATATATATATATATATATATATATATATATATTTATTTATTTATATAAAATTTAAATAAACATACTAGTAGAATCGCAAAAAGTACTTTCTCCGCCGGGACTCGAACCCGGATCTCTGACTTGCCGGGTGAATGTGCTACCATTACACATCTGAGCCCTCACTTTTTACGATTCAATTATATTGTATTTGGCCGTATCTGTCACATATGCGTTTAAATAACCAAACTAATATATGGTCGGAAGACCAAATACCTGTCAAATGATTTTTATTTACATTCAATTTGTATAAATGGTAATAGTCTTATTTAATTTCAATAAATCTTAAATCCCAAAAAGTACTTGCTCCGCCGGGACTCGAAGCCGGATCTCTCACATACTGTATACATATATATATATATCAAGGTCTACATTTTGCATTCAAACGTTTGTAAAAACCTGTATTTTGTTTGATAATAAATAGGTAATTTGTAAATTTGGCATTAATATTGTATTTAAAACTTTTTAATTTTAACGTTAAAAATACACTTTTGACAGAAATATCCTTCAGGCTTAGTTAGAATTTTTTCTACGTATCAGTTTGTTTCGTATCTTATCAAAATATGTGATTCATAACTTGGGCGAAAGCTCCTTAAGTATATCAGTGACATTAATACTCTTCTTAATATTTTACGAAAGATTTCATCTTCAAATTATTATATAAGTTTAACATAATAATTTAATAAATATAAATAAATAATATAAATAATTTAACAACTACAAATTTCAATAAATATGCTTACGAATAAATTGTTTGTCTTTAACGGAGTGGTAATATGGAAAACGTTCAGTTTAACAGTTCGTTCCGACGTTGCAAGCGACAGCTTCACAAATTATTTAAAATCCACCTTAAATGATTCTTTTATATTTAAAATTGTATTAAGTGTTATTTATAAATATTTTTTTAGAGCACAACCAGTGTATTAATTTTGCTTTTCTCTTCGCCTTGGCACTACTTGGATTACAAAATTACTTAGAAATGTCGTTATAATAATGTTTCCTCTTTGTGTTGCATTCCAAGATTTACGACGGTTAATAATATAAATTACACAGTATTTATCGCTTTGAATAAATCTAAACCAAACATTCATTTTATAATTGGGTCATTGTTAAAGTAGCAAATATTTATTTGTTAATACTTTTTGAACCCATTGATGTATAAAACTATTCTCCGTTAATTTAACTCCCATCAGCTGTGACATCGGTTTACAGCTGGAAAACTATTCAAGACGACACTTTCAAGATTAGAATTATAGTAAGGTTCAATTTTAATCTATTATACATTCAAATATTTAACAGGAAAGTATGAAGTTTTCTATAAAATTTCTATAGTACATTTTTTTATATCATAAATTGTAATATATTTCTATGTTATTAAATACTACAGTATACCAAACTATTGAATTTGGATCATTTTCATTGCATTCTGATTACTTTAATACCTGAGTTATAAATTTTAAACATACTTAAAAGTTAATTAACTTCAATAAAAATTAAATAATTGCACACAAATGTAAACTTCTGTGGGCACTGTATTTGTTTTTGTTTTACTATAGATTATGCAAACAATAGTAAAAATAAAACAAAATACTATGTGTGGTTTACTTTATGCAGTATTTATGTACTAAATATCAAATATTCTATCTCATATAATTTAGAATATATATATTTTATAAATATTATAGCAATAGTTACGACCGATTTCAGTCCTTCCAAATTTATAGGACATTTATTATTCACCACCACAAACTACAACCCACTGAAAGCTGCATCTCTCTTTTAAATTTAATTAAATAATTTCAAATTTGTCAATTTAAATTTTAAAAGTACAGCATGTTTCTATACGAAAATTTTTATACTTATTTACCTTCCATTAGTTCTCTAAATTAATTGAATTAATAAAATAATATGAACTTGTAGTGGTGCAGAATCAAATTCGAATTATTTAAACTACATCGGTTATAGATGTTAATGGTTATATAGCAATACTTATTGTGAATTTTTAAACTAAATTTAAGAATTAATAGACAAGCAGTGCAAAATAATGTCATATTATTTATGTAATGGAAGTTAAAAGCTTTTTTTTAGAGAAAATAGGGCGATATAATACACTAAATAATCCTAATACATGCTATTTGTTCAATTTTCTTTAAATGATATAACACAATACTCTAAATAATGCTGCAATACGTTTTTCAATACCAAAGAAGACTGTACGGAACATATATAACCAGAGAAATTGACGTAGATAAGAAAGGGCTGACTGAAATGTAATAAAGACAGCTCTTCTCACTGACTGTGCTGGCTTTACACAGAAATCCCTTCATCAATGAAGGTGAAGTGGTCACCTGAGAGACGTTCCCCACGAAAACTGTCTTTGTAACTTTCAGGAGGTGTTTACAAGAAAAAGCCTCTAAGGAGAGTGTTCCAGCAGCAATCACTTCATTAATAGGTAAAGTGGTCCCTTCAGTGAAGTTTCATCCCGAAAATGTTTTTGTAACTTCCAGGAACTTTTCATAAGATGAAACATCCGATGATAATGTTTCAGCAGTAATAACTTCATCAATAGGTAAAGTGGTAAATGTAGGCTGTTAACGACAATGCATAGTGGTCAAAAGTTTAAATAATTGTAAGAAACATTCGTAGGAGATTGCTAACGAGCTTATAGAGGCTTTTTGATTTATAAATCTCGCCTCTTTAAGGCAGTTACGGTACACTCTGATGTTTTCTTCTGTGCTGCTAATATTTTAATAGAAATTTACTAAATCATTTTTATTTTATTTTATTTTAAATGTATAACTTGTGCCAGTTCCTTTTACAAATATATATTCATTTAAAAATATATGTATTTGTCCTAATATGCGTAATATTTATACTAGTACACATTATTAAATTATGTTAATTCTTATCTTAATTCTTTAACGATTCATTTGTAAATTGTTTAGAACTTACAAAGTACTCATGATAGGTTAAGAATTTGTATTTAACTTTTATCGCACAAAATCCTTTGAACATGGTATAAATTACAGTGAAGAATGTGCTAATACTATCCTCTTTGTTCCTTTTTTTAGGATCTGGAGACAGATAATTGAAGATATGTCTGTTTCCTAGCGCAATAGTGAAAATAATGGATAAAATCGTATCTTTTTGTTGTAATAAAAGGCAGGAATAATAAATAGACAGGCTTTTCAATAGTAAACCAACGTAGTCCAATCTTAAACTTATAAAGTCCTTTAAACATTACAGTTGCGTAAAGATAAATGCAGATCAGTAATGGTTTAGAGCATTGGTGTTTTAATGGTGTATTTAAAACCCCTATCATGTATTTTATTGCTTGTTAAAATAAACGGCCACTACGCTTAGTGAAATAAACACATATTCTAAACTGTATTCTTGATGTAAAAACTCATCCCATTATTATTCTACTGAGTAATGTGTATTCGCTTCAGATACCCATTATCTACTGGCTTAGAAAATTGTAGCGATAGAAAAACACAATTGTATAATTCGTGAGCAACTAATATTAATTTCTCTACAACAGTACAAAGTCAAGGAATCCAAAACTAAGAGGATATTTGATTAAGTAAATAAATTCAGTGAAGGATGTTTATTAACCCTCAGGATGATAGCAGTTTATTTCACCTTAAGCCCTCAAAACCTTATTAAACTTGCTGCATAAGTCTCATAGAAGTCACATAAAGTGTCCTGTGGTCACGTGATTATGACTATGTTTTACAATTTTTAAATTGTTTGTTATTCAAGTGACAAAATTAAGAATTAACTTAATTAAAATAACTGTTTTTAAATTTATTGGAATTAATATCCCATTTTAGTTATAATTTTAAAGAAGAAGATTTAGAAATAATATATAGATACTATATAAAGGAAGTAATTTTAAATAGACCCAACAAAGAATTAGTTTAAAATTGTATTACAAATAAGTATACTTTAGTTATGTTATTTATTATATATAATTAGATACTAAAGAAGTTATGTAAGTTGTAGCCCTCAAATATCTTTCAATAACTTAAAAGGTTATATAGTAGTTCAAGAAATACCATTCATTTTGTATCGTTCAGATAACCCTCTGGTGTTTTGCCGGTGGTGTATGTTTAGTGTTCAGTGATATACCTAAAATCTAAGACTGAAGGGGTGAATAAGATACGGTAGATGTAACGTTGTGAAGGTTGACATTGTTTTGAGTCAAATTATACTCTGTCACGTTCACGTGCGAACGTAGGTCTATATTTGTTTCTCACAAGGAGATATCGTTGTACTTCAAGACAGAATAAAATTTTAAATTACGTTTTATTTTTATTTAATGATCTACCACGTATATAAATAAAATCGTTGTAAATATTTAGGACAGATATACATTTATATACAATACTATAATAATATTGTAGTAATTATCAGTTCCATCACAGTTGTTAGATAAACTTCTGTTGGGACTTAAACTTCAAAATTCGAATCAATAGTTTATAAATATTTGACATTCTAACAAATAAGCTTTGTGGTGATTTTTAAAAGAACAAATCAGAAAATTATCTAAGCCACATTTAAATTAAAATACTGAATGGAGTGATATCAAATATTTACATTCCTATGTAATTGTGAAAACGGAAAATCAGAATCCATTTGTTTGCCGGCCATAGCTTATTTCCCAATAATGTTTAACTCGTACCGAGTTAATTGTCCCTAAATTCTACAAGAATTCGCGAGACATTATATCATTGTGTTTATTCTAACAGGGAAAACCTGCCATTATTCAATCAATATGAAAGAGCACGCAGAAGCAGATTCAAGTAGAACTACGAACTTGATAGTGTTTGATTTATGCTATCATCCAATAAAACTAACTGATATAAATATGAAGTAACACTATAAATATATTAGGCTTTGATTAGAATTTTTGTATAACAGTTAAATAAATTATTTATTTGGCTTTTACCTATTATGATTACAAAAGATTATTTTGTTCTGAATATCACTTAACTTTTTGTATTTGAGGTACGTGGTCATTTCGATTAATTAAAGTCCCAAAAACAGAATGACCATGATTTATTTCTTTATTTAGTAATAATGTTTATTTAAATAATTGTTGTATAAACTTATATTTAAAAGCCTTTATTCATTGAAAATGGTTAACAAAAAGTTTATTTTATGAATTAATGTATATATATATATATATATATATATATATATATATATATATATATATAAAACAGTTTATGGAAAGATCAAATGTCCTCTAATATTCAAGAGGCATTGCATTAGGCAATAGCGCTGTAGTTCGTCCGAGTATTTATTTGCATAAATCTGTAAATCTAGTACAGATGAGACATGCCAGCCAACACTACAAACATGACTTTAGGACTTGCTATATATTATTTTTATGTTTTAATGGGGCAATAAAAATGAGAATAAAAAAAATTCTTAAACTAATTTCTTCTTTGGTTTATGCGGTGCCCTTAAAGTTAATGCCTTGGTATTTAATTTGCAGCCATAATTTACCTGTATTTGTCTTAAGTCGAGATAGGAATTCAGCTAACTGGCTTCGCTGAGGTTGCTTTTAATATTTTAAGATTATAGCTTATTTCATAATAGAGATATACAACTATACAGAAAAAAACCTCTAAAAAAAATCATCAAATATTTTCGTCCAAATTCGAAACCTTTTTTATGTTTTCGTCTTAACCACAAGAGAACTGTGCAAAAAAAGGCGATCCAGCACTAATATCTGATTTATTCAACAGCTAATCTCACCAACGGCATCCGTTTGAGTAGTCCAAAATAAAATGTGACAGTGGATAAAATGTTTTTTTCAAAAGTATGTGCCAACATACCAGCGAAATATGGCCTCAAGATTTATTTACGGCTGGTTCAGGTAGCACGTATCTGTGTAATGCGTTTAAGTCAAAACTATTACATTGTTAGTCTCACCAGGCTATTGGAGAGTTACTATATTTTAATACAAGTAAGAAAACATATAGGTGAACCAATCCCAATGTTACTGCTGACAATTGGTTTTCCTTCATGAAGCTCGTTGACCAATTGAAATTATTAGAAATAACATGTGTTTTTACGTAAATGTGCCTGAATTTTGGATGGTTAAAATGAATTTTTTATCGTTCATCTACTGAATAAAAGCACTCGCATGCATTAAGAGTCATTTAATTGTAGCAGTAAACACTATACATAAATAATAAGTGTTCTTATTTCTTACTGTTATAGAGCGTTTTTAATACGTATACCACGTTCAAAAACCTAATGTTAATACTAATGTTAAGGCACTATATCGGTCTGATATACCGGTATTTGCCTTTGCTAAAACATCGGTTGGTCTCTTTGGTGGGTCAAAAGTGAACTATATAAGGGATACTAAAGTTTTTAAAATTGCGTACCAATCTCTACAAACTTGATTTGGGAGTTCTGAGCAAGATGAGTTCTTATCAAGTCATTTCGCATGCAGGCGAGCTACACACACCTGCAGGAAAAGTGGAAGCAATCTGTACAGGCAAAGAGTGTTATTACTGTTGGTGAATTGTAAACGATTTTCTATTATTAGTTGTGCGTGGGAAACTTAGTCTCTTCTGCTACTTTGCTGTAGGCTGTATTTGGAATAGCTGGCAGAAGAGAGGCTTTTACTGTAGATGGTAACCGTGTCACTCACCTCTCACTACGCTCGACGCTAGCTCGCGCGCTCTTTATTATAAGGAGAAAAATATTTCCGGTACCGGAAACAAAATCGATCCATAACATTTACCAAAACTCAACGTCATATCCATAACATAGAATAAACAATCTACGATAGATACCACAGGAGACATATATACACATAGTTCTAAAGATATGAGACATACATTAGGAATCAAATAATATTCTGAAGTTTGGAAATAAAAATTAAACAAACAAGTTAACAATATTTATTATAATGTTTAATTCGAATAGTTTTGAAATTTATTAATATACATTTTAAAATTATGGCAAGTTAGTGAAAAACTTCAACACATATTTAGCAGGCATATGGAACTGTCCCACAATAGATATTTATCTAATTACATAAATCTTCTTATTATTTATAACATAACTATATTCAGCCACTTTAAGAGAATAAACTTTAAATATATAGTACTATTCAGCATTCTTCACATTAGGTGACGTGAACGCGAATTAAAAATACACTATATAAATTACTTTGTCTAAAAAAGTGCATAAATCTATTCCGAATTGATATATTATTATACGATTTTTAACAAAAAGTCTTCGTCAAACATCATGGTGAGATAAAATATTAGACAGAAGTTGTTTGTTTGCAATTTCCCCAAGTTCAATCTTGTGGACGATAACAGCAATGTCGCAGCCCCAGTTTGTCACGATAATAGCTTCTCTCTTTGTTGTTGTATAACTTTTACTCCCGGTCTCCATTATATGGATTTTTTTATTCAGGCCATCCTACGAAACAAATATGCTATCTTATATTATGATATTTCATATATCTTTGTTCAAAATACGATATATATTTTATTATAATTTTAATAATTTATTTATTTATTTGGTATATATATATATATTCTGTTTATCGACATTTATATTACAATTGTACTGTAATTACTACAAATAATTTTACAAATCTCATTAAAGCCACTTTCAAATATCTAAATTTGTTAAACAATACTGTTATGGACAACAATGATAATAATAGAATACCTGCTTACCAATACAGCTTACAAAGGACGTATACGGTTACAATTTATGGTTCATTGTTCTAATACATTTTAATACAGGTTCATATGATTTAAAAAAAAAAACGAGTGGACAAAGAATGAAGTTTGATTACTTATAATCGATACAGGCGGCAATGCTGGAATATTTTTGCTAAAATTGTTGAATAGTAATATACGAATAGATCTATAATTACAATCACTGATTATTCCTAGTGTTTAAATTTGAAAATTTTATAGGACAAGATACTGCAATACGTATAGTTGTGTACACATAATTTGTGTACAACGACTATGTAAGATACTGGCTGAAATTACATACGCCTAAATTATGGAGCGCCATATTTTGACTTTTCACGAAAAGAATTAATATATTGAAAGTTTATTTAATTTAAAAATGTATCTTTGAGCCTTTAATTACTAGTAACAGGATTTTTATAACTCAATTTCAATAGTTACAGTGACTTTGAGAAATCCCAAATCCTCGGTAAGTAACAACCTCTCCATATAAAAATGTCAATCTCCTTTCAAGAGATATATGATCTCATCTAATAGGGCGTGTTATGCTATTCTTTGCCACAATAAGTAAATAACGCTAGGAACTGTGAATAATATATAATGTATGTATGAGTTCTACATAGCATAGGATATGCAATGTAAGAACAACATGTACGTTAGATCAAATATTGGTTTCGTACTTTAGTACAATTTTATAATAAACAATTTTCTATTCTGAGAATTTTCTAAGGTCTTATTATAATTTAACTAAATTTTCAGAGGTATGGATAAAGGCTGAATCCAAGGCTAATGTAAGGCCATTAAACGCATTTCCCCTACATTTATTAGTCTCTGAAGGTCATTATTGAACTGCAATCATTTCATATAGACGACCAGTTCTATCAAAGATGAATTCATATCTATTATACCGTACCCCGACACAACTGGACGTAGGGTAATAGTATTAAAAACAATTTTTTATTCACACAAAATTTTATATAAAATTTCCCGAATGGGAAAAAATGATTAGAAACAATAAAAAGAAAGCTGAGAAATACAAAAAACTAAAATTTAAAATTTACGACATACTCAAACAACTCCTCTACTTGATATAAGCCTTCAAACCAAAAAAACTAAATATTTAATAAAAACGCGCGCTTGAAAGTAGAGTCTTCGAGAGAGACTCAGCTAAAATTGAGTTAAGTTAAAATTTCAAGTTCAATTTCAAGTTCTTACTACAGATGATGGAGTTAGTGATGAGTGATTGGTGACGCCTTTAGAGGGTCACGTGTCAGTGTGATGACAAAAGTTGAGTGCAAGAGTGATTCTTCTCTACACATCCTGGCATCGTGATTGTACTGTAATCAGAAGTTTTATTGTTACTTGTTTATCTTATTATTTGTTGCTTGTTAAACATTATAAATGTATTTACTGCTTGTTATAATATATTATGATACTTTCTTGCTTCTTGAAACTTCATAATTTATTGCAAGTTAGATTTAATCATACACACATACATATATACGCACATACACACCTCACGCCCCCTTCGCACGCACCCCCCCTCACACACACATAAATCGTTGCTATGATTATTGCCATTTTTTCTAATTAATTGTCATATTGTTATTATTTAGTTATTGCTTATTATCTTTAAATATATTTATTGCTTGTTACACTGTATTATAAGATAATTGATTTCTTGTTGAAACTTTATATTCTACTACTTGTCTTTACTTAATTATACACACTGCCTGTACTAAAAGCTAATTTATTGATTGTTAAATCTAACATTTTATTGTTAGTTGTTACAAATGCGCACACCCCAACACATCGCATACTAACATCTAGCTATACAATTGTAAATAAGTTGATACTGATCAGCTTTGTTCCTTATTGTTATTAGTTCCCTGTTTTCAATTTTAAAACAGATTTTTCTTTATTGTTTATATTATCACTTTTAAAATTATTCGCTAATTGCTATACTAACTACTTTGAGTGATAAATATTATTTTTCCTCGATATTTTTGTTCTTATTGTCTTTTGTCTTGCGTCATTTCATTGTTTTCTATACATATATGTTGTTAATATTAGTAATGTTTCGCTTCTTTTATAGAGTTAAACATACTATGTTTCTTTCTTGGACTATGGTAGCATGTATTTAACATTTGTTGTAAAATGGTGTATGCCGTTTATGAATAAGTAAATAAATAAATAAATTTCAAGCATTGTTTTAGAAAGATTCATAATAATTAATTAGATTAAAATAAAGTTAATTTAGGGTAATAGGTAACAGCACTTCCCTGTGTCCTGATGATAAAGGAGGAAATCAAATGATATAACAGTAAAATTTAATTGTAAAATATTTCAACTTTTATTAGCTGAAGTTTGGAGAAACTTAGTTTCGAAAATGTCATGTAGAGAAATATTTCTCGTAAAAAAATATATTCTGCACGCCAAAGTAAAGTTTGCTCTTTTATCACGATCATAAAAACACGGTTAAGAAACATATATTAGAAAATAAGTATATAATTTCAGGTATTGCAAAATTCCTCTGGTCTAAGTTTTCTGATTTCCTAGTAAAATTTGGCTTGTTGCCTCTATACGAAAAATATTTCTTCTGGTAGTTCAAAGCGAAAGATCAATAGGTACAATAAATACATTAATCAAATCAAAGAGACAAATTTTAGTTTTAATCATACAGAAAGTTCATTATTAGGACGTTAAGATGACATGATTGTTTAAAAAATGTGTAATTGTTAAGTTTTATAAACCCAGTAACGTCACGTTTTAAGATTCGCAATTGTACGATTTCATCAGGTACGTGGCTCAAATATCTAATACCTAAATACTATCTTAGTTAAAATAATTAATCATAAAAAACGATTCATGATAACAGTTGGTGACGCCAATTGTTTGATATTTTAGCGCACTGTATAATTGTTATTATTATGTGAAATAAAATACAGGTCATGATACTAATGAAAACAAGTTATTGACAACTGACTGCGTACATTAAATTGCGATTGTCACGTGAGACACAAGATGGAGACAAGTTCAACAAAGGAGAGTGAGTATTTTCATCTAACTAATATATATAATAATATAATATATCTGTATTCATAATAATAATATGGCACATTATTCAAGATATAAAATAGTTTCTCCATTGGTAAATAAATAAATAAATAAAATAATAAAATAAGTAAAATCACTCACTAGTTTGCCAGCTAATACCAATTACTCTACATTAAAAAAAGGAATACTCACTTTAAGTATTCTAGAACGTGGCGAAAAAGGTTTAATATTATGACTATAAGATTATTTATATGATATTTCTATTTTTGAGTAGCTAAATTAAGAGATTAAATTTGAATTAAGTGAAATTTAGAATCAACAGCAAAGAAATGCGTAATGGTTTGATAATGTAAACCAAACGTTACGTTCCATTTCATGTCGGTTTGCCAAGAATGCTATTGTTAAGAATTCTATAGAAATACTCAAAGCAATTGTGTACAAGGCCACAATAACTTATTGTCAATACCGTACAACTTGCTTTCACGTACCTTATTGTATTGAATGTCACTAAGTGGCTACCAAGAGACCTATTCGACACTATTCAAAAGACGCAGATCTTTTCTTTAAGGTGAAAATAACTAGCAGCTTCCACTAAACATACCATGTTATAAAGAATGTACCACGTTTTTACCTTTATTAATATAAGCACTGAAATTTCAGGCCATGCATATATACTCAGTATGACCTTCATTGTGATAACAGCGTGTATTATTAAAATATACATAGAAGAAGCCAAGATGCTTAAAGTTTTTTCATTGAATACACGAAGTACAATAAATTCTGAAATTAAGATAGTTGTGTAAATTTATGACTTGTACTATTAAACTGTTGTGACGCATTATTTAGCTGTGAAAGGCTATCCAAACGACTACTGAATCCTAAATACTACAGTAAGATATTAAGATTTCAATATACTTAACAAACTAGCGTTACCAAAGTATATATTTATCATTAAGATTATCAAGAAAATTATATTAACGTAAACTCTCTTGTAAACTGTTGCCAGTACACATGGAATAGTGTAACATCATTGAAAATAAGTCCGTTCGAAATTACTACATAATAATTTAAAACAATTTTGTTATATTACTCTTCTTTTCTTCGTACTGAAGTATTGTAAATAATGGCTCCGTAAGAAACGTTTGTCCTCATTCTCATGTTTATCCGTAACGTACGCCATAAATATACAATCTCAATGAAGCCAATAACCATGTGTGCAAACATTTACAGCTTTGTTCATTAAAGTGGGATTTATAAGAATTACAATACTATTTTAATGCGTTAGTTTGTTTTAAATCGATCACTAAGGACATATCTTCAAACACACATAAACTCTACATTTCAGGAGCCAAACTACTAACATACGTTTAACAACGTTGTAACATACGTTGCAAAGGTTGCATGAAAAATATGTTGCATCTTGAAATGGGCAGTATTACACTACCTTAGTTCTAGAAAATTTATGTTTTAATATAACCCTTAAGTAAAAATCACGTACTTATGCACCAAATATTAAACTATGTTGTTGGAATAAAATCGTATTCCTTTCTCGTGGGTTTTCCTAAAGAGTAAATATGTTAAAGTTCATTCAAATTCAGTTGAGTGGCGTGTACCGTCACCTATATCAATGTTCCTAATTTCCCAGGAAACACGCTTAATTTAAATCTATAGGTTAGTTCGTTCATTAGATATCTTTGAACATACATACGGATAAGTTAGCAGAAATAAAAAATCCCACCCTCTCGAGAGATGGGCTTTGCTAAAATTAGTCCTTCATTCCTCATTAAGTAACGCTCTACCCGAGCGACACGGGAAGAAAACTTTGCTGATCTAGCAAGGTTATTTTTACTAGCTAGGTTTCCTCCATCGTAAAAATACAAACAGAACAAAAAGTTTTCAGTGGCACAATTAACAACCTTCACTAAATTCATCAAAAATTAAAATACATTTATAAGTTTATTTATCCACAATTTTATAAGTTGAAATATAATACTAACACACTGTTTCATTTCTTTTAGAGTGATGTTCAATTCCTGTTTTGTAACATTTTTAGTGTAAATAATTATCGTTTTTATATTTAAATGTTCACATTACTTATGAGGCAATACTCATAGGGTCAGTTATCGGTACCAAGCTATTGAGCTCCTTAAAAAACTTCGAAAATGTAATTTTGAATAAGTTGTTTAGTCGATAAACACTAGAAGTAACATACTGTCGCGTTATCTTTAGCACTTCTTTACAATAATCATAATACACTCATAGAATGTAAAATTAAGTTACAGTTTAGTAAAGCTTCATAATTGGGTTTATTAAAATTAATCCATGACTTTGCCATTGGATATTTATATTTCATTACTAAGTAATTTAGTTTCATTTTAGAAGGAACGTAAAGTTTTAGAGGGTCAAATGTTTTGTTAAACGAAAGAAAAGGAAAAATACGATTAGCATTGGTGCCTTTAATAAAAACTCCAAGTCTTGTAAAAAACAGTATACTTAAAAAGAGAAATCCTCTGCTAAGTGTTCCAATACAGCTTTCTAAGTCTACAACCAATTCAGTGCTGAAATCCCTCTAATTAACTTAATTTGAATAAGGCAGGTTATCGTTTTTCTTACAGACCACGGCACCTTACGATGTCAATCGTCACCGTCATACATTTTTCTATAAACCAGATAACATCAGTCGACTACCTTACATTACACAGCAGCTTTTTATTATAGTTTTAGCAGGTAACAGTTGTTATGAGATGTAGTACCTAATTACATCAGAAAATCGGGACTATCGCGTTTAAACTACGAAAAATTACACAGTATTGATAAAATATGTTTTAGAAAATTATATATCTTATAGTTCTTTGAGAGTTAGTACACCTTCAGGTATACTAATACTATACAGGTGTCCGGTATATTGTTAAAGTTCCGATCTGTCTGCTAACCTTAGAAAAACTGTACATTAGAGCAGTAAAACTAAACAATTTACTACGTTTACATTTTTATTTAAACCAATTGCTGTTAAAAAAGTAATTATTAAAGGAACTTAAGGTGATACATCTTATATTCTATGGGTTTGGATCGAACACTGCAAATACAATCGGATATATCTGAACCTTTGTTACTTCTTAATATTGATGAAAGAATTTATTAGCCAAGCAAGTCTCTTATATTGCTTTAAATTGCGATAACTATCGTAAAATAATGTACCAATTTAAAACACAAACTTACAAAAAGCGCCTAGTAATGAGTTGTCTTAACCAGGTTTGAACTTATATCATCGGGATGAAATATATTTTATATTATTCCTTCCATAACTTTATGTAGGAATATATCATAGTAAAAATATCTTCACTGGAAAGTAAAATATTGATGAAAGTATTTTTAAAATAACTGAATAAGCTTTACGCACTGTAAAATGGCTAAGACGTTATCAACGCAAATATTCGCAAAACCTATCGAAGGATATTTCTATATCCTTCAAAAATAATTGTAACATAGTAGTTATCAAGTCTTTATGCCTTTAGATTATTTAAAAATAATTTCACATTATGTTTTGTTACACATTGGTATTTTTAAAACTGTAGAATTGAAACCTTTACCTAAAACAGAAGAAACTTGTTTTACGCAGTTTGGTAAATGTTATTTATTGATACAGAAGGGTAGTTTATTTATTCAGTTACTAATGATCATTATATTTTCATTCATCTAAAAGTATTTTTACTGTATTTTTTATGCGCTACATTTAGATTGGTTTTGTGTGAATGTAATATTTGCTGGGCTATTGAGATTGTTATCAGCCAACCAATATTTAATCTTATTGGCATTATGACCATATTTTTGCAACAAATATTACAAGGTAGGCTATCCATTGAATTATCGATAAGCATAAACCACAACTTAATGTATCAAATATAGCAAAATAATACAAAATATAATAACCTACTGCCAATGAAGCAATTGGTCTATGTAATTAAATTTCGTAAAAAAGGATTTAAATTATATCTAAACAGATTACTGTATTAAATTATTGGGTTTTATAGCATGGATGTTGTAAATGAACTCAAAGTGTAAGAAACAATAGTAAATTATGATGAATAGTCACAATTGTGAATAAAATGAAAACCTTCACTGAATAATAAAATCTATTTACGCACTTCTTTGTAAGACTAAAGAATGTTTATCGAGTTAGCCATAAATAGAGATGAGATCAGTGAGCGAGAATCGCCTCAGGAGTTTGTCACGGGTTGTCCCATTTTCTTCCTTTGTCATGTTATTACACCAAAGTAAGGCAATTTGTTCTTGAAGTGTCAGAGTTGCCTTATATCTTAGTCCTTTGTATTACTAAAAATATATTTATTGAGTTAGCGATAAAGAGAGATGAAATCAGAGAACATGAATCGCCCCTGAAGTTAGTCACGGGTTGTTTCATTTTATTTATTTGTCATGGTATTACACCAAAGTAAGGCAATTTGTTTTCCAAGCATCAGAGTCGCCTTGTATATTAGTCCTTTGTACTACTAAAATATATTTATTGAGTTAGCGATAAAGAGAGATGAAATCAGAGAACATAAATCGCCCCTGAAGTTAGTCACGGGTTGTTTATTTTTTCATTGTCATGTCATGTCATGTCACGCCAAAATTAGGCAATTTGTTCTTCATTGTCTCAGTAATAGAAGATTTTAGTCCTTTGTGCACTAAGGAATATATTTATTTAGGTAGACATAATGAGAGATGTGATTAGTGAGTGAGAGTCACCTAAAGGGTTTGTCAAGGATTGTTTCTTTTCTTCCAATTCAATTTCCAAGTTATGAAATCAACAGGATAAGATTTGGTTTCAAGTGTCTGAGTAATTAAATATATTAATGATTTTTGTAAAACACATTCCATAGATCGCAGTTACATTTGTATAGTTGTATTGTGCTCTTGCAGCTATAAAATAAGTATATTATCAAGGTACATTTAAAGATATTGCCTATGATAAAGAATTATTTGTGGAGTGTGATGATTAAAAACAATGATTGCCCTTTTCCTTTTGAGATTTCGAGAAGTATTAGGCTTAATGTCATCTTTAGTGGTAAAACTGCAATAAAAAATTAATAAAAATGTAATTTGTTCTGAACTACTGTAAAGTTTGGAATAAGGGCTAGATGTTACAATTATGGAGCTTGTCTATTCTTCCTCTTCTATTTCAACATTTACTTTCTGTGTAGTGAAGCGACCATTACGGTTCTATAATTATATTCCCCACTCCTTTTCTAAATCTAAAACTTCAATACATATTTCTCATATCAAATAACCAGTAATTCTTACAATATCCAATAAATAATTGTAAACAAATATTTCAATTTATGAAATGTTTTTCAAAACGAACTATTAGTTTTTGGATTAAATTGTAATAGTTTTTACAATAATATTTTATATCGTACTTACACATTTTAGATAATTTTCTGTTTAATTATGTATGATAATTGTGAAACACTTGTAAGAAATGTTAGAATCTACAATATTATCTTTTACGCTTACATCGTCTTAAAATGTTATAAAATACTCTCCCGAAATATAAAAGGTATCCATAAATTTATTAATCGATTAATAGAACACTTTGCGTTTTGTAATTAATTATAATACCCGGTGTCAGAAGAGGATTTCCCAGACAACAACGGAAATCTGTCGATGCATTTCATACCTAAAAAAAGTTTGTTTTATTTCACTACATGAAATTTTGACTAGGAAGCCCTCTCTGACTCTTAACCTAGGACCCAACGGCTTAAAGATGACATTCGAACCTACCGAAACAACAGCCAAGCTCGACGTTGCTTTACTGAGTTATCTTGCAATAACTGCCTTGCCAGCATCACCGGCCTGGACAAGTGTATTCAATAAAGAAGCAAAACAACTCTTTTATGAGCTAATGTTCGGTTAACTCATTAGTTCAAACACTTATTGATGAACCAAAGATTTAATATAAACATTTATCATCTAAAATATAAGAGAACTTCAGATTTTTTCAAACTCTGAACAAAAAGTCTCATACTTCGATCTAATGAAATATATAGTTGTTCTTATTTAATAACAGTCGTACCTCTTTCGCTATTTTTTTAAACCTGGAGGTTTAAATGTGTAAATAATAATTCGTGGCATTAAAATTAACATTTCAAGGAACCTATGTTTCAGTAAAGATGGAGATATATATTTTGAACGATATTAATGTTAATTCTCTTCTTTGTAAAAAATTTATAAAATAATGATATTTTATTTTTAATATTAAACTCTAAAAATAAGCCCCTGGGTTTGAGCACTATTTCCAAATGTACTTCGCACATACAAAAGACACATATAAAGTATAAGAGTTTCCAGATTGATACCAAATACGGGTATGCATATAAAACAATACTCGTTAAAGACTTGAAATCTTGAAGGTCCTGACCATAGAACCACCTGCTCCGTTATGTCTAGCCTCGGACAGTTTGTGATAGTACATTACGTAATCCATTGAGAAAGAAAACGACACATATTACATCTATGGTGGGAGAGGACAGCTACATAATTGTGAGCGAGACTCAGTATTATAACATTTCAAATGTATACCAATTTCAGCATCATGGAGATTGCAAAATATTATATATGGACTATGTATTGACTAAAAGAATTATCACATATACGTTTTTTTATTGCATATCCACTTTTATAAACCCTCTCCTGCCCTAGCATCATTGGTCCTAAATATATTTTGATACCAAACGAATTATAATAATTATTAAAATATTTCCAATAATTTCTCACATACTATCATTCCTTAAATTTAGATTTGAAGTCCTACCACTTCGTCTTAATCCCATTCACGTATATATTTGGTTATTTTAATATAAATTAGAAAAAAAAATATAATATATGCAAACACTAGTATTTACCACATTTATTAGAAAAAAAACTACCTCTTTGTAGTTAACCTGCTATTTATTAAAGCTTAAAAATGATAAATGGTTTTTTCCGTAACAAATGCTTTTTATTGATTAAATTTTTCGAAACGATTTTTATAACAATACCCAATATGACATTATTACAAATGCATAAATTTTCGCTATTATCTCCTATTTATACCTCCAAATTATCACGAATAGTAGGTGTTGTAAAATAATTCACTAATATATTTAAAAGTTATTCATTCGGCTCCTGGATTTACAGAATAGCTAGAGGAAACTGGGTTATGAAATTTGTAAATTTTAACCATCTTCCCAGTTACCAGCATAACGTATAACAAGCGAACAGCTTCAAATATAATAGGGGGAATTCGCCAAGCACCAAGAGTTACATCTCTTAAAGCTGACTAATTTAAGTGGAGCGACAGAATGATTTGTAAGCCGATTTAAACTTATTTCATGTAATTTGTTCCTTTCAATAGAAATTATCTTGATATAACTCTCGAGTTTCATCTTATTACTAGCCCGCTGATTTTCACAACTTGTTATCTTATTTCGATCATTACGATTAATTTCAAGATTTATCTTCAATATTGCTTTCATTTAATGTTTTATGACGTTCAATTCATTTAAAAATACTACATATATAATGTGTACATGTGATTAAAGTAATTTATATTACATACATTACAATTGGTTTTAGAATATGATATAATGGATTTAAATTGTAAGCTGTAGATTTATACATTTCTTATTGTGCCAATTTGTTTAGCTAATGGGAAATTATTAACTTATAATAATAATTTATAAATTGATTATACGGGAATACATTTCTAGTGTTTGTTGTAAAGTTTACGATTTCTAGGGATTTTTATAGACCCATATATGCTAGTATATAATATGTAATGAATAAAGGTTTATAAAATTCTAAATTTTTTATTTAAATGGAATAATGTATTTTTAATAGGCAACTTAATGTCAATGAAACTTTGGCTATTTAAACCTAATTCTCAAGCGCCACAATGAATTGTTACACGTAACGAAATTTTAAACGATACACGGACTGATTGTTACACGTAAAAGTTCAAAGAAATCTGAATATGTTGTTTTAAAAACATGTTTAAATAAGATTATCGTACAGGCGATATAATAATGTCAATACACTTTTTAAAATGAGTATTATATCAGCCATCTTGATACACATTTTCCAATGAGAAGTTTTCATATTTCCATACAAAATACCTCACCTTACATGTTGGAAAAACCCTTGAAATTATTTGTACTCTTACTCAATAAATAAATATACAGTGAAGTTGCATCTACGATCAACATAAAACATTTTGCAAGCTTAGCCAGACTAAAGGAAGTTAAAAAATAAGCTCTTGGCTAGCATGGGCAAGTAAAAGATCCAGGCATATAATGTTTACTCGAGCAACAGGTAAGAAATAATTAAAGCTGTACTAAAAACTGGTATCATGGTATTCGATTTTAAAATGAGTATTATTAATTATTATTATCACGATCACATACATAAAATGCCATCATAATTACAACAGCAATCACTTTTTTCCAGTTAGTGATGTTACGATAAATTACAACATACAGATATTTTTATTATTGTTAATTGTGAATCTGTTATAGCAACTCCAGAAGGTACAAAACGTGATACAGTGCAGTTTAAATTTTTTAACTGTATCATAACAGTAATGTACCTTATACATAGAGAAAATAGAATTGTTCAAACAATAATAAAAAATCTGTGTATAAATATAAGTCCAAAATACTTTGTATTATGTTGTAAGTGTAAGTTTTATTTTACACGTCCATAACTGATGGTGTAGGTTCTGATCTACCTAGGACATACCGTTAGTTTTCTGGCGGGGTCACAGGGTTTACGAATTTTAGAACTTTTAGAAGAGGTACTTCAAGAACAATAATTATTTTTGAACGTGTATATAGAATTGTGTCTGCCTAATCCACTAAAGGTAAAATGTTCCTGATATTTTTAGCACTAACTCCCCATCTACTTTATATTAATACTCTCTCAAATTTACTCAAGAGGTAACATTTTTAAGATTGATTAATGTAGTTCTATGGCAAGCGCTTCGAGATAAACCAATTTCCTACTAATGTTCCAGTGTAGACTAGCCAGCAGCACATGTGTCAGGTTACTTTGAAAACTAAATTTAAATACCTTATATCTTGTGTATGCTTACTATACAAGTTCTCCTAGCAGTATTAAAAGTTCAGTCTATATAGTAAATAATTAAATAAACTCAACATGATTTACAATTGCATTTTTTAGATATTTTTCCTTCCCAATCCTTCTCCCCTTAAAACTAAATTCAAACAACGAAATGTTACGCAACTTTAAAAGAGATCCTTAGAAAATTAAGAATAATTTCTGGCAATAAATTCACAGACTTAGAAATATTTAAAACTAAATATTTTATTATTATAATTATTCATTTTGCTTTTATTTACTAAATTGCATTTAATTTACAACCCATTAACGCTAAACAAAATTCATACATAACCATAATTATCAACTTTTAATAATACACCTAAAATACAAGTTTCAAAATCCTCATTAAATGTATAAATGAAAAGTTCATTCTCTCTTTCAAGCATTTTGTTTTCGATTCCTGACATATTAATAATAATTAAAAGTAATATTATTTATGTTTTCTGTGTACCACAGGTGTACTGCTCTTAGTAATTCACCAATATTTACAGTGAGCCACTGGAACGGCCAAGAGAAGCTGTTCAAGAACTCAGAGATAACAATAACTCTATAAAGCACAAAAGGAAATTTCTCTCCGTAGTGGGCTTTGTCGGGTATTCTATTAGAAATGTGAAAGGAAATCCGTTAGGATTTCCCGTAACCATACGCATCTTTTATTACCTTATCGTACCAAGCCTGTTAGTTTATTATATAAAACTTTTACTGGATAAGTATTTTAAATCAGTGTATATATTTCCTATTGGAAATAAGCCAGTAAATGTATTTTAAATATAAATAAATGTATTATAAAGCTACCGAAAATGTTTTGATGTATAATACTTAATGACGAAAAACATAGTTGGTATTTGAAAATAAACTTGGCAATCATATTAGTTCAATATAAAGATAAAACATAGAAATACCTTTACTCTAAAATACCACCTACAACTGCACTTGAATGAAAACAAAATATTTAAATCACTCTAGATTATTATAGAGTTCTGCGTTATCATTTCCCTTGTAATAAGCAGCTATTTGCTCTCCTAAACATTACTTTTCCTATGTAAGTATTTTTTTCTTTATATAAAAAAGATTTTTACCCAAGAAAAATTTTTAAAAATCGCATCAGTGTCGTTCACTATTTATATTAACAGTCCTAAAATAGTAAAGTTAACAATTTAATTTAATTATGAAATAGTGTTTCGTTTACTTCTAAAAAATAATTACTAAAAATGTTGAAGATTTTAAGAACTTTTTGCAAAATGAACAGTTTGTTTTATACTTGAGAGTTCTATTTCAGGGCTCGATTACATTTCCATCTGTATATGCAATCTCGCTCCGCAATAGGTCACTTTCAGTACTAGTAATGAAATATGTCGTGACTGTGAGGAGAGAATGTAATATGCCGAAGTATTTCTCGATATTTTGTATTTGCATGAATAATTATCAGTTTAAATCGTGTGATGCATGTCAAATAGTATAATTAGTTTTTATTATATATGGCAACATTAATGATTGAAATCAATTCGTTTACTCAGGTTTTACTTAAACCTTGAGAATCAGATTTGAGCCAAGTTTTCACCAACAATATTTCAAAGAGCTGGTATAATACGGTTTCTGAGCATGTCAAGATAGAAATCTCTGTCTAAATTTCCGTTATAAAAAACGGCCCCATAATTCTTCCACGTAATATGCCCAGACATTCAACTTTTGTGGGTTTTGCGTGAGACCCTTTATCTCTCAGTGCTTATTACGATCAGTCCAGTAACGGCAGTTGTCATTGATTACATTGCCATTTAACATGAATGTAGCCTCTAACTGGGTCATCATAATTTCACAAAACTCAAGACGCCTGTCAAAATCGTCTTCCTTTAGTTCTTGATGCAATGTAAAATTGTATGGCTTGAAACCACTTTTATGCCAAATTTTTTATACAGAGCTTTTGGACATATCATGATTGCGTGCAGCCGATCTGAGCGTTTCATGAGGGTTCTCAATGAATGACTGAAAAACTTCCACACTCGAATACTGATCGGTTGCACTTGGTGGACGACCACTTCTAGGGATATCAGAGACAGTTCCATGAGTTACAAAACGGTCTATTGTTCTCGTAACTTTTGATTTTGATATTGAGTTTCGGTTTGGAAATGAGTCATTGAATAGGCGTTGAACTTCACTGTGAGACCGTGTTAAATCCCCCCCAACCACGAATTATTAATATGGTAACTCTCTCACGTTCACTAAGTGCCATAACAAAGACAAAATAAAACTAAGTTGAAACAAATTAAAAGTAAAAAAATGTTATGATCTGTCTTTACTAACGAGTAGAATGCCACTAATAACATCTAACTAAAGCAAGAATGGTTACTGCCTTCGGGAATACCCACTTTCAGTCACAATTAACTTTCTCTTTTTTGGTTTATAATGACACATAAATTTTCCATGTTTGTTTTATTTCCGATCCCTCTCAGAAATAATGAAACTTATTATTCTACAACAACAAATAATAGCAAATAGTTTTGGACTTTTTGGACACCTTGTATATATCTCAATTCAGCCAACATACATGTTCAGCTGTCCAAAAACGTTAAAGAATATATATATATATATTCTGTGTATATTTTAAAAGTGTACTTGAAAATTTGTTAATTACAACGAAATATTGTACGGAAAAATTGTAGTTTTCTTTTGAAACTGCTCTAAGAGAATATATATATATATGTGTATATACGTTAAGTTGTATAAATGGCAATAGCCTTATTTAACTTCAATAAACGTTGAATCACAAAAAGTACTTTCTCCGCCGTGAGTCGAACCCGGATCTCTCACTTGTCGGGTGAATGTGCTACCATTACACCACAGAGCGCTTACTTTTTCCGATTCAATTATTTTGTATTTGGCCGTATCTGTCACGTATGCGTTTAAATAAGCAAACTAACATATGGTCCGAAGAAGAAATTTCAATAAACATTGAATCACAAAAAGTACTTGCTCCGCCGGGAGTCGAACCCGGATCTCTCACTTGCCGGGTGAATATGATACCGTTACACCACAGAGCGCTTAATTTTTCCGATTTAATAATTTTTTATTTGGCCGTATCTGTCACGTATGCGTATGCGAGAGAAGAGAGATTGGGGAATTTGCTGCTTCCACGTTTTAAGTTTTTTGCCCTGTAGAATAATTTACAACAAATTTCTTATGTTCTTGGAACAATTACTAAGTTCAGTTGGATTCCCGTGATGACGGTTGATGGGACTTGCCCAGTGTTCAATCTTAAGTTCACCGAGTGTTTTATTCCTTAACCTGGACGAGAATTTGCTACCATTATCTGTTAACAGGTAGAGAGGAGAGCAGTAACGGCTAAATATCTCTTATTTAAAAAATTTTAGAATTCAAGCTGTTTTTACTTGTAAGAAGGTGAAAGTTTTTACCTAACTGGGAAAAAATAATTTACCAGCAGAATACTTTTTGTGGCATTGTGAAATCCATGGATATAGTAATATAAGAACAAATGCGACTACTGGCCAAGGTCGACGGTATCCCCATTCTTTCGTGGATTTGTTAGCTTTCTGGGTACTGTGTTTCGTGTAGTTACATATCATTGAAAGGCGGAGTTATCAGTGTACAACTTCCCAAATAGCCCAAATCACAGCCAAAGCCTCCTTTTCAACATTAAACTAACAGATTTACGTTGCTTGTAGTTTTTGGCTGGAATATTCTATTATATATGTTCTGTTGTCACTTAATTCCTTAAACGAAATCGCTCCTAATTCAATATCATTTGCACCAGTTTTTAAGTAAAGTTTTCTATTTGGATCATTATAGGCTAGTAGAGTTTAGTAAATTGGTCTATAATTAACTTTAAACCCATTATTTAGGTAAATTTCTTCTTGAGCTATGGAGACTCCAGCAAAACCGCACTGTAGGTTTACGAGCCATTGTAGTTTGAAAGTATTCAGAGGATAGTAACACCAAGTTATATAACCAATCAGTGTTCTGTATGGGTATCGCCGTTAGTTCGAAGCTAAAAAAGTGACGTGAATAATGTTATAAATATATTAAAATGTACCTTTACCCCGTCCCATTATTTACATGAATCCGAAGAAAGTTTCCCAAAACCGAAATAATTTGTAATGAATGTATCAGATTACTTGGAGAGAGAGAGAGAGAGAGAGAGAGAGAGAGAGAGAGAGAGAGAGAGAGAGAGAGAGAGAGAGAGACTCCTATTTAAATTACATATTATCTAATAGTAATTACAGTTTATTATTATTTGTTAAATAGGAATGATTCATTATTATATTAAAGACTATTCTAAATAACCTTTTCTCATGTGACTTATAATAGAACGTTAACCACCTTTAATAACTAAGTTTAGTAGGAAATAACTTAACTTTTATATTTTTTGATTTATCACCAAATAAATATTAAAAGTAAATTATACATACAATATGTAAATGAATTCTAAAACAATAAATATTTTAAAAGTTAATAAGTTTAGGGACACTTATTTTGCAATAAGTCACACTCTTAGATTATATAACTTTTATTTATTGAAAATTAAAATTGATCGACGATTAATTTTCAAATACTCCGTGTCATCATCAATTTACTTAAAACGCACAAAGGGATTATGTTTGAAGGAAAAATTTGTGAATTAATACTCAACGTAAAACATTAATATTACAAAGAAAAGAGATTTGTAGTGAAATTTATATAGCCTAATTATTGCATTACAGTGTCAATGGCAAAGCAGCATAGAAAAGAAAAGGAAGGAATTATTTAAAAATCAAACAAGTCAGGTCAAACCATTGTTTAGGTCTTAGATTATTAAAGAATCTGATCATATTTGATCGGTGTGATATTCTAGCGTGGTAACATATATATTTACAAGGCATGATTTTGTGAAATTGACTGACACAAGACTTATTGAGGTGTAAAAGAGACTTGCAAAAGAGTTGTTGGATAGACGCACACGGCTTTGTTACAAGCTTCAGATGTAACCATGATTTATTTATTTCACACTGTGTTTCCAACCGTACACACATTTTCACCGTATTCTACAAAATTTTAATGTCAATTTGCATGTTTTTCAATTCATACTCTTTTGATACGGAATATGAATCTTTTTTGCATTTCCCATTTTAAATGCAAAATTTATGTCATTGAACTACTACTACTCTTTTTCAATAAATAATGGGAACTATTAACCTTAACTATTAACCTGTAAGATATGTTTCATATCTTTACAGACAACTTTTTCGCATCCATATCATTGGCAGAGAAACTGTATAATCTTGGAATTTATTACACCTCAACCATTAGAATGAATAGGAAAGGGATCCCTGACGGTCTCAAATCAAAATTTGCTGTTGGTGTCACAAAATTTAACAAAAACGGTTACATGCTTTTATGTGGACACCGAGATAAAAAGAAGTAGGTATTATTGCTTTCAACGTCATCAAAAGCAACCACTTTCACTGAGGCGGAAAGTGAGACACCAGAGAGAAGAAGAAATCATTCAAAAGCCAGATGTAATACTTGAGTACAACAAGTACATGGGAGGAATTGATGTTTCTGATATGATGGTTTATGCCTATTTAGATGAACGTCGAACAGTCAAGCTATGGAAGAAAGTGGTTTTTAGTATAATGGGAAGAATGATTCTCAACTCTTAGATTCTACATAAGGACAATGTGAAACCAGGAAAACCCATGTCGCGTCTAAAATATACCGAGGCAATTGTCCATGAGCTTGGAAATGAGTGGCTGCTTCATAAAAGTGAGATGAATCCTGATCCTATCAATCAGCAAACAAGACCATTATTTGGAATAAAAAATTTACCAGGAAGGATGCAAAGATTATGTAAGGCATGCAGTACAGAAAAGATCAAACGGCGATCAGTGTTTGTTTGCGTGAAGTGTGACAAAGGACTGCACCCTGAGTGTATCCAGCGTCACACTTGTGAACAATGAACCTGAGTCACATTATGTGCAGTGTAAATATGTAAATATCGTTATTATACTTTTTATTTGAGTAATTTAATGTTTATGAACAGTAACTTCACAGTGTAATCCAACACTATGCATCCAGTGGTCATTCAATAAGAAAGGATGAGCCAAATTACTTCACTTTTTTATAGTTTTATTACTGAATAAAACAATTATTTAGGTAAAAAAACTGTTAACTGTGATTGAATTTCTTCTTTTATAAATAATAATAAAGTTAGTAAAGTATTTATGCTAATAATAGTAAGTGTATTGAATTTTCTCTTGAGCATTTCAAACATTACATTTAGGGCAAAATGTGGCGCGGACAACATATTTTATATTTCATCCACACTTCTTATTTGTTTTGTAAAAATAAAATAACATATATGAAATTTGTTTGCTTTTAGTTGCTCTTTCCGATGTTAGCATCAGAAAAGTAATATAAAATTGTTTACATACAAAAATTGTAGTCCAAAGTGAAAAAATTAAATACATTTTTATAAAAAAAGTTACAATTTTTTTTATAACAGTCCAAATATATAAAAATGTATTTTTTTTATTTATTTCCGTTTATTGGTTATTTATCTTCAATACAAAAAAACAAGTAACAAGATATGACATCAAATAAGGAAGTAGTAAGGAATTTACTAAAACTCTGCATTTATGCACTAAAATGCTTAGCACTCTTGGGTATGGCAATGCGCCAGACCCCTTAGCACTAAAAGGGTTAAAAGACGATGATTGTACCAACCCTTCGACTTTGATCTTAGGAACCCATGGGAACTGACAGTAGGAAGATACTTCACTTACGTTCTACCTAGACTTTCTTCTAAACATTGTAATACCATTAGAAAAAATGCGATTATTTATAGGTTAAATCTTTTATATTCAACCAGATACCATAGCAAAATATAAAATTGTTAATAAGATACACACTCTACTAACGTGAGAAATAATTTATGAATATAAAAAAATACAAAGCATCCAACTAGATTAGGCGTAGGATTTTATTTCTAGGCAACCTGAGAAATAGTTGTAGGATTCGAACAAAATTTAAGGTCGCATGCTATAAGTGCATGGATGTTGAATATTATTAATGATTTTCAATTGAATACATTAATAAATACTGCATTACAATTGTTTCTACATAATCTAGATTTTCCCACATCAAGAATTATATATTCCCTCTTCTTTCCTACTTTTTGTGCAAACATATAGTTACAGCTTTCTTTTTATTTGTTTTCTAAATGTAGATAGGGAAAAAACCACGTAATTTGAACATGGAAGTAGTATACAAAATTACAAACCTTGAAATATTTCAGAAATTTGTTGAAGCATAGTTCAATTCAGGCACAGTACGTGAAAGCAGTATGCTAAGAGAGTTGACTTGTAATCAACAGAGCGAACCACCTGTAGGCCTACGCTTTGTGTACACTGGTTCTCTGTGGGGAAATTGTTAAGCTTGGACATGTCTTCTGTACATACTCTGTGTAAGCTGACGGTTATTTAAATATTACTGTAGGACTGGAAGTAGACGTTTAGAGAACGATAATATACTGTAAATATTTGTATTAAACAAAACTATGCAATATTTATTGGAGTCTTTATAAAAACTCAATGCTTCTTTCTACACATAGTACTGCTTAATGAGAAAATAAGCTTATAGAGTTCTAAAAAACACGTTTAAATGAAATGAAATGAAAAATGTCTTTATTTACAGAGGCGAAGTTAGGACTTAAAAGTCCTCTCTACCACTTAACCTCCACCTTAAAATGTGATCTTCAAACTTTTTTAGATTATAATGTTTAAGTAAAGTAATGTACGTGAGATATTTCTGTAGATAAACTTTTCCAACATTTATATAAACTGTGTGTGCAGTAATATAAAGGCATTGGTACTGGTTGGTAATTTTTATATACATGAGTTTAAGAGTTGACCAATCGATTTAAAGTATGATTATTACGCCGGAAGTCATATAAATTTATTCTGCACTGTCGACCTTATGACTGAGTCTTATTGTTTACTTAAAATACTGAATGCACGCTACCAGTATTTCCATTAATTTTTTTCTCTCGGTTATCTTGTATGATTTTGTGCTGACAATTTTCTTGTATTGTGGTTACAATATTTTCCAAAATTAAACTATTACAGTTATTAATATATTTTAAACTTTTGAAGGAATTGTTAACAATAAATATTTCCTTATATATTCACGTTACAACTACATTTTACGTTAACAATTTCCAAGTGTTGAATACAGTCGAGCAATTTAATATTCGCAGAATTAAATTTATTCTAAATGTAACGTCAAACAAAATTTATAAAATATAGGATAACTTTTTTGTCTGTTTTTATCAACGGTGGCACATATTTGTATTATGTCCGTATTCCCATTTAAAACGCTATTCTCTTCGTTTGACTTGACTTATGCAACATCCCCTATCAACGCAGGAGGCGCATTCTTTCCAATGGCCACACAGCTTGGTGATGTAATCTCAGCACAGTCCATACAGAATCCAAGTATGGGTTGTTTGGTCATACGTACTGCCGTTGCTCGATATATTACGTGTGCTATGTTTCAATAAGATACATTACGTTCCATATAAATAAGTAAAATATTGATATTTATTTAGATAATACTATGTTAAAATTGCTGTTATTAATATACAGACTAGCTAACAAACTCCGTACCAAATAAATATAATCCAGATGTATATTTCCGAAATGGGTAAATGCCACCATGCACTATTTTTTGCTTGTATTATGTATTTGTTCTAGTATATACGTCATCAACGTAGGAAAAAGTAATAAATAAACGTGGAAAAAACATAAACGGAAAATCACACTATCTATCTTGTAACTGAACTCATGGGAATTCGAACAAGGGTACAGTTTTAAAACCAGTAAATGGATCACAATTATCCTAATATTTTGGGCTTTACGGTCTTAAGATGGAACCTTATCCATTTGCAGTCATATTAAATTTGAATGAATGCAATCTAGTTTGTCTTGTTAAATTGTTTATGTACATTTACAGATATAATTAGTAAATAATTTTAATTAAAGTTTGGGCCAAAAACACATTCTGAAACAGATATACGATAGACATTCAATTTTAAATTATTATGATATTAATCCTGGAAAGTTAATATCAATAACAGGTTAAGAATTAGATAGGGATTCTTAGCCCTAACATCGCCTGTTAATTCGATATTTTTACTTTACTTTACTCTTATGTTAATAACACTGCAATTTCTTCTGGTTTAGAGTTTTGCCATTTCTCAGGAATGAACATAATAACGATAAAAAAATTTATTATATCGTGTTTTTATAACTCCACAGCTCACAAACCAGATACTATTAATATTTTTTTCATGAAAATGTACATAGCACTGAAATGTAATAGTTCTTTTACAGACACAATTACACAGTAAAGCTCCACTCGTATGCTCCGAACATTCCAACTGCTCATAAGGCCGTATACCGACAAAGTGAGACAACTAGACTGACGTTCTTTAGGTTAGCCGTTTTGATATTAAGTAATCAAATATCTTACATACTTTCTAGAATTGGTATATTTAGTACTTGAAAACTGATTACATATACTCTATTTTACTGTAAAATAATATTTTTATTGTTTTAGGAAAAACGCATTTATTGCGTAATTTAATTAATAAAATATATACTGTAGGTTAATAAAATAAGTAGACTGTGTAATTAAATCAATTAAGTCTATTAGCATCAATAAATTCATCATATTTTTTTCAAACCAATCTCATTAACTTTATCATTTACTTGTATGACATCTAGATAGTAAACCTCAATTATAGTTAATCTTAGTAAAACAACCATAAAACAGAAGCCACAGCATAGCATTACATCACCAGTTATTGTTAATCCATTACCGTAACAGGACATGTCAATGTGTTGGGTTAGGTAATTAACTTGTATCTTAAACAAGCAGATATTGATACAGCAAAACTAATGCACACAAACACACGTGATCTCGACCTTGGATTTGCTAATTGTGCTGTATATGCGTACTGATTTTGTAGTGGTGTGAAAGGGAAACAATGTACGAAAATACTTTGCAATATTTTCATTAATGGAGCCATATCTAAAATGAGAAGTATGATTCCTTTTATTTATTATTTTTATAATTCCACCCTATATTTAAGATTTTTTAAATATACGTCATAAATTCAACCCACTGTTCCTATAGTATATTTCCTAATTCTTCAAAATTTTAACAATGTAAGTTGAAGATATATCGAAACTATTGAGATTTTTCTTTCTTAAGATTCCTTAATACTGCAATAAAAAATACGGATATGTTACATATACTGGCAGTAATTCTTACTAACAAGTCCCTTAGTAACTATTGGGATAAAGATACTGTAATTGAAAACTTTTAGAATAAGAAATTCTTTATTTCTTTACAATCACCACATTACAATACGAATAATTAACCACATGGGACGAATCCTGTGCGTAGCTGTGAGTTCCATTAAAACACGATGTGCTTACTACATATAATACGTAAAGGGAGAGAAAGAAAAAGTCATAGCAACTAAAAAATTTAGTAAATTTAGAAATATATGTACAGTATTGTTTAAATTAAAAAGCTTAAACTAAGACTGCTGCAGAATAATAGGAAATTATTACAACAAATATCGTAATTGACTAGTCCTACAGAAATACTTTTCTTCCTTTTTTACTTTTAAGAAGTTTGGACCAGTTACTATAAGAAAATATGTATACACTAAAAATATATTACAAATATAAAAGAGATTATAAATTAAATATAATAGTTCTAAAGAATAAAACACTGAATTTAAATTAATTATAAATAGGCTAAAAATGTGAAATCAAAATATATTCAATTAAAATTTGTGACAATAATTTATGAGATGAAGAACTGTATCTTTGCAGATAATACACGCATATACAAGTGAAGACCAGCTATAGTGCCAGAGCGTATAGTGTCTGGCAACAAGGTGACACATTCAAACATACTCAGGGCAGATTAGCAGGGTTGCGCAATCAGCTCCTACTTCCACAAGCTAGATGGTGATTAGTTTTATATAAACTAAGTGAAACCTTCACATACTCTATATGGTAAAGCTCTACGTATAAAATTTACAAAAGGTTTTGAACAATTGACAGATGTTACCATTCTGGGGACCTGCAGCCAACGTACTGTGCCTTTTTTGTGAAATGTTAGTGTGAATCCTCGAGGCACGATGAGTGAAAGTATAAACCGAAATAGATTTTATGTGTAGTTGCCCTACTGAAAGAATGCTCCTTTTAAAGTTGAATAGAGGAGTAACATTTCGGTTTTTTAAACCCAGCTTGTATTATTTATTTATTTAAATGTAAAGCCTCCCCAAGTAACTATTCCGTACAACAGGATAGATTGCGCATAAGGAAAATATACCCGCTTCGTTTCTGTTCAATATTTAATTTAATATAGATAAGCATAATCTAGCCCAGACGCATTTAGGTATAAGAGAGAGAGGGAGCGTGGTCCCAAATCAGTCGTCCGCTGTTCCAATCAGCGCCACACCCCCTGATATCTTAAAGGGTCCTGTCCTTGAAGTATTCTGGGCGCTCTTCCGCTTTGCGACTGCTGCCCGTTCGGCGAATAGCAGATACCCCTCTAACCAACCAGGGCGATAGCGTCCCCTGGAGCGAGCCGCTTCCCGGCATTCTGAGTGGAATCATCGGCCGGAGACCATGTAGCTCTACAGTTCGTGGGTCACTCTTTGTGCTCGACCCTTTCGTATTGACTTTGTTTTCAAGTGTTTTTCTTTAATGTGCATTACCATCCTCCTCCCACACTCCTTTGGAGGTAATTTCAGGGTATTAGTGGAGAAGACAGTGTCCAGTGCGGATTATTCGTCGTTCTACCGCGGCCGCCAGCGGTGACGCCCGTTCGCTACGCGCCAATTACGTCGCGCCTAAGCACTCCTGTCGTTGCTGCTTCCCCCTGTGGATCTCTACACACAGCGAGTTTTCCAAGGTACTGTTAAAACTCCATCACTTGTGTTGTATTCTCCTCTCACCTCTTGTTACCTGCCCACTTTCCCGCCATTCTGCACATTGTTTTATTTTTATTTTCATAATTGGTCCTCCGATTATTAATTTTTAACTTCTGCCCCGTACATTTTTTGGTCCTCCGGGCCGGATTATTGTGAATCAGTCCTGTAGATTACAGTAATTTGTGTTGTAATTAATTAATTGTAACAGGCGTCGTTACGCCATTTTGAATCTGCCGTACCGACGCTACCGGCTTGTATGGTGGCGCTGCGAACGTGTTGTACTGGTAACATTGTTTCTTCTCTCGCGCAACTGGATCGTTGACGTCAACAACTATTACGTAATTGTCCGTAGGCAGTCTAATTTTACGACCGCCCCTCAACAGCTGATGGCCCGATCGATACTTGAATGCACGGCCTCCGCTGCAGTCAGCTGTACCGGTTTTTGATACTGCATTTCTCTCGCCGTAACGGAACTCTGTTTATATCTCTGAATAGAGACTCGGACACGAGTCCACCCATACTCTCTCTCACATTAGTAATATACTAGTAATGTATTTAGTTAACAACAGGGCAATATCTGGTTTAGTTAATTGACCACTCTTTCTTTGATAGTATTAATTAACTCACAATAATTCTCCATTCCATTAATGTAACTTTGTGCTAGTGGAAATTTAATTGTTCCTTGTAATTGTTTCTAAAGCAATATATTGCTCACTATTCAATTTGCTATTGAATAACATTTCGCTTTGTTCCATTGTAATTTACTTGTTAAATAAGCAACCAATTAATTGCCATTCTAAGTTCTCATGTCAATTTAAGATTTAACTTGAACTGATTTGCTCTCCTTTTCATTTCAATTATATCATTGTTGTTTCATGTTCTAGCGTAAATTATGTTAAGAAGTGTTAGATTAACTCTCTGATCGATAGTATTGGTGATTGTAGGTCAATTCTATGGTGTACTCTTGCCAAATTATTGAAGGCAACATTTCTTATCTCTAACCTACATATTAGCTACTTATTTCTCTACACTCCATTGTATTTTGTCAATTTTATTTTAAAAGGTTCATTCACCGTTCTCTACATTGTGTCTCTTTATCAACCTGATTAACTTAGGATATCTCTCACGGGTTACTTAATTGTTTAATAACAATTACTCACTGTCTCTCTTATATTATTTTTACTAATAATTGCTCCATTTAAAATATTTTCTCGCCTTAGGGTTACATAACATTGGTACTTAGATTAGCTATTAAGGTAGCTTAGGTGGACATACCGGCACTTAATGTAATCTAATTTTGTC
Source organism: Homalodisca vitripennis (assembly GCF_021130785.1). Classification (NCBI taxonomy): domain Eukaryota; kingdom Metazoa; phylum Arthropoda; class Insecta; order Hemiptera; family Cicadellidae; genus Homalodisca; species Homalodisca vitripennis. The sequence continues at coordinate 124,784,193 of NC_060212.1, read as the reverse complement.
TTATCTCAACTTAACTTGTTCCCCCCTTTCGCTTACATTGATTTGTTTACATTACGGTATCCCTCCATTGTTTTTTAAATTATCTTTGTTAATTGTCTCATTTTATTGTTTTGTGGCACTATCGGGAAACCTTTGGTAATTCTCATTTGTAAAACTGCTTTGCCCCTTTCGATATCACAATGGCTCCCAAGGAATTCAAATACGAAACTTATCGTAAATCAACAGATCTTATCAAATCTCGTTTTGCTTCTCTTAACGAAACCGTCACGAAAATCACTACCAGCGCTCCACCTTTGACACCAGTTCAAATCAGACAATTAAACACAGTGTTCGCGGAACTAAAGAAGAAACGCGCGGACTTTGAACTTAACCTTCAACGTGTCATCGAAGGTGACAGTGAAGCAGCGGATCAAGATACTCTTTCCAAAGATCAGGATGAGGTTAACGACCTATATGTCGCTATTTCTAGCTTGATCGAGGTTCATCTTGTCACTGAACCCACAACTCCCGCGTCCTCATCACATTCTGATCATCCCGCGTTGTTCCCCACGACGGTAACTGGAGTCAAGTTGCCTAAATTAAACTTACAGACGTTTGATGGTTCTCCTATGAAATGGATTTCATTTATCAACCTGTTTGACACTACAGTACACCGCAGTGCTTCACTCTCTAACGTCGCTAAGTTCCAGTATTTACTGAGCATATTGGAAGGCGAACCTCTGAACTTAGTGAAGTCGCTCAATCTCACCCCCGCCAATTACCTCATTGCTTATCAGTTGTTGCGGGACAGATATCATAACATACGCCGCCTCACTACTCTCCATCTAAATTATATACTTGACATGCCCGCAGTCGCTAGCAACAATGCTAAACAACTTAGAGCGTTCATAACAACATTTTATGAACATTCAGAGTCCTTGAAAGCCCTGGACTGTGATATCGCCTCTGATAATCCTCTATTGTCAGCTCACTTGTTGCGCAAACTTGACAGCAAAACTGTCCAGAAATTGGAACAGTATCGTGAGTCCCAAAGAGAGCCTGGCGCCGCTCCGCATTCCCTCCCCAAGGTCACGGAGATTATAACATTTTTAAATCTGGAATGCTCCCAGATTGAAGACGCTAGCCTTCACACCCACTCTGAGACGAAAATACTGTCTACCTCTTCCAGACCGAGGGTTGAAAAGCGTGTTCAGTTCGCCTCCCCCAAGCAAATGAATTTGTTAGCTACTGACGCTAAAATTAATTCAAACTACGAAGCTCCTTGTTTTTGTTGCCGGAAATCTGGGCACAAAATTTACCAATGTCCTCTGTTTAAGGACAAGTCTCCTAATGAGCGGTACAACCTCGTTAAAGGTAACCAGCGGTGCATTTCATGCTTGGGAAATCATCCGATTAAAGAGTGCAGATCCAAGAACACATGTTCGACTTGCCACAGGAAACACCATTCGCTTCTGCACTTTAATAACAGCGCCGATAGGCCTAGCTCTTCCGCCACTGCGCCTCTACCCCCCCCCCCCCCGCTAGCTGTCAACACAACACTGACTTGTGCCGCGCGCTCCACCTCTCTCACTGAAACAAGCACCGTGCTGCTCTGTACAGCACTGGTCAAACTCACTGCCCACAATGGCCAGTCATATATTTTCCGCGCCTTATTGGATTCTGGCAGTATGTCCGACTTTGTTTCTGAGCGTGCTGCTCAGCTGTTAGGCTCACGTCGCCAGCCTTCTAACCTCACTGTCATTGGGTTAGCCCAAAACATGACTAACACCAGAGGGTCACTAGATCTCAATCTTGAAACATTATCGGGACACTTAATTGCCCAAAACCATTCCTTCCATGTACTGGAAAAAATCTCTCTCGAACTTCCGCGGGTAGAACTTAACCCGGAAGTACTCATGCGAACAAAATCTTTTGTTCTCGCGGACCCGACCTTTGGCAAGCCTGGTCCAATCGATGTCCTCATCGGCAACTCTCTCTTCCCTCAACTGCTTACCAATGAGCGACACTCTCTCGGGGCGAATATGCCTTCTGCTCTTGGCACTATTTTTGGATATGTGATTGTTGGAAGTGCGCCGTGTCTCTCTACCGCGCAAAGAACCTCTAATCTCGCCATCTCTCTCCTCTCGACCACAGATACTGACCTCCACTCCTCCCTTCAACGATTTTGGACACAGGAAGAACTTCCGATCTGTAGTAAAAAATCGGAAGAAGAAATCGCGTGTGATAAACTGTTTGAGACATCGCATACACGTGACTCGGAAGGTCGCTATGTAGTCAAGCTTCCCTTTGTTGACAACCTCGCCCACACTAAATTGGGAACGTCAAGGTCAACCGCCGCTCATCGCCTGGAGTCTATGGAGAGGCGGATCCACGCCAGAAATAACTCCCCCCTGAAGGCGCTCTATATCGAGTTCATGACCGAGTACGAGGCGCTCGGACACATGAAATGTCTTCCCCATCCTGATTTATCTGCTCCGCATTATTTTCTCCCACATCATGGGGTAGTGAAAGAGTATAGTAGCACTACCAAGCTTCGTGTTGTTTTTGACGCCAGTGCCAAGACCGGCTCAGGCCTATCCCTCAACGACGTACTTCTCACCGGTCCAAAGTTACAAAATAATATTTGTGATATCCTTCTCCACTTCCGGCTGAAAAATTTTGTTTTTTCGTGCGACATCCGGCAGATGTACCGCCAAATTAAGATTCATCCAGACGACCAAAGGTTTCAGCTCATCCTTTGGCGTGAAAACCCCTCCCTTCCGCTCTCTACTTACCAGCTGACCACGGTGACGTATGGTATGAACTGTTCACCCTACCTCGCCATAAAAACTCTCCGACAATTGACACAAGATGAAGGTTCCAATTTCCCTCAGGCAGCTCACATTCTGAAACACCATAGCTATGTGGACGATTTGATAGCCGGAGCGTCCACTGAAGACGAAGCTCTCCAACTTCAACATCAGCTGATCGAGCTTCTCCGCTTAGGCGGCTTTGAACTGAGGAAATGGGTTTCTAATTGCCCAAAATTACTTCAACCATTGCCTGCCTCTCATCAAGAATCCCCTGTGTTTCTTCAACCTTCGTCGGACCCTGTGTTCTCCATCTTAGGTATCCATTGGTCACCTGTGACAGACTGTTTTAAATATAACCTCAACTTCACATGTGATGCCCCGACTAAGCGGAAAGTGCTAAGTCTGATCGCTCGGATTTACGACCCGTGCGGTTTTTTGTCCCCTTGCATAATGATAGCAAAGCGCTTCATGCAAGTGTTGTGGACTTCCGGTGTATCTTGGGATGAACCCTTGTCTCCGGACCTCGCGCTAAAATGGCGAGACTTTGTGATCGACTTAAAAAACATTGTTGAAGTGTCGATCCCTCGGCCGATAATGGCCACCCCCTCTAGCTCATGTGAACTACATGGTTTCTCGGACGCATCCGAGACCGGTTACGCCGCTGTTGTGTATATAAGGTGCATAAACACTGATAGTGAAGTGAGTGTGACCCAAATAATTTCAAAAACTCGTGCTGCCCCGCTAAAACGAGTAACTTTGCCGCGATTAGAGTTGTGCGCGGCTCACCTCCTGGCTAATTTAGTTCATTATGTACAGTCTCAGTATTCCAGTGTATTAAGTATTGACTCTACAACTTTGTGGTGTGATTCGACTGTGACTCTGTCCTGGATACATACTCTCCCTTACCGCCTCAAAACGTATGTAGCGAATCGTGTAGCTCAAATCCAAGAGCTCATTCCTCCCTCTTCTTGGCGTCATGTGTCTAGTGCTGACAACCCTGCAGACTGTGCTTCTCGTGGGATCCTCCCTTCGGAACTTGTTCATCACACTCTTTGGTGGCACGGACCCTTGTGGCTGCAACTACCTCCTCCAGATTGGCCCACTTCCAGTTTTTCTCCGCTCGATGATTCTTCCTTGGACGAGTTGAAGCCCGTTCCGCTGTCCGTCTTCGTTGCAGCCTCCCAGCCTCCTTGGGATCTACTCACTCGTTTCTCCTCCTGGACCAAGCTGCTCCATGTGTTGGCGTATCTCCTCCGGTTCGTCTCTCATAGCCGCCGGCAAGAACATCATGTGGGTCCTCTTTCTGTCGTCGAGGTGCGAGCTGCTCAACTTCGCCTCTTCCAATTAGTTCAACGAGAATCTTTTCCTGATGACCTGGCAGCCCTTCGAGACAACAAGAACTGCTCCATCAAGCTACAGCGCCTTGCTCCCTTCATTGATGCTGAAGGACTCCTCCGTGTTGGTGGTCGACTAAAGCTTGCTGACTTGACGGAAGAAGTGCGCCACCCCTGTATTTTGCCTAAATCTCACCATGTTGTTAACTTACTAATAGACCACACTCACCTACAAAACTTACATTCAGGGGTTCAATTAACCATGTCCCTTTTAGCCCAGCATGTCTGGATTCTCTCTGCTCGTAGTGTGGTGCGCTCGCGCATTTTTCAATGCCTCCCTTGCTTTAAACAAAGACCCAAGCCTTTGTTCCCTCTCATGGGTGATCTACCCAAAGCCCGCATAATTCCCGCTCGACCTTTCTTGTCGACAGGCATTGACTATGGTGGTCCCTTCAACGTCAAGATTCACAACCTCCGCTCTATCCGACACACTAAAGCTTACATCTGTCTCTTTGTGTGCCTAGTGACTAAGTCTGTACATATAGAAGTCGCCACTGATCTGTCCACGGACGCATTTATAGCCGCACTCACACGTTTTGTTTCACGTAGAGGCCTATGTACCGACATCTATAGTGACTGTGGTACAAACTTTGTTGGTGCGAGAAACTCTTTACAGCAACTAATCACTTCCTCTGGCAAGCTCCAAATTCACCAATTTTCCCTCGGCCAGAAAATTAACTTTCATTTTAACCCCCCTGCAGCTCCCCACCATGGCGGCCTCTGGGAAAGCGCCATTAAGAGCGCCAAATTTCACTTGAAAAGAGTTCTGGGCACCTATGTTCCCACTCTTGCCCAATTTACCACCCTCACTTGCCAGGTGGAAGCAATGTTGAATTCCCGCCCGCTTACTGCGCTCTCCAGTGACCCCAACGATTTACAACCTCTCACTCCGGGGCACTTCCTGATTGGAGCGCCGCTAGTGGCTGTGCCCGAACGCAACCTTGCAGATTTGCCGGATAACAGGCTGGCTCATTGGCAGCTAGTGCAGGCTTTCTCCCAGCGAGTGTGGAAACGCTGGAGCAGGGAGTACCTCCATTCCCTCCAGCAAAGACTTAAGTGGGAGCGGCCCTCCCGAAATTTACAAGTTGGCGATCTAGTATTGGTCCAACAAGACTCTCCCTCGCTGTGTTGGCCCCTCGCTAGAATAACTAAGCTTTTCCCTGGACGTGACAGTGTAGTGCGTGTGGTAGAACTCAAGACCCCCCAAGGTACCTTCACACGCCCGGCAGTCAAAGTGTTCCTGCTGCCGTTCTTGTCACCAATAGCTTAAGTCTATCTCAACACTTTAGGATAGATAGTTAAGACCTAGTTTAAGATGTTAGTCTTTAGCTTTATTTCTCATGTTCTTTCTCGATCATGCCACTTTGATTTGTTGAATCCTGATGATTCAAAGCCGCCGGTATGTTCAATATTTAATTTAATATAGATAAGCATAATCTAGCCCAGACGCATTTAGGTATAAGAGAGAGAGGGAGCGTGGTCCCAAATCAGTCGTCCGCTGTTCCAATCAGCGCCACACCCCCTGATATCTTAAAGGGTCCTGTCCTTGAAGTATTCTGGGCGCTCTTCCGCTTTGCGACTGCTGCCCGTTCGGCGAATAGCAGATACCCCTCTAACCAACCAGGGCGATAGCGTCCCCTGGAGCGAGCCGCTTCCCGGCATTCTGAGTGGAATCATCGGCCGGAGACCATGTAGCTCTACAGTTCGTGGGTCACTCTTTGTGCTCGACCCTTTCGTATTGACTTTGTTTTCAAGTGTTTTTCTTTAATGTGCATTACCATCCTCCTCCCACACTCCTTTGGAGGTAATTTCAGGGTATTAGTGGAGAAGACAGTGTCCAGTGCGGATTATTCGTCGTTCTACCGCGGCCGCCAGCGGTGACGCCCGTTCGCTACGCGCCAATTACGTCGCGCCTAAGCACTCCTGTCGTTGCTGCTTCCCCCTGTGGATCTCTACACACAGCGAGTTTTCCAAGGTACTGTTAAAACTCCATCACTTGTGTTGTATTCTCCTCTCACCTCTTGTTACCTGCCCACTTTCCCGCCATTCTGCACATTGTTTTATTTTTATTTTCATAATTGGTCCTCCGATTATTAATTTTTAACTTCTGCCCCGTACAGTTTCATTGTAATTTAGTATGTGCCTCAGATGAGAAACTTTATATCTGTTAATTTCCTTAGGTTAAAGTGCCTAATATATATATATATATATATATATATATATATATATTAGGTTTTAGAAATTAGAAATTTGGTAAAATTATAAATAGTATGTTGTGTATAAAAAAATTTTTGTTACTTTGAAATATTTGTCATACAGGACGATTTACGAAGGAATAAATACTGTGCGTCTTTGAGTCTAACTAATTAAGTCATAAATACTAAAGGCTACCTAATATAGTTACATATTGGGTTCAACATGAAAAGTGTTACTTAAATAACATATAATGTACATCCATCACTTTTATTATGGTACAGTATTTAGAATATGTTTTTGTTTGAGAAAAATTTACTTCATTAGTGAATAGTTTAGTTGGTATTTGTATTCTCTATTCAAAAATCACGCATCTAAGTTAAGTTTTACTATAAGCCTGGACTTTAAATCTGGTTATTGCTCATTACTGGCCGATTTATATCGTGTAAATGTCTAATATTTATTACATTAGTTTGAGAGAAGAGCAAAACCACGTCGACGAGTTTGTATTAATTGAAACATTGTTCTGTAAATTATATACTCAATCATTTGCCTCTGATTTAATTTCGATCACCGTTCATATCTGTTTCTTTAATTAAGTTCTCGAGTGTAAAAAGATTCAGATATAGTTATAATATTAAGTTACGAATGTTGAATTTCACTCCATTTCACCTTCTATTTAGTGCAGTAACTGAAATCTGATGAGTTAACAGACCTACTCTTGGAATCTTGTGTCAACTTCGTCTCAAGAGTTCCATGTAAGTCGGCAACGATGAGGCTCAAAACAAACTCTCATAGTCGTTTCGATACTATACACACCTAAACTACAAAATCAAGTGCAATCTACAAGAATAGGTTTGGTTTATTGTGATTGGGGATGGTGTACAAAACATGTATAGTGCACAGCTGTGCACTTGATGAAAAAATGACAGTACCTGTTCTCTATCCTCCAATACACAGCGGTATTTTGCTCCCCATTTCTTGCAAGGGAAAGGAAGTACCCCTGTCTTAACAATAACTTTGTTGAAATGCTACATAAAGGTGTACCGTTAAACGTTTGTTCCAATGAATTATATCCAATAATATTTTCAATATTATTTTAGCAAATTGCAATCTGTCTCTGAAAAAAGTGAATATTTATATATGAACATAATAACAAGTTTTTATTAACAGGTTGGGCAACTAATGAAGATAAAATTACTATTGGCCGGCGTTACTCAACAATATTTGTGTATTCATACACACCTATCAGCTCTGGTTCACGCCAATAGTATTAAAAACTAATGAAATAAAAAGGAAACACCATAATTATTTATTAAACGCTCAATTTTAAGTAACTTGCTGGACTCTAGATAAGTGCCCTAATATTATTATTAAATGATATCACTGGCCACACTACTGGTAATAGTAGTCAGTAAACTACGAAAATGATATTGTGAATTATACTTTGTAAATGATTAATGGAATACATTATTATTACTATTACTAGAAGCAGATTTTTACAATTGAAGAGGAAACTCTCATCCCACAATTTCAAACAACAATGGAATTGTTGAAAGTTCCCTCAACTTTGATAAAATATTATTGTTCCGTTGTCACAGAAAGGGAAATTAAAAACTGAAATATCAGTTCATTTATTACTTTAAGTTCATCGATTGTAATTTTCGATTGCTTTTTTCATTATTTCAATATTTTTCTGTTCTGTAAAATTACTAATAAAACTTTTTTTAAGCAGAATACTAGACCCTAATAGGTTGAAAACGTATGTGTAAGCTTTATTTATGGTATAAAGTATAAACAAATAAAATTATGAATTACAATATTTTGCAGCAGTATAGTTTACTGTAATATGTTTAAAATGGTTATATACGCTTTATTTATGATAGATATAACAATATATCTTAACGAATATAATAATAAATCAAGTCTATGTTAAGGTAGGCTGTTAGTGAAAAGTTGTGAAAAACGTTTTAATGGGTTTTATTTCTTTTAAGAACCAAACACAGTACATATCTAAAACAACACATGCAAATTCAAAATCTGTGATACATTAAAACACCAAATCACTATTATTAGTTACAGAAATGTATAATATAGAATCAAACAGCAGACCATGAAGCTCAAATACTAATAGTCTCAAACTAAGCAATAATATGGCAGAAATTAACAACAATAAAATCAATAAGATGGACATTCAAAACGCTCTAATTATTATATGTATTAAAATTTCCATTACCATCCTGAAAATATCACTTAGTCAGGTTTTAGAATTTTCTAATCCAGCAAATCAATTTGATAAACTAATTAAAAATACATTACCTTTCCAAGCAGCCCGAAAAGAAAAGAAAATATAGTAAAAGTTTATAGAAACTTATTCTTTAGTCCTAAAAACCAAACTTGACTGCTTTAAGGCTACGCTTTCTAGGAGCAGTAACAGGTCAAGGTTATATTCGGTTTGTTCATGCAAATATTAATGGACTACCAGTAATAATACTTGTTGCACCAAGGGTAAGGCGATTAAGAATTGCGTACCTAAAGAAATTTTATAAAACTCAAGCAGAATAAACGCAAGCAGTGATGAAATGCCACAACGTTACGGCGGGCAATCTGACTCTGGGACTCTGGTCTAAAGGCAATTTCATTAAAAAAGTTACAGAATATACAATGGCTTGAATGTTTTATGCGCACGACAAAGACAGCCGAGCCATAAATAAGGTATTGAAGCTAACGATACAAAACAAGCACGATCATTAATGCTTGTCATTTTTCGTTTTTGAGTTAAATATTTCGACTCCTTATGACAACCATTTATCTGACGTTTCCGTTTGGGCTACTAAGATTTAAAATACATATTACTGAAACCTCTTAAATTTGATATTCAGAAATTATATTATTTTATTCACGGGTATACTCCTTATATAGTTTTTATCATTTAAATATATAGACATTCTCTATTAGTACACAGTTTGAAATTAATTGAACACGGACCGAAAATAATTAATCAGCTGTAAATATTTCTAAAACAGTCCTTAAGATCCTTTAAATATATAATTTTAATTCGTTTATGAATATTTCTTCATCAATATTATTACCTTTCTTGTTCCAGGTTCTTTTTATGTTAACAGACATTTTAAAGAGCAGCAGGTTTTAAAGTGTCATCTTTTAAATAAATAAAAATTACGGTCTAGTAATTTTGCTCATGCATAATTAACGGAACTAAAGAGATAGGTGAATTGTACCTCCTCACAATAACCGACCTAAAGATAGCTATGAATTTCTTAAAAACATAATCAGTGTAAAACAAAAGTAGATAATCCACAAATATTTAGCTCTCGTATTTCATTCCCAACCATAGTGTTTTACACCTTGATCCCAAAAAAGACTTTTAAAGAGGCCAAGCAAAATAAAATATAAAAAATTTATGGTTGCCTGTAAAGTCGGTTTTACGGGCGAAGATTTTACGTGACAACGTCTTTTTCTCGGTAGAATATTTATTGATATGAATATTATTAAATTGCACAATAGGAACAAGGAATTGAATGAAAATAAGAATTGCACAAATTTTAACTATAGAAATATATTTGTTTACTAAAACATTGTACATAATTTGAAATTAATTAAAATTTGTTATTGTAAATGGTAAAGTTGAATAAAACATTTACTAAAATTGGAATTTGAAATTCTTGCTAAACACAGTTAAATTCTAACTCCGCGCGTGGTGATTGGTCGGTTTAGTTCGTTTGTTTGGTCGCACTGTTATGACAGGTTAGAGGTTATAATTTGTTATTTTAAATGTTTGACTAGCAATACGCGCTGTTTCTTCTCAATCGACTGAATTACGATTGATTGCAGAGTGATTTAAACTAATAATTTACTTAACACTATCAACATTTGTCAATAGTATGACATAACCTATAAACTCAGTTTCTCAACTTTTGTGTCAATCTAACAATTAATCAATCAATCATAGTTTACGATAATGAAATATCAGTGTACAATTATTTACCTTTATTGTTGTAGTTGTTGTAAATGACGAATCTAAGCACTCCACATTTTCACGAATAAACATAGTTATCTGCTTTATCCCGTGCGGCGGACCCACAGTTATCTGCTTTATCCCGTGCGGATCACGTGCGGCGGACCCACTGGACGGGCATCGTAACATTACCGGGCGTTACACTTTTTCATGAGTGACTCCGAGCCGCAACCTAATTTAAGACGTTGTCACGTCAAAATATCTTGTTATGAAACATAAAAAATAAGCCCGAACATTATACTCGTTTTATAAAATCATGCACTTACCTAACTCCGTTCACATGCAATGATCTCATTTCACAAGTTAACTACTAAATTATATAATGTTTTGCAATGGCTAAATTAATAATAACTATAATACACAAAAAATATAAAGTAGGGAATACACTAAATACATCATGATATAACACAGTTTCAAAATTATTCATTATCCCTAGCATCTGATGAGTAAACACTTCAACCCTGAAACCATGTTTGAACTCGTTGCACAAGATTCGAAGAATGCACATAAAAAAATCCAGCATTGACGTAATCCGTTGGTTATGTCTATATTCCAAGAAATTTAAAGAAGTTATAAATGGACTCAATTAAATATCTTTTTTTAAATTTATATAGTAAATCATAACATAATATGAAGTAGATATTTAATGTAATAAAGACGAACAGGGCATTACACAATTAATTGATAGAACCAGTAAATATGTCGTCATTCATACCTTCTTAGAAGTCTCTTCAGTGCCAAATCTATTACGTAACTCCACTTAAGTTATTTATTATCTATTTAAAAACACAATAGTTTTAAACACAAAAATACTTCACATCATTAAGCTATTTAAGGAAATTTCAAAACTGTAGTTTTTAAATAGTTAAAATAACTAAAAAATAATACATTATTATTACTATGCATTTTTTAGCATTTTGTTCCCGTTTTATGTCTGGTAGGCTGAGGTTTATGTTTATAATGGGGTACTGAAAATCTAAGATGTAAGGTGCGGAATGAGATTTGCTGGAATGTGCATCGTTAAGGTTGACATTGTTTCGAGGGAAATTACACTCTGTCACGTTCACCTGCGAACTTTGTATACGTGAAGCATGTTACGTCAAAAGAATTTTCCTCACATTTTCCATAGTTCAGTGGTACAAGAAATCACTGATTACAGATCTCAGTGGGTGTTTAATAATTCTAGACATATTGTGATTTGGATAGTTTATTTTGGTTTTAATAATTAGTAAATATTAGCATTACATTGATATTTAGAGATATTGGTCAACGATTTGAGTCACACATGGTGATACATTCCTGTCGTATGTGTTTAATAACTCTCTTGGATGTATTATTTATTTTAACCAAAATTATAGTTATGTGTTAGGTTACTGGTCCTCCTGAGGAAGAGATAAGAATACAGATTACAAAATATTACTCTTTTAATTCCTGTATTATTATACGATTGAAATGTCCAGAAACAGCCTGTTTCTTAACAATTATTCCACTGTTACAACCAAACTTAAACTATACATATATAAAAATATAAATGCTACATAAGTCTAACTTTAAACTGGATCCAACGAATTTTCTTAGCACTATTTTTGGAAATAAACTCGTTGACTTGGAAAAATACTATAAATTTTTCTTAACATTAAAATATTATTCCTGCCTTTAAATATATTTATTGCATTCAAAAAATTCTTTTTTTAACTTTGGCTTTCTTTTAATACGTAAAGATTTCCTTTACCAAATCTTTCAGTACATGTATAAAATATAGAATACAAATTTTCCTTTATATTTCGAGCGTTAAGCACGCTTAATTCTTGGTTCTTAAATACTAATTACAAATAACAGTATTTTTGCGCTCTATGTACTACCGGTGTACTGATATGTGTAATTATAACACAGTGGACGTCTTACCTATTAAGAGAATTTATTTACGAACGCAACTATAACAATAAATCTAAAAAGCGCATACAGAAATGTCTATCTGTGTGGTTTTGTCGGTTATTCTATTGCAAATTTCAAAGGATTTACAAAACCTTTACGCATATTCTAACATCTTAACGTAACCCAATGCTACTTTTTAATAACTATCTTATACTGCAGGAGTATTGTAAAATAATTAAAATATTGGATATTGGAATCGTTCCCAATTATATTTGTGATAGTTTGTAAATATTTTTTGTTGTTTGATGCCAAATCGCGTAATATAAATTAGATAGATTTAGACTGAAATCGGCATATATATTAGTAAGACATGAAAATAAAAAATACGATTGCATAGGAAGAACAAAAAAGAATAAAAGAAGTAAAATATATTTTCATCACTCTCTTTTGTATTAATCTACTTTAAAATGCAACAGAGATCTGCAAAATTTATAGTTCCTCTCGAAGTCAGTTTCGTTTGTGTATCCCAAAAATTACTTGGGTATACATGAAATCTCAACCCGCAGTAGGTAATTTTCGATACTAGCTATTAGTTTTCCAAATGTTGGAAATATGGTTAATAATGACAGATGATTGTGTCACAGATCGTGCCATGCAGCGACTCGGAATTTTGTATTTGCTATGAATATCATTTGTCATTGAGTGACGTATATTCATTTTTAGCTTCAGATTATAGATGAGAGTATAGACGAATTCAAATCAAATCGAATGAATAGTAATTCAAATCGCCTTCCGTATAGAAAGATGGTGAATGTGCACAATGAAGGTAAAAGTAATTGGTTTCTTTACCATTGTGGAACCGAAAATTTACATTCGCCAAAGGAACAAAAAAGTAATGGTCAGTTACTAACGTAGTTCAACAAAAACTTTGCTCCATTGCAATATATGTTAAGGGGACGTTACTGCAAAAATATGAAAAAGAAATTGACAAGACATTATTATAAAATACTTATGGCGAAAGTATGTTGCGTCGTTTTCGCGATATTAATTAAGTATATTACATTGGTATAATTTCTTGACTGAACCACTGATGTAAGATAATATAGTAATTAATATTTATATTTATTTCCATTGCGCTTAATTATTTAAAAATTATGTCACTGGACCACTTGTCTCTAATTCTAAGCTCCAATCATCAAAGAAGCTTTTGTCAGGTTTTTTTATGTGTTCAAGCCTCTAAGACAACTCATTGAGATATTATGGTCTCTGGTAGGTTTAATTTGGACACGAATGCCAATTTAATTAAGAGTAAGTAACAATAATATTTTGATTGCAGTTATGTATGTTGATCAAAGTGAGAGAATGCAGAAAACTCAGTGTAATTAATGAACGTTCATATGTTTACTTCACCAGCCTTAGCTGGAACATTTCTTATAAAACAGCCCTATATTAAATAATAAAATGATTTAAAGGTACTATTCATATTTTAATCCCGGTCTGTCTGTTTCTGAAAAGACTAAGAACATGGTAAATATTTTATTTAATTCATATAGGCCTGAAAAAGTACTTGTAATAACGTAAAACACACTATTTAATCGAGGAAAACGATATCAACGAAAAAAGAATTATCTGATGACACGTTATTATATTCAGTATTATGGCATTAAGCCCTAAATGCCCTAAATATAATTTAACGGTTTTACGTAGAAAACAATTTTAATTCCGCAAAATCCTTCAATAAAGTATAAAGGATTAGTACTTTAAAGAATATTTAAACCTTACACACTTATACACAATATTATAGTACTGTAAATATTTTATAATTCAAACTTTCTCAACCATGCAGACTAAATGTAACGGTATTATGTTCTCAACTTCTAGTTCATGTTTAATTCAAACGCTTTATTTAGGTAACTTGAGATATAGAGACTCCATTCAAAACCGCACTGCAGCCTCTATCCAGTCAATGTAGTTCTAAAATATTCAGAGCTTATCAACACCAAATCCACATATCAATTGTCTTGTTATGGATTATAGCTTTGACTTCTGAATATAAAAAAGAATTAAATGACATAATTATGGAAATAAATATATAAAATATCATCTCATTATCTCCACGAATCAGAACTCTATTTCCATAACAAAACTGAATTTGCTGTGAATGGTTCGATTTATTTTGTCTTCGAATCCTATATGTTATTAACAGGCTAGCATTACCAGGTTATTGACAAGCTTCCCGTTGCCTAAACTGGACACTGCCGTACATAGGATCTTTTATGGATTAGTCATTCCTATGGTTTTCAGTAATATGCCAACATTGTACTAGGTTACAACTCTATATTCTAAAATCTCTTTTATTTGTTCTACAACTATACCAGTTCTCACGAGCAGAATAATTACGCAGTTCACGAAATTATTGGAATAAATTGCTAAACGATCCTTAATTCTTTGGAGTTATAGAAATTTACTGTAATTGTCTTAATTACGCATTACTCAAATTCAAATCAAAGATTTGCACCGATGAAACCGATTATAGATTTAGTAATTTATTCAGTGGTCTATTATGAACTCGTTCACCGAGATAAATGCTTCTTTAAGCAAATGAAACGTGCTTTGCATTGTTCGAATTGCAGAAATTCCTTTACCCTAAGAGAAATGATTCATGAGTATGACACAAACTTGTAAGGAATAACGCTCGAAGTCAGCCTTTATATTTTTGTGTGTTGTGGAATCCATCTAACCTCATTATTTTGAATAGCATTGCCTTGAACTAAATACCGATTCGGTAAGTGATATATGACAATCTAAGAGAAAAGAATAATAGAGTATCTCTAGCTACATGAATGTTTTTTTCATTTTGAAACTAATTACATAATTCTCTTTACGAAAATAAATGAACTGTAAATATTTATTTGCAACACGGTACTCAAAATATTTCAGAAACTATAAGAGTTAGATTAGACCAAAGGACTATATTAACCTTGGTTTGCACACAAGTGTGCCAAAAGTATAATTATAATTATGAGAAGTACCTCTTAGACTTTGAATTCACACGGTTGTTCAGGGACAAATCACAACATAGATATACTGATAGGAACCTTGTTAACACGCTTTTATTAGCTTCAGTTGTATCTATGTAACGGAATCTTTGAGCATAATTTTCACCAATTTCCAGAAGTCTGATTAATTTGAAACTTTGCATACGTATCAAGGACCGATGACAATGCAATAATTTGATCATAGATTTCCATTATCCTTATAAGGACCGCCAGGATTAATAAATTCTTTTATAGATCCTCTGAGATAGAGCTAGCGCACGATCTGCACTAACCCAGCGTTCAAGTCTCCATTCAATCTGCGCTAACCCAGCTTTTAAGTCTCCATTCGTCTCGGTATTCTCGGATGTGCTGACTCTCTTAATATAGTAATATTATAGTAGTCATCCAGACTCTGCCATTTCCAGTGGTTTCCTTGACAGCCATATCTCTAAGTACACGATCCATGCATGTTCTTTGTTTAGTATACATTACATAATACTAATTTGAGTTGTTGCTTTACAGAAACATCCATAGTATTTTTATCAGACAAAGCCTTTAGTGTTTTTTTAACTAATTCCATTTCAACAATATTCCAATTTTTTGGCATTTTCAATTTTATTTACTATAAATAAAGTTTAACAAATACAGTTTAGTTATTTTACACATTACCGAAGATGTATAGCTAATAAATTAAATAATAAATGTACCAAAATATGGGTATATTCAATTCTGAACTACAATAACCAATAGTTTTATTATGTATGTGTATGTTTGAATCGCAAAAAGTACTTGCTCCGCCGGGACTCGAATCCGGATCTCTCACTTGCCGGGTGAATGTGCTACCATTACACCACAGAGCCCTCACTTTTAGATATCAAAGAAAAAGTGAGGGCTCTGTGGTGTAATGGTAGCACATTCACTCGGCAAGTGAGAGATCCGGGTTCGAGTCCTGGCAGAGCAAGTACTTTTTGCGATTCAATGTTTATTGAAATTGTATATATATCAGAATATAGCAATTATATGATAAAAATATAAAATGATTTACTATACGAAAAATTCAACTTAGTTAAGGGTGTAACATTTTATAATAGTATATCTCAAATAAGTAATAGTTTTAATACAGCTAAGTAAGAATGATAAATTATATATACTAGACAACATTACGTTTATTAAATACTTCACATACCTAACCCTCAATTTCGGCAAAGTTGTTTCAAACAGCCACAGTTCCTTGGTAGCTTAGATGCCAGCCTTCGATTTTTACGACAATAATTAATCTAAAGAGAATTGCGAAGCTCCGAGTCTCCAAGGATCAGAGCCGACATCTTAAGTGCCAGCTCGAGGAGTCATATTGAGGCGATGCAGGTTGTTATTTCTCCGTTGGTAGCTATTAATAGGACAGAACCTTTAATGAGGCATCGATGACAGAAACGCACCAAGCGGGCAAAAACCTGTCCAACCCGACATCCTTGATCTAGGCTCGCGATAGTTTGCTGCTGGACAAGCCTATGTAGCACTTAGTCGAGTAAGATCTTTAGATGGTATTCGGATTGAAGAACTTGATTGCTCTAAGTTAACAGGAAATACCCCATGCAATAGTAAAGCTTTAAATGAAATGATGAGATTGCGGAATGATTCGTAAGAAATACCACATTTCCACAAGAAACCAATTGATTAATCGAACTAAACAGAGAAAAATAAATAATAGTTTAAAAAACTAAAAACACGCTTTTATAGCTAACCAAACTAAAAAAAAGAAAATAATTTTTAATTGCAAAGAGTTTATACTGTGGTAATAGAAGGCAAAACAATCATTCATAGTCAATCACCTCAAAATAAAATTATAATAAAATTTAAGTTATTAACAGAATAAATTAATTCAGAGTAAAAAGCGTGGGGTGCATTTTACTAAATTTCATAAGTCTCCTCTCAAAGATAATTACCGATAGAATGATTGTAATATTTAATATACAAGCAAAATACACTCTTGCACAAGTAACATGTCCATTTTGTGGCACTCAAAAATATACGTTTCTGCTCCAACTCCTAAATGAGAGTGTTGGGTTTAAAACAGTTATTATAATTAATTTGTTAAAATAAGCTTGCATTTTAAAGTATTAAATATTTTCAGGAGCTGAAATTGGTGTGTAAAGGTCACCCTCAAAACTCTACATATTTTGAACTTGGTACATATCAGGGGTGATATCATAATCATAAGTTGACGTATGCTCGTTAATCAGCTAAATTTAACTAGCAATAGTTGTAACGCATCTTCAAGAACATGAACTACAATGTTCTTAAGGTAAATAATTTACATTAGTAAGTTAGTTAGTTATTGTATTCTAGCGTGTTTTATCTGTTAGCATGTCATCAGATCCCATGATTACTCAGTGAAATAAAGTTTCATCAGCGATGAAGAAATGTTTATTTTGACTAATGTTGGAGTTTCCGTAATCTCATTCATTAATTATGCAACTATTCTTTAAAAGCCATGCAACATTTTATTGTAAAGACTAATTCCAATAATACAAACTAATATTTAAGCCTGTCAACTACTCTGTAAAACATAAACAATGAAGAGAATTTCTTAAACAAATGTCTCTTGTTTGCAAAATATTCTAAAATCCATTTGAATAGCTCAACTAATATTTTCATCTGTATAAAGCGTGGTAAAAATGACTTTGTAGAAATATTAATATAGTTAATCAAAAACATTTCTGAGTTTATATTATTTTGTTTCACTTAATAAAAAGCAAAGGGCTTCATTAAAATGAATTGATTGACATTTTTGTATTTTTTAGCCAGATTACATATCAATTCATTTCCAAACGACTAGCTATATGTTATTTGTTTAGTGAAATATTCTTCAAGTAAATGATTATAATATTTAAATAAATTGTTAATTAATAACGTTAAGAAGGTAAACATCAATGGTGTCGCTTTATTTTTTAAGCTTGTTGTTTTAATATACACAAATGAGTAAGGGAATTATTCTATTACCAAATTTGCTAAAGAGGTAATTGTGATGTTTACACGTCAGGTTTACATACTCCTTCTCATTGAATTCTAAGTTTAAATTTAAAAATACTGTTGTAGAAGTAAATGTTTATTATTATCACGAAAGTTATAAATATGGGGAAATGGCTATGAGATAAAAATAATAAGAAAACATAAAACAACTACATATAAGGAAATCAAAATATAGATTAATTAGATTGATGTTATTTCAAATCATATTAAGGCCTACCTTAATGTTTAGGTCAACGTAATTAATGTTTAAATTACAGCAATGGCTTTCCGTAAAGAGCCAAAATTTGTTACCTTCCAACTTGAAGAAATAAAACATATACTAACAGTTGAACTGTAATGCTGGTAATACTACAACATACAAAATGTTCTATAAAACATACTGCGAAAGCATTTATTTCGGGATCGTTCCCAATTAATATTTACTCTTTGCTCAAGCCACTGTTCCCTTGTGGCCAATTGTCTCATGTTAGGTGGCCAGCAGAACACAGTTTTTAAAAGAGGTAAGGTCTAAATCGTTTTAAGCGGTTTTATTGGTTATTTTCTGAATAAATGATTTGATAAAACATTTTATACTACAAAGTCATAATTTATAAAAGATATTTCTCGGACAAGGAAGAACCACGATCTAAAATTATAATGATTGTTTTTAATATTTAAAAAAAATTTAGTATTAAAATGATAACTTAGCATTTTTTTAATTACAAGCGTCCAAGTTCTTGAAAATCAAGGAACGGTTAACACGCGTTTTCACAGCACGTTATAAATATTAGATATATGCGTAAACTACTTTTAGTATTATCAGCTTGCATAATAATAAATTTGGTGAAATCTCACTTAAAGCATGAAGTGTAATATCCTTAACCTCCAGACCGTGTGATAATCTGAATTTTCAAGAACCTAAATTTGCCCAGACTGTCAAGGAAGTTAAATCAACAAATGTTTAAATTAGTTAGTGTCAATAGCCTGGTAGTGCGTGTAAGTATCTACATTTGTGTTTGTTAAACGGTTCCTCTATATGAAAATTGTATTAAGTAGTGTTCTTCATTTTATTTTATGTAAGACACGGTTTTATCGTAAAAAAACAAAACTTAATGTAATTTTTGTAAATATTGTACTTCATAATGGTAAAAATGTATAATCATAAGGCATTTTAGCTTAATGCAGACCTTAATTGAACTTTAACGGATTAATCTTAACAAAACACTGTATGATAATAGTTTAAAATCAATATCAG
This sequence comes from Homalodisca vitripennis, assembly GCF_021130785.1. NCBI lineage: Eukaryota > Metazoa > Arthropoda > Insecta > Hemiptera > Cicadellidae > Homalodisca > Homalodisca vitripennis. The sequence goes on along the minus strand of NC_060212.1, from coordinate 124,764,601 downwards.
AGATAAAGAAGTCATATCGTTTTGAGATGTAGAGGAAGTATATGACAACTTATAAAACTTCCCATATGACATATTTTTCAAATCGAATTTAATTATAAAATACAGTATATGCAGGTACAACAACGAAACATTATGAATGGAGACAGTTTTAAAGTTTTAATGAATAGTGAGATGTTGTTAAAACCCTTATTATTTTCACCCCTTGAACAAAAAATATTTATCTAAACAATCTGCTGTCAGTGAGATAACTTTAATAACTATATAAACTGAAAACAATACTAGTAAGCCCTTACAGGAGGTAGCAACTGATCGGGAATGACAGCTTTGATCAGAACTCAACTTTACAATCCGCTTTTAAACAATAATCCTCTTCGCCCAACTTTGATTTGTATATTGCTGTAATTAACAGATACTTATCAACCGCGAGGGAATATGATAGATTGAATAATTGTTCGGTTTAAAATTCACCAGATTAATTTGTTTGCCTGCTGTATTATATTTTTATTACTAAATAACTTCTTGGTTATTCCGTCATGTCAGTTATTTTACTTTTATTAGTTTGAATATTATAGTAGACGTAATAGTAACTGAATAAATAGTAGGGCTCTATTTCACAATTCACTTAATGCAAAGTCTGAGATCAGATATTGGTATAGATTGACTACTGTAATCTAGAGTCCACGTCTGCTTCTTCCTTATATCCATAAAATGTCGAGGATGAAGAATATTTATTTTTGCGTGAGCACCTAGGCTATATAAGAGCTCAGTCTAATTGCACAGTAGCTATCCAGTGTAGTCTAGAAATACCTCAATACTAAAATTTCACATCGCAGCCTCGTTATGTGTCGTTAATATTTTAATTTCAAAAATCAATGAAAATGTCAGTGTTTTAATATTTAATTAAACGTTTGATGAAAAAGTGTCTGATACTGAATTATATTGATCTATTTAAAAATATTATAAACATATATAATCTACCCAAAGACTTATAAATCATTCTGCCAAAGAGCACCTTTTGCGTCAGCATGAAATGTGTAGTTAATCTCCGTTGAAATAAAAGTGCAAACTCTTAAGAAAGAGTTAGAGTAGATAGGGTACTCTCCATTGACTATGAAAGCATATTAACGTTATTACTAAATACAACCTCTTTCTTTTGGCATGGTAATTAAGTTGTAATAAATCCTACTGTGATAAGAAGTAATTTACGTAACTTTGTATCTATCTTTGGCATTCAATTTGTATCAGATATATAAAAACAGGAATTCTTAAAAATGATACAAGGTAGTTGAAGGGACAGTTTAAACAACAAACAGAGTAGAAAAGAAAAGGAAGGAAACATTTAACGTTCAAACAACTCTTATAAATTAATTCCTGGCATTTTGATTTATATGAAAATAAAAAGCATTTCGTAGGTGAAAAATTCAGATGTGTTAACATATCTTTTTATGTAGCTTTACGAATTTATGAAATTCACTGAAAGAAGATTTATTTGGGGTGTGAAGGAGACTGAAAAAAAGTCTTAGAAGAGACACTCGACTTTGATACAAGCTTCAGCTTTAGATACATATTATTATACAACAGTTCTAACAACCTTAAAAACATTTTATTGTATCTTATACAATTTTATTTTGGTATACATCTAATTACAGAGCAAGTATGAAATCTCAATATATTTCAATATATATTTTTATACGGAACATGTATATTTATTTTCTATTTACTATTTAAAAAATCTGATTCATGTAATTGAATAACTAGTACTTCCGTTTTATAAAGAACTGGAATAATTAAAAGACGATGATTGTATCAAACCGTTCGCCTTTGTTCATAGAAACACATGAGAACTTATGGTTTCATATGGGTTCAACCAAGACGTTCGTCTAATAGTAATATATATTATATATATATATATATATATATATATATATACATACATACATATATATTAGACATATAGACATATATATATATATATATATATATATATATATATATGTAAGACAATAAAAAGACACTTTATTTGAAAGATTTTATGCTGAATTCAGGACCATATTAAAACATAAATCTTAATTACATACACGCTTCAATAATGCGATAAATAAAAAATAAATATCTATACAATAAGATAAAACTCACTAGGTCAGGCGCCAGATTATATTTCAAGACTATCCGACAATTCACTGTAGGATTTATTTCAAACTTGTGGTAGCATTTTGTTAGTTTAAAACACCATTCAATTCAATACATAAATATATACTGAATTCTATATAATCTAAGTTATGTTATGGACTTCCATGTATCCATAATTCAATGTATCCACTCCTACTTGTCAAGCTGTAAAGAAAGAATAATATGATTAGATTTTTATGCGAAATTCATGTAACAGCTTTCTATTTATTTTTGTTTTCATTGCAGGTACCGCAAACCAATGTACTTAGAAAACTGGAATAGTATACGAAATTACAAAGCTACAAATATTCAGAAGCTTTTGGAAACAAATCCCGACTTCAATTGAGACACACAAGTGAAAGCCCTATGCTAAGAGAGTTGACTTGTAATCAACAGAGCGAACCACCTGTAGGCCTACACTTTGTGTACACTGGTTCTCTGTGGGGAAATGGTTATGCTTGGCCATGTCTTCAGTACATACTCTGTATAAACTACCTCTTATCTAAACCTTACGTTAGGAATGGATTCACACATTTATAGAATGATGTTGAATTGTTAAGGTTTGCATTAAATCAAACTATGCAATATTTATTCAAGTATTCAAAAGACGCTTGCTGTTTTCCATATGAGGTGCTTTTTAGATCATATACTTATGGAGTTCGGCGGGTAAACTGGTATATGCAACAGTTACTGAATTACCCTGTTTAAGAAGATATCTTATATTCATAACTACTCTCTGTAGTCTAATATTGTGTTGAACATTCACAAATACGAGAAGCTATTAATTTAGCAAAGCGAACTTCCAGTTCTACACTAAGTCTAGATTATGATACAAAGCTTTCATTATAACATGGTATCGTAAAAGTAATCTACTTTTATTATTACAATCGTAGCAGTTGTAATAATGTAATATTCCGTATGCTTTCAATGCCGGCATAAACATATGAGTGCGTTATATTATATGGCAATAAATGTACCGCTGTTGAGTTAAATGCATGTTTGGGTAAACAATCTACTTTTAAAAACCAAATTAGTTTGTGTTTCAGAGAAAATAGAGCGAACATAGTTTAAAATAACAAACATATCAAGTATTAAATCACATTAATATCAACGTAAATCGTAACAAACTTTGCTGCGAATGCGTGCTAAATTTTAAGTCTACAAATTAACTCTCCCTCGAGAATTCTCGTTGATCGTTAGGATATATTTGTTACTATATTAAATTAACAATTTGGAATTGTATTCAATTGGTTCACACATTAATGTTAAGTGTAAACTTTCAGTTATTACAATAATTGATTAAGAATAAAACCAGTGTAATAATTTAACTAACGCTTGAGTAACATGTATCACTTATATTTTTATTCAGATTTGGAAGCTCAATACAAGTTTCTGGAAACAATGGACTTGAAAGTTCTCTTAACGTGGAATGAAGATTATTGTTTCGTTGTTACAGAAAGGAAAATTAAAATTAGAAAAATATATTTTTTTATTTCATAAATTTTATTTTAAGTTGTTCACCGCTTTCACCTTTATCGAACTAATATTTCTGTTATGTGAAATTGGAGGTAACAAAAATTTCTTGTAGATTTTTTAAATTCTAATATTTTTAAAATTACTATATACAATTTGTTCGTGATTGTTGAGTTACAAATATGTTTAATTAGACATTATCTTAACGTAGGCTCATAATAATATACCGAAAGGTCGGTATAAAATGAATTGCGTCGACTTTTACTTGCTAAAAGAAAACGAAACCTTTTTTGGAAATAAAGTGTTTTTATTACATATATTGAAAATTTAACACTTCCAAGTTTCTTAATGATAAAAAAAATTAAATTAAATGATCTTTTAAAAAATTATTTATTAAATTAAAATAAACTAAAATATATATTCTTTCACTCAAATTTAGATATTTCTAATAAATTTCTGCTCTCCTCACTTACTTGTTTGGTGCTTCGATATATTTGTATACTACCATATATCGATTCGTTCTCACTTTACTTTATTGTGTATATTTTAACTTTATACTCCTACAACAAAAGGTTTCTTCAAAGTACCTATGAACAGACAACAACAGATTACCAAATAGCTACGACAATATTACGCGATATATAGCAAATTTTTATAAAAGGGCAAACTATTACATTTTTAAACTAATTCACATCTAATAACCGGGGCACCTAGAAAATTCAAAAGGGTGAGACTCAAAGTACAAATTAATTATAATATGCAGCAGTTTACTTACTCGGTAAGCACTGACGTACAATCAAGATACGTTAGTGTAGTCGTATAGGGCACAGGTCTTCGGTTCGTAGGTTAACTCTGAACTGATCGCTAGTCACAGTCTACTACCTTACCGAGCAAGCAGAAACCCGAAAAACAGGTTAGGTATGTAGTAATGTTTGATTTAACTGACCAAACCAAGACGTCACCCCCGGTCACCCCCAAGCCACGCGCCGCGGTCACGTGATTCGAGAGCACCGACGGTGAGTGAATACAAAATTAACAAATTTTGTACATTGTCTCACGGAGCCTGTTTTCCACGGGTAATTGCAGTAAAAAAATAACAAAATATGCCCCCACTAGGTACTCTACTGTTATAATCGGTACAATAAACAAGATTTGTAAGATTCGTTTAGATTTCATTCCTGAGACAAACATTGTATATGCCTAATATAATTACAAACAAGTTCATATATTTTTTACGTGAACACATTAAATTAGTTGACAGAAATTATAACCGAAAATAATACACATATTTAAAAAGGAAATAAATTAAACATAATAAACAATTTTGGATTTACTCCACATTATCAATCTAATCAATAATACTGTGGGTGTTTCCATCATTTACTCGCGTTTAGAGTTTGGCAGGTTATGTTTTATATGTAGTAGTTAATAATGTACAGTAAATATAAGATAAAAAGTGTGCATTAAGATTGGGTAGAATAAGCGTCGTGAAGCTTGATATTCTCCGAGTCAAATTACACTCTGTCACGCTCACCTGCTAACGAAAAACTATGTTTGTTTGTTTCAAACAAATATCGTTCTAAACTCAAATCACAAAGGTTTATACAGTTACTTTTGAGTTTTATTTTCTCATACCTAGGATATTATATTCAAAAGCAATTAAATCTTTTTTTAACACAATTTATACCAACAAAACTTTTGATATAATATAATTTTCTATTAGGTGGTAAGCTTGTATATACATGACCTACAGTACCAATAATAATGTTCAAAAGTTTAAAACTGTTTGAGAACCTAAGATTGATAATTATTTTTAACAGTGCAGAAAAAATAAACAAGAACGATTGAAGCAGCCAATAATGACACCGGAATAACTTGAGATATGAAAATTTCTCTGTATTGTTTTGTGTTAACGGAAAATCGGAAACCATTTGTTAGCCAATATTGCTCACTGTTCAAGAATGTATGCATGAAACGTACAGTATCTTCTCATCTGGATTCCAGAGTTTAGTTTATTTAATTCCTCATTCCAAATTTAAAAAGTCTAAATATAAATGAAATAAACAAGAGAAAATGCCATTCAAAAACATATAATTTTGAATCATTAGGAACTAGGATCAAAATAATTTAAGCTAAAATAATTCATTACTCCAATTGACCATATAATAAATAACTATGTATGACATATATTGAACAATCTGGCTCAAAACGACGAGTAAAACCCGCTTACAAGTAAAGCTAATTAATAACAAATATGAATACGTAAAAAAAGTATATAAACTAACATGAAGCATGTCAAAAACAAACTAAAAAAAACACAATCTTTAAAAAATAACTAAACCACTGGTGTTTACTGGAAATATAGATTATTAACAGTAATTTTCACTTTTTCTACGCGTGTGGATTTGTATGGTAATCTTCAGAATTCACAACCGTGAGGGCATTTGGAGGTAACACCAAAGTAAGCCAAAGGGATCTAGGTGGTCAGCTAAGGATTAGCCGTGCCGCAGTAGCCTACTCTCGATATCGTTTGATTAGCTTAGTAGGATGTAGACTCGGTTAAACTTGCGGACAAATCATTAGACCGTGTACCATTGGAAATAGGAAAATTTCCTCACTCCAGATGTTTAGGAAAATTAAATTAAATTTTCATGAGGCCAAAACACCAAGAGCAAAGGGTACTTTAAAAAATCTGTGAGGTTTATGGCAATCTTGGTCCTTTGTTCTTGACTTAACAACATGCATTATTTCCATTATCTATTTTAGCCCCTTATAATTCAACCCTTTAGATTTTTTACCCTATATTCGAAAACGTTTATCTGAATGGAGAGTTTCGCTTATTAAAGGAGAGTAATTAATAAGGTTACTATGTTACTTCTCTTTAAGTGTTTGGAGAGGAATTATTATAAAATAAATAAAATATAACAAATTTTCCTCATATAATACATACAGATCCCGACGAAACATTATTATAGCCTGAAAATTAAATAACCACTAGTAAAATGTTAAGATAAATCGTAATTAATGCATGGAAAGGAGAAATATGTTTATCAATTAATGTTTTAGAATTGTATTTGTAGGGAATAATACATTTTCCAGGCTAATAAGATTTTTATCATGATTAGTTAAGAAAGTACTTTAAGCAAGTAAACATAAATGAAGAAAACAGGTGTTCTATGATATCTAACTGACTGATATTGGTGTTAAAATTAGCGAAATCAGTAAAAATATATTCAGTAGAATCTACTGCATTTACTTATCAATAGTTATTTGTGGGGTGAATAAGCAATAGCTGATTCTAAGTAGCTGTAACGTATTCAGTCCAGAAGTCAAGTTGTAAATACTTGATAGTTCCAATTACTGTAATAGAATATACGAGTACGTTACATTTTTAAGGTTTTTAAGGTCTAACATATATTTCAATTTACTTAACATACTCGTATTTGTTACCAATAGTACCAAAAAGGTGTAAAATAAAGCGTTTTTATTTTCCTCTACGAATTATTAGTTATTGCTTTAGTTTGTGACCAAAAATCCATTTATATTGTACTTCCCTGTATCAAAAAGGTTTTTATATTAACATTTAACGTTATTAGAGTTCGAAAATAATTTTGTTCTCAATCCTAACAGAAAATTATTTTTTCTGGATCCAGAAGAAATAAGGAATATAAGATTTTCCAATTTTATGCAATTAACAGTTGACAGTAAGTATTTTGTTGTGGAGTTACACTTGTTGTTTTTAAATAGTTTTCTTAAGTTTCTTAAGTACCTAAAATATAAGTTTTTCGATCATAAAGATTGTAGAAAAAATCATATACATGTTTTATATAAAATCCAAATGCAACATTTAAAACTGATTTACTATTCATAATGTATACTCTTTGTTTGAAGGTTATTTTCACAATGGAAGGATTGTGATGGAATAGGATTTTTCCAAACATTTGCCATCGTTCAGTGAAATAAGAAATCAGTAACACTACGTTTCGAGATCTGTAATCTGATCTCTTCTTCAGGTAAACAAGTAACCTAATACATAATTACCATCTAGGTTAAAATAAACAAATCATACCAAAGCGTTGTGGCCCGCCTAAGTCAGGAATCACAACCAACATATTGTTTGTCAACTTTACTAACTTTAAAAACATGCACTTATTAAAAAAATAAACACAACACTAATCAGTACCACATTTTGAGTTCGTGTAAGACAGTCGATAATACTGTTTTCGCGAATCTGTAGTAATTAACTGGAAACATTTGATGGAATTACAGTTAATCTTTACAAAACTTTAAATGATTGAGCACGAGTCTGAAGGTAGTGGTTACAACCATGTTAATATTTTATGCCATCTTTACAGTAGTTCTGGTAGTAAGTAGTTACAAGGTACAAGGAACGTATATAGGTGTGTATATTTCATGGTTTATAGAAAAATTAAAAAAAACTACATCTATAGTAAAACTTTATTAGTTTGTACACGTTGGGTTTTATTACTTTTATTACTAAAATCAGTACATTACCGTTATTAGATTTTTGAACAGAGGGTAAAACATGGAATCAAAATTCTGCAAGCAGCAGTAAGAGCTGCACATTACTTAACATTTAAAGATAAGAAAATTTTATTCTACAAATCATTGTTTAACAAGTCAATTTTAGAGTCCTGAAACCTTCCTTTTTTCAAACCAGTTTAGAAATCTCTTTAGAGAAATGTTTGGTTGTTATAAAAACTTTAACAGAGATGCTCTATGGAACATCACGGTGAGATAAAATATTAGACAGAAGTTTTTTGTTGGTAATTTCCCAAAGTTCAATCTTGTGGACGATAACAGCAATGTCGCAGTTTGTCACGATAATAGTTCCTCTCTTTGTTGTTGGATCACTTTTGCTTCCGAACTTCCATTTGATAAATATATTTTTATTAGCTATTCATAAAAGAGATAGCATATATTATATTATTATACTTATTATATCTTATGATTGTACGCAATACAAAATGAATTATATTGTACAAATAATTGCTCACTCAGTACATATATGATGATTATTGTCGTTTATATTACAGTTGTTCTTACTATTAATCCGGTTTTAAAACTTATTATAACCACGATAAAAATTCTCATGTTTCAGCGAAACAATACTACGGACAGGAGTCCATTGTTATCCAGCTTAATAAAACTCTGAGAACTTTGAAATCTACGGTTCATTGTTCTTTTAAATTTTAAAAACAGATTCACATGATTTAACTAATGCATACAGACAAAAACCATCTCTGATTATTTATAATTGACGAAGTACTTAATGGTGGTAAATTTCAATAATTTTATACATACTTATCAGTTATCCGTCGCCTTGTATGTGATTATTATTAATGAAAGGCGTAAACTCATTCTGTACAAAATGATGATGAACTACATTTTTAAGAGCTCTTACCTTATAACCGATGTAAAACCCAAACAGCCATAATATATAACGTTGTTGCTAAAAACAAGAATATATATATGAATAACTACTGTAGTTGAACAGGGAATAGTATGCTAGGAAAATTATATATATATATATATATATATATATATATATATATATATATATATATTAATATAAATAATATTATTATCTATTAACTTTAATATACTGTGTAATTTAGGTTTTCATATATTAATATATTTATGTAGTAGATGGAATCATACCTAACAAACAAATCCGTAAAAATACTTTTATCTTTTCATTTTATTCAGTTTACTACGTTTATTCGGTAGTCTACAGATGGAAGTAAACTCAAAATTAACTGCTTCTATAATATTATTCGTCGGAATAACACGACATTTTATACTTTGGGTTTGGAAATATTGTATATCTGAAATAAACGAATAAACCTAGAATTAAAAGATGTTTGACGAGAGACGGTTACCAAGATATACACATTTGTATTCCTTTTTTGATCGTGGTAAAAAATGCAGAATCAGCCTTTGCAAAATATACTTGATTAGTATTATTATGTTATATATGGTATTTTCTATGACATGACAAGGTCAGAATTGCATCCGCCTAATTTTCATTCGAACGAAATTGTTCCAGAATGAGATATAGATTGAATAACATAAAAAGAGAAAACTGTTATTTAGATGGTTTGTGTGTATTTATTTAGAGTTATAAATGCGTCATAACATATGTCAGAGTTTTATGTAAACCTTATTAAATATTTAAAGCTAAATTACAAAATAAATACGCATGGCGATTTCAAAAATGTATGAACAACATGATATTGTATATATCTTATTTGCTTAGGAATATATAAATTCAAAATCATCAGATGAAAATAACATTAAGGAATCAACGGTATAATTTCTATTTATACCTCCTTTCCGTTCTAAGGAGTCCGACTGCTGATTACCTTTTCACATATTTGATGTAAAGAGATCTATGAAAACATATTACTAGCTAATAACACCCTCAGACCAAATGTCCTGTTTTGTAATATTTATGAATTAGTTCCTACCCAATATAGAAATTTAGTTTATTAGATTTTAGTTGTTAAATGCGCAATTTATAAGCGCTCGTATATTTCTTTAAACGTTTGCTGTTCCTATATTGAAATGTTACCTTTATTCAGAAATGTATAAAAGTTAACATCTATACATAAATCATTTATGGTCAAGGTTTTAGATCTGTCCTACAAAATTTATACCTGAAAAATAACATAACAAAGATATAATTGTTTTAAATTTATGAATACATAGATTATTATCTAGTTATAAAGTAGCGCAGTAAAAATAAAAAAACTTATTTTGAGACCTAAAATTTTTATTATTACATATCAACATCCTGTGACAAAATAATCCATTGAATTGAATCTAGAATCTGTAATTTATCTCTTCTTTATTTACCTCTATAATCTATTTAAAAAATAGTATATTTAAATATGTAGCTCCTTACAGAACACGTAATACAAGAATGCATGCTATGCTTCTGCTGCGAAAGTAATTTATTCCAAACCAACATTATTACAAAATATAATGCTGTCTAATAATGACAGCTTACTCTACTTTATGGTTATTACCTACAAAATATAAATTTACACTGTTAAACTAAATCAATATCATCATAAGATCCTTTATTATAACAAGCAAATGTTTCTTAATATTTATAAAAGTCAATACGTTTAAAGCTAAAAAATTATTGTATTATACGTATATCAGTTCTAATATTTAAATTAAAGTCTTAGAATTATTAGTTTTTCGTTCTAAGAAATGATTCCCAACTACATTTTTTAATTGAAATATTTTATATATGGCATGTGTATTATTTAATTCAATGCATAAAGATGAAATAATAAGATTTTAAGAGTTGAATGTTCATGAAGACAAAAAGTGTAGGTGGTGTGAGCCATACAGTAAATTATAGAATGTATATTCAAATTGTGAAATTGCCTGTTATAAAGTTTGTGTTATACCTTTGTTTTGACAGATACTTTTCAAATATTGACATATTTCATTAATTTAAACTGCAAACTACTGTTATGAAACTAAGTCAATACAGGAGTATGCGCATTGTATTGCATTGACAGTTTGCTCCAAAATTACACATCGTTTATTAAGCCTTCTATTAATTAAACATTTGATATTATATAAATTTTTTACTTTTCAAATGTGGACTTTTAATGTATGTTAGAATTTTTGTTTGTTTTTATAAATTTAGGAATAAGTAAAACTAATATATTAGCTGAAGTTATAGTTTTTTAACATATGATATGAACGTATATACTATTCTCATTATTTAACCTTGGAAAGACGAAGGGGGGAAAAATATTTAATACGATCTAACAGTAAAATATAAAACCACTAAGTACAGCTGACAAGTAAGATACAAGTCACAGCTGCTTGGCCCCGATCAGAGTTGACGGTATAGTTACTCTGCTTAATCCAGCGTAAAAGATTGGATCGGTAATGACCTGGCACAGAACTGTATCTGATAGAATCGTTGCCAAGTTACCTAACATCTTGGGAATACAAAAACACTAAGTACAACTGACAAGTAAGATACAAGTCACAGCTGCTTGGCCCCGATCAGAGTTGACGGTATAGTTACTAACCGTCAGATTAGTACTAATCCAGCGTAAAAGATTGGATCGGTAATGACCTGGCACAGAACTGTATCTGATAGAATCGTTGCCAAGTTACCCAACATCTTGAGAATACAATTTCTCATGCTTGAAAATGTTTTTAACCTGCAAAGGGTAAATATTTTTCTATGTGTGATATTACCAAAAATCGAATAAGAAATTAACTATATAGATAGTTTTATATATATATATATATATATATATATATATATATTAATATAAATAATATTATTATCTATTAACTTTAATATACTGTGTAATTTAGGTTTTCATATATTAATATATTTATGTAGTAGATGGAATCATACCTAACAAACAAATCCGTAAAAATACTTTTATCTTTTCATTTTATTCAGTTTACTACGTTTATTCGGTAGTCTACAGATGGAAGTAAACTCAAAATTAACTGCTTCTATAATATTATTCGTCGGAATAACACGACATTTTATACTTTGGGTTTGGAAATATTGTATATCTGAAATAAACGAATAAACCTAGAATTAAAAGATGTTTGACGAGAGACGGTTACCAAGATATACACATTTGTATTCCTTTTTTGATCATGGTGAAAAAGGCAGATTCAGCCTTTGCGAAATATACTTGATTAGAACTAAAAGTGAATCTACACGTGTGGAAATGGATAATCAATTCATGATACACTTCATCCTCGAAACCATAAACACTGGCAAAATCCATATATGATATACACTTACGTATAGTATACAAAAAAAGTGGATAAGAGTCTTTTATCAAATACATTTTATGCTTAAAAATCCACTGAAGATGAAGAAATCTCAGGTGTAGTGTTGTAGGTAATTTCCTTATAGTCTTGTACGCAGAAGAATATTGAATTGCCAATTGTTTAATCATAAATTATCAAAACCGACTAAATTAAAACTCAAAAAAGGTTATCTGTATCACTGTAAGTTTTGATAAATTTGGAATAGTGTTCAATATTATTATTCCTCAATATTCTGTGCAACCCATGACAATATTTTAATAGTAAAAGTGTTTTATCAAGTAGTTAACACGTAGTCGTCTATAACGAACAGTGAGTTATTGGCGATTTTAAACTATAGTGCCAAATTAATGAATTCAGTACTTTTCACTCCTTTGATTTCTAATGGAATCCTTTGTCATTGTAATTGAGTTCCTATGCTGATTTAAATAAAGAATTACAAGCTTTAATATTAATCCATATTTAAGAAACTTATATGATAGTAACATTTCGTTTAGTACGTTTTCAAGATTGTGGACTTTTAACTGTTTAGCATTTTTAAGATTACATTAACATGTAAAAATTTAGGGTTATTGTCTCATAAGACAGCTAAGATAAAAATGCATTTTCAGTTTGTCATTTTGATACTGCAGTCTCATGTGTTATCTATCTCATTTCCGACTGAGTCAGAACGGAAAATTTCTTTTATCGTGAACTATTAATTTGCTGTACGACGTAAGGTTACTTTCTGATTCCCAACAAACTGTTATATAAAGTTAAACCTACTTATTATATAAGAAAAATAAACCTGCTCGTATTTTTACAATTTAAATTTTAGTTGTAAATAAATATGTTTCTATAAGGTTTTCAAACGTGTAGAGCAAAATGTGTTTTTCCATCAAGTACAACAATTACCTTTATTGCAAGAATATTCAATTTGTCAAGCAGCTCTGTAACAGCCTCTCCAGTCAAAAAAGGCAAGGAGGAGGTAGTACACCATTATTTCAAGGGTTGCAACAGCCCTTAACCTTCCAAGAGCCTCAGCAACTTCAACAGTCATCTCCCAAAGTAGAGTACACCTATCAATCTACCCTTGCATCTAAATAGTCGACTTTTTTGTAAGTGATGTACCACTCCTGAATATCCCTAAACTGTCCCAGATTTTACTGACATATCGGGTTTTACTGTGCTACTATAATATAGGTACAATTTATATAATAGAGTAAAGCGGAATTAATAAATACAAAAGGGTCATGCAATATATTTATTTACATATAAAATACTCGTTTGGCTTAACAAAACTCCAATGATTTGATTAGCTGTAACTCCATATACTGTATATTATTGATTGAAGCTAGAATTCAATTGAAACTGTTTTATTCAACAACATGTTTAATCGCCTTAAGAGTACATATAAATAGCGTATAAAATTAATAACAAGACTAATTTTCACTAAGAAAATAAATAAAAGTATATGCTCTCTACGGTTTTAGCAGGTAATTGTATCATATTTAATTCCCTGTAAATAAATAAATTAAGTAAGACTGATAACATTTTTCGCTTGTTTGAAATCAAGTTTCTATACGAATTTTGTATTTGATTTAATTATTGCTTTTTAGGAAACCAAAAGTAATAATTAGAGTAATAATGGCTATCTAATATTTATACAAAGAATAACATACAGGGAAACGTGCTGACACAGTCGGATATATTATAAACGAATTGAAATACCAATATTAAATTTATACCACACATATTAAAAGATTTAGGAAAATAGTTAGTCAATTTTTAAATATATAAGCCCCATATTTTATATTTTATTCCTTATATGGCGATTTGTGAGAGCAACTTACATTTTTTTTAATTGCAGACCGTGTCTTGGTGCATATTCTTTGAAAGGTCTACGCTATAGAATCATAGTTCCACTTAGAGATCATCTCTATGACTTTCATTGTAAAGGTATAGGAAAATAAGCAATCGAAATTGTTGAATACTTAATAGTTACATAAACTTTTACAATTAAAATAGGTTGGTAAGTTCAATGGTAAATCTCCTTGACATATAACAATAAAAAATACACTAGGTGGGTTATTAATAGGCTCCTCTCCTACCTCTACAACTTTAGAAAGCATGTACAGTGGAGAGATTTTACTAAACACAACTCTAGCTGGCTTAATGACGTTTGACATGTCTGTTCGTGGAAATTAATGGCTCCTATAAAAGTACTGTAAAACGAAAACTGCGTATGAAATACCAAACTCTTAATCCAAATTATTATAATTTTACAAATCTGTTTGAATATATTTGTTACATTTTCCTAATTCTACTTTATAAAAAACTGTTGTTGACTAATTATGGTCCATGGAATCAGCAGGTCTTCGTTTCGGCTTTGTACTCTAAATAAACATTTATAAATTTCATGCATTAAAGAGAAGAAGGTACGTGCTGTATACATCGTAGGTAGTACAGTGATGGCTTAGTTGGATACATATTACTTGTTTCAATGTCAAGAATGTTCTAAACTTTGTCCTTCAGCAGTTTTAAACAAGGCTAGCAAGGTATAAACACTTGACTTTGCATGAAAAATGTATTCCTCAGAAAACGATTTCCAAATTAATTTCTTATACTCATATCGGACGTTGGCAAGCTTTGTCTTGTACAAAGGGTTAATAGATATCAACATAGAGGTTTACTAATATTTTAACCAAGAATACAAGTTTAATGAATTTTTAATACTATGAAAGGGTTTGTTATGTTTTGTATTGTAAACTATAAAATGTATCAAGAGTATGTACTCTAATAGTTATAATTAAAATATGTTTCAAATTTCGTGTTATAAATAAGGTAAATAAAAGCAAAATAATAATAAGGAATTAATACAAACATATATCACACCTTTTACAGTGTGCTAAATCTATCAATTACCGTATGAAAAATTTAGAAATAATGTTTGCTTCTTAAAACTAGAATATAAAGGAAGTGGTCAATAGTGTAAATGAATCCTTTAACAGTTTTTATAGAGCGTAATAATCTAAATACGATTGGATATTAATGAATCTGCAGTAATAATCTGTTAGCACTTAGAAAATAAAATTTTACATTTGTGGTATAGCCTCGTATATGGTGTCTGACAGTGACGTTTCATAAACATATATAACGATTAGATTAGCTTGGAATTCTTTGAAATATCGCAAATTCATCTAGAGGCAACGAAATTTAATTGTAAACACTAGTTCTTTTTAATTAAGTAACATTACATGATATGTAAATGTGACCAGTGATTATAATTAAAACTTTTTGTATGTTTTTTTCCATAATTAAAACGGTTTCACAAAGCTATATGTTCATTATTATAATTAATATTTATCTTATTACTGATTTATATCACTAGTATGTAGTAAATAATATAATATTAATTGAAAATGGGTGGTTTTAAAGTACTCAGATAAGGAAAATCAAGGCAATTTCCTAACAATACTCATAGAGAAGATACCTGATGAATGAATGTTCTGTTTCTAAAAAATACCAAATCTAAAAATTCCACATGGACGTATAATAGACAGTAAAAATAATTTATTAGTTAATTAGTGTTAACGTCAATAAAGCACGCTACATAAATACCAAGAAGTTTGATTATAATAGTGTTTATCAGATCGCCATTCTGTTTTATTTTTCCAACTAATTAAACTTAGAAACCAAACTTGTAGAACAATGATGAAAAATTTTAAAATCATTAATTACAATTTTAAGAAAGACCTTAATAAACCCTTTTGTTAAGATCTTACAATAAATTACGACAGTGAGATTTTGTCGTTCGAAAGTTTTGGCTCGTTTTTATTAGTAACAAGAAGTTAGGATGTATTGTGTTGTGAAATTTGAAGTACTTTTAGAATAAGCTTTACTTTTACTGCAACAGTCTGTATTGTATACGGAGATCTGTTTATAATATGAAATCGTTAATAGTTTTTAACTTTTTAAATTAAAATAAATGCATGAAAGATGATTTCATTGTAAAGAATACACCCAAAGCATCACTATATGGATAAGATATTACGTGATAAGACTAAGCGAAACCACATATCGCGTGAAAGGCATTGGTGAGTGTGTATGAAAAATTTCAAGTCTATACCTTTTTGCTATGACCTGTATTGTAATATAATATTAATAGGACTGAAATGTACTATTATACTTCTTTGATATAAAATATAACTTTTTAATTCACCAAAAGTGTTATATGGCATAGAATATAGTCACATGTTTATATCAAATGGTTTTCCAGAGAAGTTTAAAATCAAGTACAATGTTATACTATTATATAACTGCAATTGTGCAATACCAGCTACAAGACATGCTAAAATTTCATGTAATTCATGTCATAATTTAAAAATCTTCTTATTTCTCCATCATGATTTCCCTTAGACCAATAAAATATTGAAATAAATTTAATGAACTTAATCGAACTTAATGGTGCTTATATTTAAATAAAGGTTTTAGTAGAGTTTCAAGTTTTTAGTTTGTTCACGAGATTTCGTCGGATATGCAGACAATAGACAGTCAAAAGAAAATTCGCCAGACACTCGGATATGGTATTCGTTAACACTCAGATTATAATCTTTATTCTCTCGCTGCCTCCTCTTTCACAAGACCAAAGGACGAAAAATTAGTAAATTTTTCTATCTTCCCCATTAATAAGCTCAGGTATTACTCAGCCAAAAGGTTTAATCAATTATTCCTCTATATGAAGAGAGAATTAAAGATTTATTAGCGATTTTTATGAATGGAAATACTAGAATGTACTACATTAACAGTTAAAAATGGATGAATTTGCAATAAACTGTACAAACAAACTTTGATTTGGTATGATTGAATCTTTTACTATCTGTGTCATACAGGGTTGTTTGTAAAAGGACGCTCCACATTCCGGTTTATTTGGAAATGTATTGTCACACTATAATTAACCAACAGTTGTGTTTACATACATCAACACATAGTAAACTCTTGTATATTCACAAAACATGCCAAATATTTAATGGCGTGATATCCCTGTTGCAATATTTGTGCTGTTTATAAACACTACATGTCTATACTAAGGTTACATTAAATGATGTATTATACTTTCTGTATATTAAATAAATTTAATAATTTGTCATTAACAGACGTAGACAACTTTTCGTGTTCAATAGATGATTATCAAAATATATTGGTTCTGTATACAACTATTTACGGTGATCTTGGTTTATTGTGGTTTCCAAACTAGTTTTTAAACTTAGTTCCTTTTATTTATCCTTTTTTTTCGAACAATATTAGCAAATTCAAAATCTTAATTTAGTATATTTTTCGTTCTTAAACATTCGTAAAGATAGACGATTAGACAGAAATTACGTCCTTCAGGTCCCTCAAACATAAGGTTTCATTAACGTTCAGGAAACAATTTACTATTTTGCTAAAATTAAAATACTCTTCAAAAAGTTATAAAATAAAGAGATATATTATATAAATTTCAGAATGTACCGTTACAACTCGTTTATATTTGTCCTAAATTACGTTACCAAATGTATAATACTTTCATATCCTATATATTTCATTTACAAGAATATATAAGAACGGATCATAGCCTGACAAAAGATACTATGCGAGTATGTAGTACTTTCAGGTGATATATCCTCATGATGATGTTAATCAATACTAATGTACATTTTTATAATACAACTGAGGTTTTAAAATGTACGAGTAATCTATAACAATGATATAAACGTTTATTACGTTTACTATTACAAAATTTATTTCGACTAGACTGTACGTTAATTGTAAAGTGCGCAACTTACTCGCGTTCCAGGAATATCACTAATTGATCCAAAACTTCCCTTTTTAAATACATTTATAAGGGAGAATATTGATATTAACAATGCATTATAGTTAATGACATTAAATAAACGGTTAAAATACTTACTCTATAATACAAATTTTATATTTTAAATATTGTAATATTTTTAATTAAAATTTAATATATAGTTTCGAAACTAAACTCACTTCTTCATTAGTTAAATTTCCAATAAATAGCAAATCCTTAAGTATCATGATTTTGCAATATGACTTCAGTAAATTGTCACGTGTAATTAAATACATCACAAATACATCCTGAATTGAGGTGAGCATGCATCAGACTGTTAGGCAATAAAACTTGAAGGGTTTTACTGTATTTTCAGAATTCTGGCTTGAGGCTACGACATTTGCATCCTGAAAAAAAAACTTTCTCCATACAGCTTTTTATCGAGAAGTACATTTAATTAAATTACTTGTAAATCGTGTTCATGTGCAGCCTAGTGTGTTTAGATAAGCTATTCCTTTGATTACATTTGTTAATGTAAATACTCAAGTTACTCTGCGTATGTGTTTATACTAAAATATTAAAAGAATAACAAACATAAATTTCTTTTTAACTACAATTACAAATACGTAATACATAAAGTCCTTCTCCATGTCCATATTAACATTTCCAATGTTATATAAAAGATATAAGAAACCTAAAGTGTTAAGGGTCGAGATAAGCTGGTGTAGAGGAGAAGCTAAATGTTTCCAGCTCCTCCAGGGCATTGTATCAGGAATCAGACACTAGGGAACATTCAAACCCCTATTTTTATTTAATTGCTTTACTTGTTTATCCCAAATGAACCCTGGTATTATAAACTAACTCATTATAAATGCCATCACATTGTATCCCTAGAATTATCACTAAAAAATAGTAAAAGAAATTTTGCAATTTTACTGTGTAGATATGCAAAATGCAGATTGCCATAACAAATTACCTACTGAAGCAATTTTTTACATTATAACTTGGGAATTCTGTTTTGTGTGTTGTGATTTGTGGAAAAAAAAACTACTAAATCTGTAATTAAAAAAACTAACCGTGCAATATTTTATGGTACAAAGCAGAGTGTATTCTATAGTATGCTAGGTTAATTATATTTTATATAGCATATGTAGAAAACATAATATATGTGTATGTTTTATACGTATATATGGTCTGAAGATACAACCACCCGTTGAGATATGAGCTGACTACATGAAGTAAATGTTTTTGTAAAAATTGATCAATAAGGACTCAAACTTACAAGGATAAGAACGATATATGTAGTATTAATTCTAGTATAAAGTAAAATAACAATGTTATTACCATACTGAGATTAATTTATTATCGTGCATTAAAGTATCTTGCGCAATATAAAAATTATATATTTTGAAACTCTTGTATGCATTAAAATGGTAAAATTAACTAGAAATCCCAAATCCCTTGTACTAATTTGAACTCCTGTATATATGAAAAATTGAAAGAGCTCTCTGTAATAGAAGGGTATGTATGAGCGCTGTATCGCTGTCTCTTGTGCAAGCGAGTACGAGTTTACTTAATGGGAGACCTACCCCAAGAGGGATGTTTGCCTAGTACTTCATCTTTCGTTACCAGCTGAGCCTTCCAGCCAAACGTCTCTGTCTTTGCCGTACTTTACAAAGTCATGACTTTTCATGGCCTACTATTTTATTTTATTTTATGACTATTAATGTTAAGAAAAAATAATAGTCAATCGATTTGATTTTAATCAATTTTACTTGGTTAAAAAAAATGTTCAAGTTGGTCCGATAATAATACATATTTTTAATCATAAATTAACCATCATCATATTACCGTAATAATTTCAGGTGGTTTGACCTATATCCATAGCTTTATCAATATGTATAGTTAATCTTCTTCCGTAGCTCCTCAGGATTTACATTACATTCAAGGCCCTTTCATCAGAGAATAGTTTCATCTAAGATATAAGGCCTTCTTAAGAAAATTTGTGATACAATTTATAATGAAGTTATCTACCATAAAAAATTATATATATATATATATAAGTAGATAATAATATGGGGTTCCTAGACCACTTTCGGAGCCAACCGAAAAGCAATGTAAAATCTTATTCAATGCACCATAAAGGAAGATGAGAAACAACACAGGAAACCTCAATGAAAAATTAACCGAATCTACATCCGTTCGTCTCCGAAAGCAATCTAGAAACCCCATATTATTATCTACTCTAGTGAACCATAAACGAATCTTAACGAATCAGCTTACAATACTTAACTTTTATTTAGTGCACTAAAAGTTTATGTAATAAACTAACAGGTGTGGTAAGTTAAGGTGATAAGGTGCGTACTGTTTCATAAAATCCTGAAAGATCTCCTTGGATATTTCGAATAGAATATCCCACAAAGTATTACTACAAAGGGAAATTTCTCTTTGTGCTTTATAGAGTTATTGTAATCCCTGCATCCGTGAATAAATTCTCTTGAGGATAGAGTGGCCTACTGTAAACATTGGTGGGATTACACAGAGTAGTACCTCTGTAGTACTTAGAGGCCACGCATACTAGTAATTATTATTGAACTTAGTGTGCGTGTTAGTTAAAACAGACAGAATTATTTTTATTTCGTTAAAATTTGCTTTAAACGTTAGGAAAGATAAATTTTTTGGTATTCTAGTTAAATTAAATAGGTAAGTTTACAAATATGTACAAACCAAAGGCAACGGGTTTAGAAATTAATTATATGGAAAAGTGAGCATAAGAAAATAAAAATATTAAATCTGTTTTATTTTTCCCCTCAGTAAACGACAGGATGTATGGAATCTAGGAAATGATGTTAAATTGCTTCATGATGCAACTTTTTTTATAAACGTATTAACTCATTGATGCAATAATATCGTGTTCTTATCTAATCGTTTGAGTACCAGTCGCCTTGACTTTGCTGGATATACTCATGTATATATATATATATATATATATATAAGTAGATAATAATATGGGGTTACTAGACCACTTTCGGAGCCAACCGAAAAGCAATGTAAAATCTTATTCAATGTACCATAAAGGAAGATGAGAAACAACACAGCAAACCTCAATGAAAAATTAACCGAATCTACATCCGTTCGTCTCCGAAAGCAATCTAGAAACCCCATATTATTATGTACTCTAGTGAACCATAAACGAATCTGTAAACCACGAATGAAAAATCACCGAATCCATAGTTGTTTGCTTCTACTTTCTTGAGCTGTCTAGTCAAATCAATCAATGTGGAGTCAAAATCACAGTCTTTAGGGTTAAAATCAAGGTTTTTTAAGGTCCCTACACACTAGTATTAGAGTTTTTTTTTAATCTTGAAAATCTACTGAATTATCTCAAATTATTGCCAACTTTAAGCTTAAAAGTTGATAACTTTTCCCTTATAAACAGATATTTTACTAAATAGTGAAACTTGACACACTCAAATTTTTTATGTATAAATGGAGCGCGATAAAATATTATGTCCGTTCTGCAAAAAAGAAATTTTAAGAAAAAACTATGATCGACATTATGACTCCAAAATCCATGCCAAAAATAAAGAAATTTATGAAAAGGAGCTAAATTATTTAAGACAATGGGCTAAAGAAAACCAAATTATCGATCACGAAAAGATGTTTAATATTGAGAAATTAAGGGAATTAAAGAGAAATTTCAAAGTTGAAAAGAAAGACTTAAATCTATTTAATAACGAAAAAATTCATTCAATCGCTGAAAAACTTTCTATTGAAACAAACGATTAAACTAAGTCAGAAATAATCGAGCAAATAGGTGAAACTCTTAACGAAAAACCTAAAAATATCATTGATGTAGAAGTTTTATCCTCAATACACAGTCTTTTCAAGCAATACATTTTAACAAACTTGAACGACAATTTCATGTCAATTCACAAATATCTATCAATTAAGAGGCCAGAAATTAAAAGTTTAATAGAAAAATTTCAAGAGAATGTTAAAAATATGAAGGGTTATCTCTCTTTGGAATGTGAATATGAAAGAACTTTAGTGAACGGTGAAACACAAACGTGTCCAATGTACTTTACTATAAAAGCAGATGAAGTATTTGACGTAAACGACTTTATTACTAAGCAATTTAAGAAATTAACACATCGAGAACAGACAAATCATCCAAATAGAGGTTCTGGATGGACATTTAAAAGCTGCATACAACTAGTTTTGAGCCTTAACAAACACGAAATGATGAATGCCGGATCATATATCGATTTACCAAAGAAAATCAAAGATAAGAAAGCTTGTATAAATATAAAAAATAAAGATGACTATTGCTTTATTTATTCTATCCGATGCGCTATTGAAAAACCCGAGACTCATGTTGAAAGATCAAAACAATATGAAAAATTTGTAAATGACGAGATATTTTCGGGCTTTGAGTATCCAATGTCTTAAAAAGATATCCAATCATTTGAAAAACGAAGCCATAATCCTAAATACAAATATCCGAAAATGTCAATAAATATCTACAGTTACGATGAGAAACTCAACATTGTTCCATTACAAATTTCCCAAGTTTATAAAGCCGAGTTAGAAATCGATTTATTGTATGTTAAACAAGAAGATAAATCTCATTATGTTTTGATAACCGATCTAAATAGATTAGTGAGTTCTCAGTTATCTAAAAACGAACATAAAAAATTTCTTTGTAGAAGATATTTAAGCCATTTCTACAAATCTGGAGATTTAACAGATCATTTAGAAATTTGCAAGCAACATGAAGTTTGTAAGCCAATTATGCCGTTTTCAGGTCAAACAACTAAATTTACTAATTTTCAAAAGAGGTTTAGCCATCCGTACGTTATTTATATGGATTTTGAGAGCATATTAGAAAAAATTCCGACATGCAAGAACAATCCACAAAGATCGACTAAAACCTAGATTCAGAAACACATTCCTTATGGTTTTACTCTATATTTAGTGTCGAATGTGACTAATCGCATGTATAAACCGATGTGTTATCGAGCCAAAAATGAAGAAGATTTGCCAAATGTTCCTACAAAATTGTTTGAAGAGCTCAATAAGTTATCGAAATACATAGCTAAAAAATATAATTCAAGGAACATGAAGCCTATGAAATTAACTGAAGAAGAAGAAATTTCCTATCAAAACTCAAAAGATTGTCATATCTGTGAAACAGAAGGTTTTGATGGTGAAAAAAGATTAAAAGTAAGAGATCATTGTCATTTAACAGGTAAATTTCGAGGCGCAGCTCATTCATGTTGTAATCTGAATTTGAAATTTCCACAAAATATTCCAATTTTCTGTCATAATATGTCAAATTACGATACTCATTTGTACATAAAAGAATTGGCTAATCAATATGGAAATGTTGATTTGATCGCAAACACAGATGAAAAATATATAAATTATTCAGTAAATTCTGGATATGGCTGAGTTTGACAACGATAAACCTAGAAAATTTATCAAGTTTTCTTTCATAGACACATTTAGATTCGTGGCATCGTCTATTGAAAAGTTAGCTAAAAACCTCAAGAAAGAAAACTTTAAAACATACCAATCATTTTATACAAGATGGACGAATATTGAACGCAATTCTAGAAAGACAGCCAAATGACGAAGAAGAAATCTTTAAAATTCTATCTGGAAAAGGCATATATCCTTACGAATTTATCGATAGTATTGAAAAACTTGATTACACAAAAGAGCTGAAAATTCAAGATTTCTATCCACTTTTGACAGACGAGAGCATATCTGAGAAAGATTTTCAACATTACTTGAGCGTTTGGAACAAATTAAAAGAGAAAAATGAAGGCAATTACTCTTATTTGTACAATATCCAAGATGTACTATTGCTCGTTGATATATTTGAAAATTTCAGAAACATTTGTCTAGATTGTTACAAACTTGATCCGGCTCATTATCTAACTACTCCAAGTCTCGCATGGGATGCTATGTTAAAATTAACGAAAATAGAATTACAATTGATTAGTGATTATAACATGTATTTAATGATTGAAAAAGGTATTCGTGGAGGTATTTCTCAATTAATTAAGCGATATGTTAAAGCAAATAACAAATATTTGAAAGATTTCGATAAGACAAAACCTGAAAACTATCTGTTGTACGTCGATGCAAACAACCTTTATGGTTACGGTCTTATGCAAAATTTACCATATAGTGATATCAAGTGGATGGATCCGAAAACTTATACAAAAGAAGAGTGGCAAGAAACAATTTTGGAACTCACTAGCGACGAAGATTATGGCTATATTCTCGAAGTTGATCTAGGATATCCAACAAATTTACATGAACATCACAAGGATTTACCTCTTGCTCCCGAACATTATAAAAACAAACTTTGCACAACTTTACTGGATAAAACTGAATACGTTGTTCATTCAAGAAATTTGAAATTTTACCTCGAACAAGGGATGGTGTTGAAACATGTGAATAGAGTCATTGCATTCGATCAGAAGCCTGTTATGAAAAAGTACATTGATTTTAACAAAAACATGAGAACCAAAGCTACAAGTGACTTTGAGAAAGATTTTTATAAGCTCATGAACAACTCTGTTTTTGGAAAATCTATGAAAAATGTGCGAAATAGACGTGATATCAAACTAGGAAATGAAGAATTTTCAATGAAACAGGCCAAGAAAACGAACTTCAAATGTTTTAATATATTTGACGACAACTGTATAGCGAGTCACATGTACAAACAAAAGGTTAAATTTAACAAACCGATCTACATAGGATTTTCAGTTCTTGACCTATCACAACTGTTAATGTATGAGTTTTATTACGATAAATTAAAGAAGTTTGACCCAGATTTGAATCTGTGTTACATGGATACAGACAGTTATTTCCTAGAATTGAAACGAGATCCTTTTAAAATTATTAAAGAAAATATAGATGACTTTGATACAAGTGATTATCCAAAAGATCACCAATGTTTCACTACTAAAAATTTGGTTCCAGTTGTACAAAAATTTGCTGATATTTCGATTCCAGAATCTGAAGTAGAAGATTTTGAATTGCCAAAATTACCATCTTCAACACCATTTAGTCCTCGAATCATTGAAGACTCTACAATAGTTGAACCAATAAGTCCTGGAACAACAGATATAATAATTGGTGAAATTGGTAAAAAATTCCTTCCTAGAGCAAAAGATGATAAATTTGGTTTGTATTGGGATAAAAAAAAAGAAAAGTTTTATGATTGGAAATTTACCCGTTAATTTTGAGCATAATGATATCATTATTAATAAAAAACATATGAAGGAACTCAAGGTTTATGGAGATTATTAATAGACAATGACGCTCCAAAATGATAATTTTATATTCTGAAGAAGATTTGAAAAAGTATACAGAAATTTTATGGGAATCTGACTCAATTTACAAAAATAATGATCCATCTACAAAGAAGCCTAAGTCAAGTAGAGGTAAAAAATATATGAAATTAATTAAACCAATTTGGGAAAAAACGAATCGAAGGATCAGGTGTAAGAAAATACAGTGATAATAAGATTGAGTACAGATATATCGACGATTTGACAAAACTTAATGGAATTATTAATTATATTTATGCTCAAGAAAAGGCTGGAAATAACAACTTTTTGAACGAAAAGAAAGCGATTAAAGATTTTATTTTGAACAAACTTGATGAAATGATTGAAAAACCTGATGGAATAAATATGTAAAACGAATTTTGCCGGCCAGTAAGTTCATTTATGATTGAAGGTAGCGGACTTTTGAATTATTTTATCAACAATTTACCTTTTGAATTACACGTACCAACTTTTCAGTATCTGGGGAGTGGCACAAAACTCGAAAAAAGACTAAAAAGAGGAGATCCTGGTATAAATAAATTAGATAAAGCTGCTATGGAACACGATATTTTTTATGCAAAACATAGAGACACAAATTCCAGACATATAGGAGGTAAAATTTTGCAAGATAGAGCAATGGATAGATTTTTATCAAAAGATGCTAATTTAGGTGAAAGATTTGTTGCGCTTCCAACAGCTGGAGCAATGTTTTTGAAGAGAAAACTAGGAATGGGAATCGAAGAGAACTTGAAATTTTAACAATATAAATGGAGGTGAACGTAAATTTCAGCAAAAAAAGGAAAGAAAAAATAAAATCCGCTTTTAAAAAGAAAATACCTGTTAGTATTCAATTTAAAATAGATCAACTAAAAAATGGCGAAGATAAGATATTTTTAACGAATAGACAATACAATAAACTCGAAAAACACAAGAAAAACGATAAAGGCGTCAGAATAGAATTTTCTTATAATCAGTTGAAAGAGCTTAAAAATGGTAGACTTTTGAAAGATTTATTAGATTTTGGAGAAAATATTCCAGTTGTTAAAAATGTTGTTACTTATGTTCGTAAAGCTGCTCCAATCGTTAAAAAAGTCGTGATTCCTATTGTTCGAAACATTTTAAGTTGGTTAGATAAAGAGTTGGAAGATTATTCTAAATGTTAATATACAAAATTTTTTGTTTTTATTATGATGACCTTAAATATTCTCGAACTCATAAGATTTAAGTAGATACTGGTGGAAATTAAAACTGCACAATTTTAGAAATATTCAGGCTTATTAAATCAATCCAAATTTCAATTATTAACCTTGTATTCCACCAATGAAATGTTTTGCACAATAGTTTAAAATTACTACTTCCTTAGGCAAGGCACTTTCGATTTAACATGGACTCACTGCCCTCCAAATACGTGTGTATAAAATATAAAATAAAATAATAATCTTGAACAAATTTGTATGAAATAAAATAAATAGGCTTCTTCTCAAAACTAATAAAATAAAAATTATAAACTTCTTTAAAATAAAATTCTCAAACAAATCTAAACAGTTCTCAACAGGAATTTTTCACAAGTTCCTACAGGATATGGTGCAGCACCTGCAGCTCTTAATTTTAACTAGAATCCCTACAATTTCCATTAAGTTTTTACGTTTGACTTTAAATAAATAACTCCTTTACAATTTAGATATATATTAGTCCACACTCAACAGAATTTGATCGTTAAGTTCAAATTTCAATTCCAATTTCAAATTAATTCACTTCTTAAATTTTCAAAATTTCTAATTTAGAAAAAATTTAATAATTTAGTCAAAAGTACTTAGCTCTTTGGTCGTGAAGGTCTTGGAGTTTGGTATTAAGATAATCTATACCAACGGATCCTACGCCCGACACTACTTTTAAACTCGCACTAAAGACTTTACTCTATCGCTTCTCAACTCGGAATCGAAGCAGAGCGTGTTTTCTCGGCCTGCACCGACTACGCTCCTGTTCCTGCAGGCCTGTTTGAATCTCTCTCAACGCAGGTTCGCCGCCTAACAAAAGATTGAGTCCACTGTAGACTATTGTTTGGCAATCACTGCCATCAAGTCAGGTCTAGACCAGATTCCAAGCGCGTCGTGCCTGCCGCTGGATTACAATATAAATTTACTAATTTTTTATTCCCTATCCATTTACAATTCTAAAATAAAATTTTATTTATTAATTTTTTTTATTTTTATCTAAAGTATACCATGTAATTGGTATCCACACCCCCCCTTAAAGCGCTTGGTATCTGCCAAGTTTAATACTTAAGTCTAAAAAATTTATCTCAACATCCTTTAGAAATTGTATTTCCACCTAGCCTTAACATGCATCATAAAATCTACAAAACCCTTTTTTTTTTATTTATACTATTTGTTTTAATTTATTTTTGATAATAGTTGTAAGAAGTGGCAGCATACAAGTTGTCAAGTTATTTTAACCAAGCGTTAATTATTATAAATTCTTTTTAAAAGAGTCCATACATTATTAGATTGTTTTTGAAAACTTAAACAATTAAGTTCCCCAATAGAAACTTTGACCTAAACTACGGCAAGTATTAAGAGTCCAATTGCCACCTACCTTTTTACAATTCTAAGTCCTACCATAAAGATAGTCCATCCAGATAATCCTTCACAATGGGTCGAACGAGGAAGACGGTGATTGTTGTTGTGGGATGTTTATAGCAGGTCCGGTCTGTTATCAGTTGGGTCGTCCCTGGAACCTTTGCCCTGCACGGCTGTGTGTGTTGGCTCGCCCATTCACTGGTTGATGCAGCTTCATATAGAATTAAAACATATCCCCAGACGGGGGTGTCAGTTCTTATTTTATTATTTTTACCTATACCATTCTTTATCATAGAAATAACAGTCTTTTTTCTTCTGTTCCCCTCTTCCTTGGCATAAATTTTATCAAACTAACAAGTTTAAATTAATATTCCAACATTCGTGTTAATTATTAATTTACATAGAAACATAAATAACACATGTTAATAAGATTAATTACGGACCATGAGTTTCGGATTTGTGCATTATTCAGAAAAATAAATACTGAATTGGTTTAATACACTCCTCCTCTCCCAAACCATGTAGTTATCGCAACTGTTCACTTCACCTGTGCCCTTTTATCTAAATCATAAACTTTTTTATTCCTCTTGAGGTTTCTTCAAGTTTAAAATACATTTTTACAACATTACAATTCAAGTTAATATTTACAATTTAACAGGGCTGTAGAATTTCCTCAATTGTTCAATATATTTTAATTTAATCTTCCTTGTCACTGAAATTTCTCAAATCAAACATACATACATACAGCGTACATCCAATATAGTTTTTCTTCATTCTTACAACTAATTTAATTCGTCATAATTTTTAATCAGTTCCTTTTTTAAAAATTTTTTGTAATTCAATTATTTACCCCTCGGTAATTATTTTGTTTTGTTTTATTTAAATATACATTCTTCTTTCCCCAGTGGGTTTCACATCCTGCAAGTGTATTCTACGGAATTCATTCAATTCTTTTAAATTTTGAACCACATATGAGTTGGAGCTAATAATTGAAATTATTCTGAATGGTCCTTCATATTTCAGATCTAACTTATATCGCTGATTTGTAATTCTACAATAGACTACATCATACATTTTTAATTGCCTGTGATTTCGGTTGTATCGGTTTCTTCTCGAATTCAGCTCATTTTGTCTTTTTAAATTTTGAATAGCTTCAACCATCTTTGCATTCTTATCTTTGCTCCATTTTTCATCACAAATATCTTTAATTTGCCATTTTAGTGACAAACCATCATTTGCTTTGAAACTGAACATCAATTCAAATGCAGACGACTTTATGCTTTCATTGTGACAAGTATTTAGGGCCATTTGCACATGGTACAAATCCTTGTCCCAATTCTTTTTACAGTCATGATAATAAGCTGTCAGAATTTGATTTAAATTTCGAATTTGCCTTTCACTTTTATTTCCTTGAGGAGTATAAGGTATAATGGTCCTTTGTTTTATGCCCAAATTAAACAAATAATTTTTGAACTCCTCGCTGACAAAATATGTTCCATTATCCGTCACGAATTCTTCAGGCAAAGAAAAATTTTTGAAAATATTATTTTCTAATGCATTAATTACATTACCTGAGGTGCATTTCCTGAGTGGCATTATCCAATTATATTTGGTGAAGTCATCTACTGCTATCAGGATGTATTGCATTCGATTGGAAGATGCAGGTAATGGCCCATAAATATCCATATATAACTTCTGCATTGGACGACTGCTCAGATTGCTGTTCAAAGGTCCTTGGTCCCTCCAGTTGCTACTTTTTGCTTTCAAACACACTTCACAACATTTTACATTATTTTTCACATAATCATTTAGTTTAGGGTGATAAAACCTTTCATTTATTTTCTGTTGTGTTTTTAAAATGCCGAAGTGACAGCCAGACAATGAGTTGTGATAATACTCGTATACAACCTTGAATAAGTGCTCAGGTAAATAGATCCTTTTAGAATTGTTTTTATTGTTCACATAAAATAACACCCCTTTTTCCACACTGTAAACATCACTATTGGTATAGTTCAATACACCCTCCATAATTTTAGTTATATTTACATCCTGCTTCTGATGCGTTTTTAAGTCCATAAAGCTAAAAGGCATCGTACTTATACTATTTATAGACACTGTTTCCTCTCTTATTACTAAGTCCTTATTATTTACAGTTTCATTGTTCATTTTTATAGAGTTATCATTCATCTTGTCCTTATTCACTAATTTTTCTAGTTCATGTAACACATTGTTGTCAACTTCACTATCTTGAAATAATCTAGATAAATAGTCCGCTACTGGGTTCTGATTACCTTTAACATGCGTAATTTTAAATGGTAGAGACAATATAACCTCCACCCAGCGCCCTAATTTTCCTAACTTACGAAAGTGGGACAATACCCAAGCCAATGCTGAGTTGTCGGTCACTAAGTTGAATGGTCTCATTTCTAGGAAATTACGGAATTTATTTATTGAACAGACAACTGCCAAGGCTTCCTTTTGATAGGTAGTAAGTTTCACCTCACTTTCATTAAATTTTCTCGAATAATAGGCCACCGGTTTTAAATGTCCATTATCCGCTTCCTGTAATAAACAGGAACCGAGGGCCTTATCACTTGCGTCGCATTGGACTGTGAACTCCTTGTTGAAGTCAGGGATGGCTAACACGGGGGGGACGGGTAACCGCTCGTTTCAGTTTATCGAACGATTCCTGACATTTTTGGTCCCACACAAATTTGGACGACTTCTTCCTCATTTCATTGAGTGGATTAGCTATTTCCGCATAATTTGGAATAAATTTAGAGAAATAACTAGTCATCCCTATGAACCTCGCAATACCTTTCTTGTCCCGGGGCCTCGGAGATTCTAATAACGTCCGTGTACGGTCAGGGTCCATTCTTATAGTGTCTTTGGACACCAAATGTCCCAGAAATTTAATTTCATTATAACAAAATTTTACTTTCTCCGGATTCACAGTAAGATTATTTTTCTTTAAACACTCTAACACTTGTTTCAAATGCATATAATGTTCCTCCAATGTCTTCGAATACACAATAATATCGTCCAAAAAGGCGAGAGTGCAAGTAAATCTCAATTCTCCTAAGATTTTATTCATATATGACGACAAGACCCCACTTCCAATTAATAATCCAAAAGGAATTCGTTTAAAGCTGTAACTTCCGAAAGGTACCGAGAACGTAGTTAACTCCTGGCTTTCCTTCGCTAAACTTATTTGATAAAAACTTTTGGTTAAGTCTATTACTGAGTAATAATTGTTTCCCTTCAAATGGTAATATAGTTCGTGCATGTCGCCTATAGGATAACTCACTCCTTCCAACTTCTTATTTAACTCCTTGTAATTAACTACTAATCTTTCCGATTTTCCATCTTCCTTACCTACTAAAAAAGGCTGGACTCGAGTACTGACTCACACTTGGTTGAATAATGTCCTGTTCCAATAATTCGTCAATAATTTTTTTTATTTTTAATTGTTTAGGTGGATTCAATGGATATGGTCTAAGTTTTACGGGTTCATGATCTTTAACTTTTAATTTATACTCATAATCTAGAGTTTTACCAATTTTGTCGGTAAACACCGTTGGAAATTCCTTTATAATTTTTATTATTCATTATTGGCCTCTTCGCATCCTATTTTATAAGTGTGATTGGTGTTCATACACGCTACTGTAATACCTTGCACAAATTTTATACACTTCTCTACATTAAAGTGAAATCGACAACAATTATTTTTCAAGTCTATTAACAAACCAGAATGTTTTATAAAGTTCGCTCCTAAAATTGCCTTTTGGGCTAAGTCCTTCACTATAACAAATTCTACTTTCCAGGTGAACATATCTATTTTAATTTTTATATTTACACTGCCGATTACGGACATTTTTTTATTTTCAGCACTCATACATGTCAGGTTAGATAACTGGTAACACTTTACAATCTTATTCTCTAATAATAGATTATACAGTCTATAACTTATTATATTTATACTACTACCAGTATCTAATAATACCTTTAATGATATATTCTTGCCAAAATCTATTTCTAAGCTGGGCAATGAACTGATATTTTCCGAATTTTTCTTTTGCCAAGTATGATTTAATTTAGCAGATAATTCATGTGAATTTTTGTTGGACACAATTTTAGGTAACCGGGAAAGTTCGCCCTTCCTTAACTCATTGTTCGAACTTTCCCTACTAACTAGTTTTTTGACTCCTGTACATTATGAGCTACATTTTCGGGGTTTATAGCTGGAGTGTGGTTTACAATGGGTCTCCGCTGGTTTACAACAGGTTTCCTGTTTACCTCCCGGCACTGATAAGCATAATGACCAGGTCTATTACATTTATAACAAGTTATTGTTTCTTGCCTCGCCCTGATGCTGTTAACCGGTACATTATACTTCCTATTCACATTCAAATTATTCCCTGTTTTCCTCACGTTGTCAGCATAACCTACATTATTCGCCCTTATACACATCTCATCCAGTTCGGAATATGTGCTCGGATTTCCCATAAACACTAGTTTATTTCTGGTTTCAGGATTAATTCCCACCTTAATTAATTCCACAACATCCCTTTCATTTATATTACAACAAAGTACTTCTACTGATTCCTTAATGTCTATAATGTAGTTGGATAAGCTTTCATTATATCTTTGGGGACGGTGCACCTTTTCAAATTTCAAAAGTTCACGCTGATGATATGGCACGAAATAATTCAATAATATTTCAAGCATTAATTTGACCGTGACATTGTCCTGTTTTATTTCCAATAGTTTCGACAAAAGAGCTCCCTGACTATGTGAAATCGCAATCTCCATAATATCCTCTTCCGTACATCTAGTTTCCTTTTTTTATTATTATTCAAGATTTATTAGGTTTCAAGATTATTTTAAAGAATTCTAATAATTCTTGAACATTTAATCCATCGCAGATTTTTAACTCCTTCAAATAACGCTCAATGGGGTTCGGTAGTTTATTATAACTTAAATGTGGCCGTCCCGAAACAAACACCTCATCTCTCATATTTAGACCAGACTTATCTTTCACTTCCGGTTTACCAGCCTCTTCCAGCTCACCTTCTATTTCCAGATTGGAATCAGATAACTTACGCACCAAGTTATCAGATGTTTCCTTGTCAATTTTTAGGTTTTTTATTTTTAACAATAATTCACTTAATATACTACTCCGGTTTTCAACATGTTTAGCTATATCCTTTTCTTCGATTTAAACAATTTACTTAAGTTAGTCAGTCGGCACTGCCAATGATTTATTTTTGTTTCACACCTAACTATGTCCAATGTTAGTCCCTGTTCAATGGATTCCTCCAGTCTAGTTCCTAATACTTGGGTTTCTAACTTAATTTTATCCCATTCCTCCTTGAATAACAAGTCCACCTTAAGTGCCATTTTAAAAGTTTAATATTAAACACTTTATAATTTTCCGTATCCAAGCCACTTATTAATTTACAACCACTAAGTTCAATTTTATTAAGGTTCACCAGAATATAGCAGAGTTGCGCACTTATTTGTATACTAAATGTTAATATACAAAATTTTTTGTTTTTATTATGATGACCTTAAATATTCTCGAACTCATAAGATTTAAGTAGATACTGGTGGAAATTAAAACTGCACCTTTTTAGAAATATTCAGGCTTATTAAATCAATCCAAATTTCAATTATTAACCTTGTATTCCACCAATGAAATGTTTTGCACAATAGTTTAAAATTACTACTTCCTTAGGCAAGGCACTTTCGATTTAACATGGACTCACTGCCCTCCAAATACGTGTGTATAAAATATAAAATAAAATAATAATCTTGAACAAATTTGTATGAAATAAAATAAATAGGCTTCTTCTCAAAACTAATAAAATAAAAATTATAAACTTCTTTAAAATAAAATTCTCAAACAAATCTAAACAGTTTCTCAACAGGAATTTTTCACAAGTTCCTACAGGATATGGTGCAGCACCTGCAGCTCTTAATTTTAACTAGAATCCCTACAATTTCCATTAAGTTTTTACGTTTGACTTTAAATAAATAACTCCTTTACAATTTAGATATATATTAGTCCACACTCAACAGAATTTGATCGTTAATTTCAAATTTCAATTCCAATTTCAAATTAATTCACTTCTTAAATTTTCAAATTTCTAATTTAGAAAAATTTAATAATTTAGTCAAAAGTACTTAGCTCTTTGGTCGTGAAGGTCTTGGAGTTTGGTATTAAGATAATCTATACCAACGGATCCTACGCCCGACACTACTTTTAAACTCGCACTAAAGACTTTACTCTATCGCTTCTCAACTCGGAATCGAAGCAGAGCGTGTTTTCTCGGCCTGCACCGACTACGCTCCTGTTCCTGCAGGCCTGTTTGAATCTCTCTCAACGCAGGTTCGCCGCCTAACAAAAGATTGAGTCCACTGTAGACTATTGTTTGGCAATCACTGCCATCAAGTCAGGTCTAGACCAGATTCCAAGCGCGTCGTGCCTGCCGCTGGATTACAATATAAATTTACTAATTTTTTATTCCCTATCCATTTACAATTCTAAAATAAAATTTTATTTA
Organism: Homalodisca vitripennis; assembly: GCF_021130785.1. NCBI lineage: Eukaryota > Metazoa > Arthropoda > Insecta > Hemiptera > Cicadellidae > Homalodisca > Homalodisca vitripennis. The sequence continues at coordinate 124,729,803 of NC_060212.1, read as the reverse complement.
TTAATTTTTTTTATTTTTATCTAAAGTATACCATGTAATTGGTATAAAGATGTTACAGGATCTGGATTAGATGAAAAAAACTTTGATTTACGTGAAATCAAACATTACAAAAAATTTGAAATCAAACCATTAACATTCGGGGAGTTGGAAGAAATCTGCTAAAATATTAAACATTTTAGAGGAATCTTCATGCGAAATACATTACCTGAAAAAGTTAAGAAATTTGAGTATGGAATTGTGAATTTAGACTCGATAATGGGAAGTGGAACGCATTGGATTTGTTATTATAAAAATGATAAGATTGCGTTTTATTTTGATTCGTATGGAAGAATTGAGGACAAACCAGCGAGAGAATTGATAAAATATTTGAAAAAATCAAGCGTCTACTACAATGATTCTCAGATTCAAGACTATAAAGATCCCCCAATTTGTGGTCATTTATGTGTTTTTGTTTTGAATGAACTGAGTGATGGTAAAGATTTTAAAGAAGTTGTTAACAAATTATTACTTAATAAATATGGATTCACAAAATATTTTTGACGTTTTTGGAACACAAATTAAAATTGAAAGTATTCCAAATGTAGATAATAGTTTGAATTTTGATAGTTTGAGAAATGAGTTTGATAACAAGTTAGAAAATTTATTACAAAACCTTCCAGATTCAGATATGTTTGCTGTCGAGATTGAAGATTTTAAAGCAGAATATGATAACAAACTTGCAACTTTCATGAGTTCAAATGAATTTGCTGATAAAATAAAAACATTGGAAAAAGAATTTGATGATGGTGCAAAAAATTATTTACCAATTTAATGTCTCATATCGGAAAAGCTGATAAAATTACTGAAGCGATCATAGTTGAAAAGAATTATGTTAGTTTAGCTAATAAGAAAAGAATTGTCGGTGTTTGACCTGGTATTGACAAACATGATGTTGTTGTTAGGGAACAAATTTTAAAACCTCTAAAATTATCAGAAAACATCGATATCGTTGATTTACATGACCCGAATGTTAAAAATGCCTTAGATTTAAAAGGAAAAAGACTTAGCAGCGTTAGTAAGAGAATTTATCTGTTTGATGTTATCGTAAAAGATCAATTCGATGATCATATTAAAATGTTTAATGAACTAAAACAAAATTATGAGAATCATAAACAGCATGTTAAAGATTTTACAACAGAAATCTATGACAAGTTAGAAGCCAGAAATAGAAGATCAGTAGACGATGTTGGTGAAATTAATGAAAAACTTACTAAATTTAAAGAGTCTTTTGATAAGTTTAGTTTAGATGCTACGAAAACTTTTGAGAATATTGGTAATAAATTTGTTGAATACAATTATTCTTATGCTTCAAATTACAAAAATTAGAAGAAAAAATTAATAACTTCGAGGAAGTCTTACTGAAATAGGTATTCACGTAGGGTTTTATGCATGATAAAATTTCCTTATATAAAATGGCGCTCATATACTGTGTGAGATGTAAAGAAAAAACTGAATCAAATTATATAAAATACTATGCAAACATCAATGGAGTTAAGAGAATATCTGGAAAATGTGCTAATTGTAAAACTAAAAAGAGCCAATTTATAAAAACTTGATTTTAAAATTTTTTCTTAATAAATAGAGATGGCGGGACATTACAGTGCTTTCGATCTTTTTATAATGCAACACGAAAGAGATTTGAAAAAAATTATCCGAAGATATGATGAGATTATACGTAAACAAATTGAATTGGTATAAGTTGCTAAATATCAAACTTTATCATCAGAGTTCATTCAAGAAAATATGCATTATCAATTAAAAGATCATATGTCTGTTCTTTGTCTCTATCAACACTTGAGTATAAAGTTTTTGGATGAAAATAAAGATACAGTTGATTGGAACAATATTATAGATAGCGGTTACTATCCTGTGCAAATTTTATTGAAATATGTGACCAAGATCGCAAAATTTAAAGCAGAAAATCCTGAATATGACGAAGTAGATCATTAATAAATGACTACAATTTATATCTTTTCCTATCGACTTTTACATGATGTTTAAAATTTTCGTAAAACCATCTTGAAATTTTTTCTATATAAATGGCGGACTACAGAAAGTATGCTAGTGATATTGAAAGGGCGGAGTTTAAAAATTTGTATCCAATTAGTAAACAACATTTGAATGAACGGAATAAAAGAACTGAGTTTAATATTGATTTTTGAGATAATTTTTGCTCGTCTAACTTCCAGTTTTATATTTCTGGAACTTTAACAAAACAAGATGGTCAAGCATATCTTGGAACTGATAATGTTAGATTAATCGATAATTTTATACCGTTTTTATTTTCTTAGATTGAAGTAAGAAAACACAATAAATTGATAGAAGAAGTCGAAAACTGTGGCCAATTAAGCACAATTAAAGGAACTATTTCGTATTCAAAAAGTGATGTTATTTCTCAAACTTATAATGGCTTTGAATTAGATTTTAAATTTGGTGTTTTTGAAGCAGCTGGAAATTTATCTAATTTTGGATTAGGATTTTTTGAAAATGTTACTAGTCCTATCTATAAAGGAGGATTTTATCTAAGTTTTATAATAGCAGAAGACGGTGATGTGATTCTGAAGACTGCAACTGGAAATGTTATGCCTGTTGATGGAAAAATAACAATTACAGATTTTTTTATTAGAGTTCCAATGATTGATTATAAAACCACGAGTAAAATTAGGTTGATTGATGAAATTACAAAAAGTCAAAACATTATGTTTAATTTTCTAGATTGGCAATGTATTGAACAAAAAGGTATTACTCGAACAACTTATTTGTTCGATATTACAAATATTTATTGAAATATTTTCAATCCCAAGTTCGTTATCATTGGTTTTCAAACAGATAGACAGAATAATCAAGAAAAAAATCCTTCAAAGTTTGATAGTTTAATCAAGAAATAAATCCTTCAAAGTTTGATAGTTTGAATGTAAAAAATATCAAAGTAAAATTGAACGGTTCTTTTTATCCAGATGAATTACAAAATTTAAACATTACCGGAGGTCTTTTCAGAATCATGTATCAGATGTATCAAGATTTTAAGAAAGTTTACTGTAATAATAAGGAAATGTATTACAATACTAAAGAATTTTTAGCGAATAGACCTATTTATGTCATTGATACAACAAAGAGTTTGACAAATATTTCTGGTTCAAAGAACGATATAATTATCAATATGGATTTTCAAAAAGCTGTTACAAACGCGATTTGTTATGTTGTTGTGGTTTCTGAGAAATTTTTAGCCTATGATGTGATTAAAACGATATTAGCGAAATTCAGTAAAAATCGCGTTATTTTCACTATTATTCATCGGATAATTTTAAAACTTTACAGAATTGTTAAAGACATTGATAAAAGTATACATTTTAAATTGCATTAAAAAAAATTGAAAAATAGGGATGATATTAGGAAAAAACTATTCCAAGGTCATGGACCGGAAGTGATGATTTAAAAAATACTGTAATATTTACTGATCCTATATACCAAATTTCATCAAAAAAGCTCCAATAGTTCTCGAGATATAAGAGATTTAAGACAAGGGATGATTGGGGTAGATTTTGAAATTTTTGTTATTTTAATGAAATTTTAAGTTGAACTCGCTTGTTTTTGAAATTTCAGATTTTTCTGATAATTTTTTTATAAATATTAAGAAATAGGGGATGATTTCACCCTTATGGATAAGTTAAGTCGAAAGAGTTAATTATTTACTATATGTGTACCAAATTTCATTAAAATAGGTTGTGTGGTTTTTGAAATATAAAATTATTAATAAACTTGTAAACTAGCACTCCTAATTGTAAAAGTGAGAACAACTTATATAGCAGAGATATAGCTTTTAACTTTCGAGACTCTCCGTAGCTCAGTTGGTAAGACGCTTGCCTTCAAAGCCAGAGGTTCTGGGTTCAAATCCCAGAGCTTCAGGCGCGCTTTTTATTGAGGAAGACATGATTGTCGTTCAGTGGTTGGGGACAAGTCTTTACACGAGTGGCCATAGTGTAATGACTATAGAACAAACCGAGTAATGACAACTGTGGTTGGCGCGCCATTTGCTTCCTCACCTTTCCACTTCATTCCTTAATTCCTTCTCTTCCTTAATTCGTTCATTACATTCATCATTCACATCGTTCATTAATACAACATTACACTTACAAAACACCCGACACAAATTCCCTAATTGTATCTCTCCATCGACTTCTACAGTTACCAAAGAAAATTGAGACTTGGGAACAAAAAAAATCCAGAGTCTAAGACCCGAATTACAGCTCCTAGCCATTAACTTGGTTGGACAGTAGCAGTGCAGGGCCAAGTCTCTAAACAATAGACACCTTAGAAGTTGAATGTGATGTGATTGCCCATAGCGCAAACACGCACACAACAACACTACACCAAAGACACAATCATTCATTTTGTCTTTAACAATAATTGATGATGTTCATATTATTCTCTTTCACTCCTTCTAAAACTTCAAAAATATACTCTTTCGCTGATGAAAAATCTCGATTTCTTCCGGAATAATCTTTGTAATCATCCAAAGATTTAGGACAAAATATCCTAAATAGTTGTACAATAGAATGAAATTATTTTTATTTATCTCGGTAGTTGAAATATAAACATAAACATTTGCGTTGAAAAATTTATATCTCGGCAGAGTTAGTTCCATAATCTCCATTTATAACAAAAAATCTTTCTATATAAATAAATGAAGAGTATAATGCCAACTGTTACAAGTGTTATAATAGAGGAAAAATTATTGATAAAATATATTTAGTTTGTAGAGATTGTAATTTAATTTTGTACGAAAGACCTAAACCTAAGAAATTTCGAAACAAACTAACACATTTGAATAATCTGCTTAAAAATTGCAATATAGAGGTAAAAAACAAACAAAATTTGTTACAGAATTTAGAAAACAGAATAAAAATTTTTACTTATCTCTTAGAACCGTTGAAAAAATTATTTTCCTTTTCAAAGAATACATTAGGTTTTTAGGTATCGATACACACGTTTATTATGAAAAGATATTACCTGTATTTTTTTATTATCTGGATGTTGAATTTGTCTACGATTTTAAGCCAAAAATCCTCGATGATTTTATAGTACACTTGGAAAAGATAAATAATGAACCTCGTCAAACAACGAAGATGTTGGCAATTCCCTCGACTTCTCGAGTGATTGTTAGCAAATTTCATTTTTTCCGTCTTTAAATTTTTTCTATCTAAATGGAGTTCTTGAAAGAGTTGAACGCGGTTGGTGAATTCAAGTTTAAAGAATATAAGAAGTTGAATGAATTAGAAGAAAATAAGAAATACAAAATTTTTGAATTTGGAGAAAATAAAAGATAAATTTGTGTTTACAATAATTGCCGAGTTGGAACATTATAAAGTACACTTACCGAACAGATTTTTGACTGTTTTGGATCAAAAAAAGATTAGAGAATTGAATAAACATGATAAATTACACTTGGTTGTTACTGGAAAGAAGACTATTAAAGATAAAGACTGTGTTACTATCAATTTTGTAGAATAGAAGGTTATCATTAGTTCCCCACTTCATAGTACTCTTTTGATAACCATATTTTGTGTCTCTCTTCATAACAATCACATGGAATATTATCTATAGTAATACCTTTTGTTTCACGCAAAATATGGTGATATTTTATAAGAAAAATTTGATAGTGCTCTTTAATGAATTTTGTTGATAAATCTTGATTCTCACAACAAACCCTAAGGAATTCAACAATTAAGTCTTGATTGTATTCGAAAAACGTACAGTATTTAAAAAATTTCATAAAATATCGATGAAAACTCTCTGTATGTTTCTTTTTTAATTTCTTTTCAATATCTTTCGTAATTAAGTTAAATAAACAATCCAATACATTTCGTGTTTTATGATGAAAAAACAACCCTCCATCACACGTTTTTTCTGCAAAAGAATTTACAAGTTCAATTAATTCTGTTTCGGAAAGTGTCGAAGACGGTATCAACTGTTCTATAAAATGTTTTGGTAATTCGTTGAATTCATCTTTGTTGCACTGTTTAAACGCTAGAAATTTTAGAGAGCTTGGTGAGTTCATGTTTGCTATTTAGTAGTAAAGTTTTTTTATTAAAGTATGTTTTTAGTAAAAAACTTTTAAATTGATTAAATTTTATTAAGATTTCGAAGATTTTTCGTTTATTCGTAGCAGATTTGACAACATTTCCAATATACTTTACATTGATTCTAAGGAGATTTAACATTAAAACAGCTCAAGAAAGTAGAAGCAAACAGCTATAGATTCGGTAATTTTTCATTCGTGGTTTACAGATTCGTTTATGGTTCACTAGAGTAGATAATAATATGGGGTTTCTAGATTGCTTTCGGAGACGAACGGATGTAGATTCGGTTAATTTTTCATTGAGGTTTGCTGTGTTGTTTCTCATCTTCCTTTATGGTACAATGAATAAGATTTTACATTGCTTTTCGGTTGGCTCCGAAAGTGGTCTAGTAACCCCATATTATTATCTACTTATATATATATATATATATATATATATATATATATATATATATATATATAATTGTATAAATGGCAATAGCCTTATTTAATTTCAATTAACATTGAATCGCAAAAAGTACTTGCTCCCGGCGGAGCAAGTACTTTTTGCGATTCAATGTTAATTGAAATTATATATATATAGCCTATATATATATATAATATATATATATATATATATATATACATATACATGAGTATATCCAGCAAAGTCAAGGCGACTGGTACTCAAACGATTAGATAAGAACACGATATTATTGCATCAATGAGTTAATACGTTTATAAAAAAAGTTGCATCATGAAGCAATTTAATATCATTTCCTAGATTCCATACATCCTGTCGTTTACTGAGAGGAAAAATAAAACAGATTTAATATTTTTATTTTCTTATGCTCACTTTTCCATATAATTAATTTCTAAACCCGTTGCCTTTGGTTTGTACATATTTGTAAACTTACCTATTTAATTTAACTAGAATACCAAAAAAATTATCTTTCCTAACGTTTACAGCAAATTTTAACGAAATAAAAATAATTCTGTCTGTTTTAACTAACACGCACACTAAGTTCAATAATAATTACTAGTATGCGTGGCCTCTAAGTACTACAGAGGTACTACTCTGTGTAATCCCACCAATGTTTACAGTAGGCCACTCTATCCTCAAGAGAATTTATTCACGGATGCAGGGATTACAATAACTCTATAAAGCACAAAGAGAAATTTCCCTTTGTAGTAATACTTTGTGGGATATTCTATTCGAAATATCCAAGGAGATCTTTCAGTATTTTATGAAACAGTACGCACCTTATCACCTTAACTTACCACACCTGTTAGTTATTACATAAACTTTTAGTGCACTAAATAAAAGTTAAGTATTGTAAGCTGGCGTCGATATAATTGTTAACAAATCTAAACACAACGTTGATGACTTAAGCTGGTTATTATTATTTTGACAAAAAACATAAATAACTATTTATTAATGTTAATGTAGCTGATAATGTAACTGATGCAGGAAAGTGCAGCTCTTAGGTATTACTTGATTTCTCTCAAGCATTTGACGCAATTAACCACGAGTTGCTGATAGCCAAGTTGAAGTCCTGCTGTTTTGGTGAAAACGTCATTGAATGGATACAATCCTACAAGAGTGGAAGAAGTCAGGTGACAAAGATTGGAAATAAAAAATCTTCTCCACTCTTCAAGCATCAAGGGGTGCCTCATGGCAGTTGTCTTAGTCCTGTATTGTTGAATCTGTACAGTTCTTATTTCCCCAGCTGTGTGCAGAACTGCAAGGTGCACCTGTACGCCGAAGACTGCCAGCTGCACTTGTCTTATGATGCTTCCTTTGCTGAGGACGCTTTGTTTCGGATAAATGCTGACCTCAAGGCGATTTTCACCTGGTAGTCTGCAAATGGTTTGAGGCTGAACATAGACAAGTGTAGTGTGTTGCACATAGCACCACGTGATCTTGTGGAGACCCTGAGAGCGAGAAGTGTGGGTGTTGTGCTCGGGGGCGCGGTTTTGCAAGTCTGCGACAAGGTGACAACACTGGGCGTCGTATTTGACAGTGAGCTCTCGTTCGCCGGTCATGTCACGCATGCTACTCAAAGCGCCCTAGGGCGACTGCGGGGTATCTACAGGTTTATATCTTTAATCCCTGAGTCTGTAAAATTGCAGATATTTCAGTCTTTGGTTTTGTCACTATTCTACTACTGCTATCCGGCTTATGGGAACAGTATTTCAAAAGGGGACATCGCAAGAATACAGCGAGTTCATAATCGTGAGGCTGCGAACTTAATGCCGATGGAAGCGGTCTGTGGAGTACTGACTACTTGTATGGTCCACAAGATCCTACCTAACCCTTGAGGAACCCCAGTACCTTAAGGAGAGACTACTGTTTATTTATTTATTTATAAGATCAATACCGTAGTTAATTTTAAATCCATCAATTTATGCAAACTAAACTGTGCTTTTGAATAGTACCCAGCCCAGTTATACAAGAATCAATTTAACGAATGTCAAGAATCACTTAAATTAAAGAATCTTTTTAATTACTAAATTTTACTCACAGTGTAATTTTAAATTCCGTAAACACAGTAATTCAAGCATGGAATAAGTTATGGAATCAAACTGAATTAAAAAAAGCTAATAATAATTGAGTACTTATATTATGTACCACCTTGTGCCACTTGTAGTACTTCAGGCATAAATCTAAACTTATATTAAATCTAGCAAATTCAAATTTTGTGGGGCTGTAAAACATTCATTTCTGACAGAATTCTATAAATCTGTCTGTCTGTCCGGACAATATCTCGAAGAAAGGAGTCAAATATACAAAACATGCTACATGAAGAATGTGTATGATAGTGCATGTCACTCCAGGGGATTTTAATTTTGGTCCCGTGGTTAAAAGTAATGGAAACTATAAAAAGCGTAATAATTTAATTTTTACACAAACTTAATCCTATAGTTCAAGATTTGAACATGTTTATGTTAATTTAATGTTTATTCATAGAGTAGAATAATAATTTAGGACGGGCAATTTTCCATTTTTTTTTAATACTCAAAACCTAAATAAGTTCTAAAACATAGGCATTTTTTAATAAATTGAAATGCAGAATGTCTATATGTATACAAAGTTAGATAAATATGATTCAGTAAAAAGAAATCACTGGTTATCATATTTTATTGTAATCAAAAAGGAGATACAAATGCAATCGTTCAGAAAGGAAACAGTAAATTCAATTTATAATTAAATTCATCATTTTTCTGTATAAAAACAACAAAGGATTGTTTATTGATAAATTAGACAATACTCAGAAAGGCTTCAATAAGATATCACTAGAAAAGTTTTTAACGATAATAGTTGATAATATTTTTACAATTCTGTGTCCTGGAACCCTTTACATTTCTATTTGTATTTTTATAACTGTTTCCGTTATGGTTCATTATAGTATTTATAAAGAATTTAAATTTTATTCCATTTATTGTATGCTTCTACGGGCCAAAAGTTTGTCAACTCAGCGTCATGTGACTTATTAGCATCAAGGAGTCGTAAGCTTACGAATTGCTAAACGTCGCCAGCTTCAACTGCTGAAAATTTATACACCGTAAGACTGGAAAAAGTTCTAAGGAAAAAATGCAATGTGTATAAAGGTGTTATAGTGTAGGATTATTCGTATCTAGCAAATCTCAGAAATACCTTCCTTTTATTAAAATTTCTTAGAGTATAAGCTAATAAAAATGAACTTGTCATTGATGGCGCGTTTTCCCATATACACGACAATTTAACTGGTTTGTTGCAACTCTCTTTTAAAACCACAAGATTAAATTTGTTTGGAAGGTTAAAATAGTTTGAATTATTCTTATTATATAATAATCGTAAGCCTATTAGAATCATAAAAAGTTATTGATCACTGTATTAGGCTTTCAGTTGAGGGTTCAGTTGTGCAAGGCCTGAAAAAGTGTAAATATCATAATTGTATTAATAATATATGTATTGCCTGTTAAAGTACGAAAGTATTATTTACATTGGAAATGAAAAAACTTATATTTGAGATAACTGCTCAGGTCAAAGCAAGAATACAATCAAGTAGCCCTAAGCATCTATATGATATCAATAAATATTTTTTATATTATTAAATATATAGATTTCTAATTATCGGTCTTACGCTTCTCCGTACAGATACAGATTGTGCAAACATTGAAATATACCAAGACAAAGTCCAACGTGTACTATTTAGAGCAGTAAATAACTTTATTAGGAAATTATGGCAAGAATAAGATTTTCATAACACACATAAAAAAGGGGCAGATATGGTATGTCCGAGTTAAAAATTCATTTCAATACTAGCAAAATAAAATTTAATAAGTATACGAGTATTGCGAGATGCATTATTCTTTGAGTCTAAAAGTAATCATGTAACTCCATATTCTAATATACTCCTTTTAATAATGCAGTATAAAATGGTTTTAGGAAGATGAAAAGGGATGTGGAGAAGCGAGAAGAACCACAATATAATGGAGGAATGTTTTGATTTGTGAATAAAATAAATTTTTGTGGTTTTTGCTCTCGTTTCTCTTTTTCCCCAAAGTAGGCTATTTGGAAAGAACATTTGTCTTTTCTCAGGAATGGTTTTAGATATCGACTTTAAATTTTTACCATTTGTGCAAAATACCATAATCAACAAGCCCTACTACTTTAACTTATTTAGTGAAGTAATATTTGCTTTAAAAATTATTTCCTGCTTTAAGGTTTAAGAAAATATCTTTACCAAGAAAATAAATAATATTTTTTTATTTCAGCCCATAAATTCTTCAAAGTGGTCGGGGCTGTTAAAAGACTATTTTTTGAATAGTGGTAAAAGTTTCAAGTGTTTACCTTGATTGGTACAATATTAGGGAACATAAAATAACATGGCGGGTATAGGGACGTCCGTCTCCCCTTAACTTAAAACGTAATTTTCTGTTAAAGTCTGATGTGGTACTATGTCAATCGAATAATACACTCACACATTTCTATAGAAGTAAAACAAAACAAACTGTATGATCTGATATACGTATGTTGTGTAAGTAGTTAAAAAGGTAAAATTGCATTAGCATTTAAAGTTTTAGAGCTAAAACCTTTCCATAAAAAACATTATGTTTGCCCTACATGCAACGGTGTTTAAAATCTAAAGGAGACAAAAAATACGAAGCGCAAACAAAACCTTTTATTGCAAGTAGGATCTGTGGGGATCCTAAATATATACAAATTTACCTAGGATAGGATAAATGTAGCAGTGGAGAGTCTTAATTTCAGCATGTCAGAAACTATTTAGACCTCATTAATATTTTATAATGGTGACAAGAACTACCTTTGGTACTCTCAATACAGTAATATAAAACTAAAATTTAAAAAATTCTATAAGAAATTGATTTTTCATTGACAGGGGACGAGATTAATGAGAGATGTCTGACCTTCTTTATTCCTGTCACCGTCAGCAGTGTCGGGGTTAAAGTCTAGGATTGTGTCAATTAGGACCTCTGGTATGAAGCTAACGTTTTACTATGATTTAAGGTAGTAATACATCTTTAAATTTATATATAAAAAGGTAGCTTTAAGCTTAAAATTCGTCATTAACATTCCTGTCCTGAATTTACAATATCATAAAACTCAGTAATATTTATTCTTAAAATATTTTTATTAAATTAATTTATATTATGTCCACATTTATTTTGTAAATTAAAATAAATTGAAACAAAATAAGTTTAACAGTGATGTTTAACTATATAACTTTTTTTATGAAAACCTTTGAATTATAACTTTAAATTTACAATCCAATATAAATTGTATTCTTTTTAATGTAATATGAAAAATTGTATATGCTTAATATGTATTTCTGATTTCTATCTTTATTTAATATGACCTATAAACACTGGATTTTCATATAAATAAAGTATGTACTGGTCCATTAGACTGTGATGTATTGCTATTTGAACCTAATAATCAAACCGTCATAATAACTTTCTTGTCATATATTGTGATTCGCAGCTAAACCTTACTTGTTTATGTCACAACCGGACTTTTCATGATAGAAAAAAACCACAATCTTACTGCTATAATATATTTGATAATGTAGTAGATAAAGGTATTTAGCCTGAAATTACTATACGAAAATGTCATTGTTTGTACAAAATCAGATTAAAATGATATTCATTTAAAGATATTAGTTCTTAACAGTTGATTTGAAATTGATGGAATACAGCGTCTGATACAAGCGATCGCATATTTATGTTTAAAGAAAAAAGTGGTTAATATTGTCGCTATGAAGCATGAAAACAAATCATATATGACTGTATGAACGTTTGTTACTGTTGGGGAAAATTAATGGACGGGTGATGACGTTGTTACGGGTCATACTGCCTCATGTTCTTAATGGTTTTAGAGACCTATCCTAAACTATTGCTTTGCAGTCCTTTTACTCATTTCTTCCTTAACGGGAAAGATAATCACTAAAGATAATTTGACTGTTAGAAGTAATAATACAATTGCAATTCTTTGTTGAAAAACTAACTTTCAGAGAAGTGAAAATTCCTCAGCGGGACAAACAATTTCAGGTTACATGAGAAAATCAGGCCTTAATAATAAAATACTGAACAATCGCATCAAAGAATATTATCACAAAGTAACATGTTTGATAAAATTATATGTTTTATGTACAATGAATTAATTTGTAACATTAGATTTGTTTGCCTACGTATCTTCTAGAAAAGATTGAGATATTGATAAAACACACAAAATTACATTTGTATTCAAACCACAGTAAAATAGAGTATAGTTGTTTTTGGATTTGCATCTTTATCTATTTAAGTAATATCAGGAATATGATAAATAGTAGAGAGCCAAACATTGAGAAAAATAATTTTAGATGTGGATAGGGAAATGTTATGTGAGTATTAATAAATTATGGAGAGTGTCTTGTGTTTCTAAAAGGTAATACTCCTTTTAAATCCATCGCAAGTAGTACTTTGCTACTGTATATTATTTCGTTGCATAAAAATATACGTTATTACTGATATACATTTACACACACACACACACACACACACACACACACACACACACACACACACACACACACACACACACACACACACACACACACACACACACACACACACACACACACACACACACACACACACACACACACACACACACACACACACACACAAAGCAATAAGTTTAGTATATAATGTTAGACTTTCGGAAATAAAACTTACACTTAACAAAATATGTATAAGAAATATGCAACCCGTAGTTTCATTGGTTATTTTAAATTTATTTCTATTTAAATGTAACAATTATCCTCAATTTGTTGTTGACCTCATATAAAGTTATAGTTAAGGTGGTATACATGTAAAATTGTACATGTATATAGTTCAACATTCCTATATTCTATAAATTATATCTCGTTGTGTATTTGTGTAGTACATTTATCACTTTATCTAATTTTTCATTTAAATATAAAAGACATTATAGTTTTCGTATTAGTGTATATATATATATATATATATATATATATATATATATATATATGTATGTATTATTCAGTGTATGTATTATAAAACTTATATAAATTTAATGAACTACTCTTTGGCGTGCGTGGCCACTTCACTACCTTTTATTGCAAAGCTCTTTGGGTTATTTAATTTTTAACATTTAATTTGTCATCAATATATTAGTTTTCATGTATATTTCATTTCAATTAATGATTATTTATGATTTTTATTAGACTTTATATTACAAAATAGTACACACTATTGTTTTGTCGTCATTCTATGCATTTGTTTCATTCTTGGCCACTTTCGTCCATGGAGATACTGTAGTTGTTTGGTGTTATCCATGTAAAGAGAGATTGCATGCGAAAACGATATAGCTTATTACTACCCTTTTCCAGATAGTTATATTCCACACTCTTGTTTTATAGCTCAGTCAATGCAGTTCATAGAAAATAATGATATAAATCTTATAAACGATATGCAAAACATTTTAGGATTATGAATAATTATGCTCAGGTTGCACCTATATAAATTTGAAAGCTTTACTAATACTTCAAGTTATAGTTAGATTGCTTGCCCTTATAAACTATATGAATATATTTGGTATATTTATACACTCTTAAAATTACAATTACTAAAACTTTTCTTATTTCTTAAAAGATGCACAAAATTGAATTATATTTTCCTCTTGAGCGCCCATAAATTTGTGCAGAGAAGCCACTGTTAGAATATAACAATGCGTCAAAATATAACAAATATTATTGGTCATAATGTTTCTTTCAAATTTCTTAAATATTAGCATAACAATCCACTTATTATTATATACATTATTACTTAAACGCAGTTTTTCTGTACACGCATGCAAGCAACATAGCAACATATAATTTGTCTATTCGCTTGTGATATAAGGATAACTTATAACTGAAGTTTGCACATTAATACCTAATAAGCGGTAAGGAACTTTAAACATGAACGTTAAGATCTCCTTAACCTTTATGCTACACTGAAGATTACTCTACCTCTGGAGTACGTTCCTAATTGCAGCTTGTGGCAACACACTGATAGCTTTCGACATGACCAAGCCATCACTGTGGGAGTTCTGATCTAACAGTATTATCTCCTTCTCTAGTTCAAGGGAACACATCGAGTAGTCAGAGTCTCATTAAATTAAACGTTTCATCCTCATTTGCCTTTACGAGAGAGAGGGAGTGGATTTGGATGAGCGTCATTGAAGCTTGTTCCTCAGTAGGCTTGTACTGAATGGACGAAGCACATGGGGGTTGGATACCTCTGAGTTCGTAGTAAAGAATACTCGATTAGCAAAGTTTACTTATATGTTTAATTGTGGTAAATAAAAGTATAAGCACCACTTTTATATTTTAAAAATGATATAATATATTGCCACGTTGCTGCCAAATAGAGTTATAATGAACTAAATGATAACATAGGAGTGTGCCTGGTGTTTGCAATGTTCTATGGACATTTTGCATACGAACCTAAGAACTGTAAACCTGAAATTGACTTCCCTTCACGTTGATGTTGTGTTGAGTTGTCGACTCACAAGCGCGGGCGTCAGCATTTTGGCTCGAAATTGCAGCTGTAGTCGGAAAAAAAGTCAAGATTAGTAAACTAAAAGTCTATAACATAAATCTTTGAAGCACTCGAAGTTGAATTAAGAGACTAGAAGTTAAATCAGAGTCTGGATTGAACTCGCGGACAAGGCGCGCGAGATTTTTCTCAGCAGCAAGATGGTCAGCTACCAAGTTTACGACAGAAAAAAATCAATACGCGTGCCAATAAGGATATTAATCCGCTAAAAATTTAGTTCCAAGGACATTGGACGTAACTTATATTAGCCAGTATCGAATAACGGTGTTGCGAAAATATGTATTTAAAAAAAAAAAAAAAAAAAACTAAATAACGGTACAGGCTGACTCTATTTTTTGTCTATCGGGGGTTATAAAAACTTATTCCGTACGAATGAACGTCTGCTTATCAGACGTCATACATCTTAAGAATGAACTAAGATTTAGAATTCATATTTTTCATCTATCCAGAGGGAAGCCTACTATATGACACGTGGTGTGGCGTAATCCTATGTCGTTAGTACTCATGGTAGAACGTAAGTGAAGCCTCTTCTCTAACTTTATTTGGATGTTTCCATGTCTACACACGATAAACGATGTATAGTGGCCAAAATCGTCTTAATTTTCATTTATATAACCAGAAGGCTAACGTTGAGATGACATGAATTGGTTTATTCTGTTTGGAGATGGGTTAAATTCCAACATAAATAACGGAGGATACACATACGTTAAAAATGTTTGTAAGGTTAGGGAATAACTCATATCTAAACGTGGTAGTTGTTGTAAAGACTAGTGTCTCGCATACACAATTTGCCGAGTTATTTTACAAATAATTTAACATTATTTAAATTATTTGTGTAAATTCCTATAGATATCTATTCTTAAAATATGTTTACAAATGGGTTTCAAACATCTCAAATGATTTTTTTTACAGATTGATTTTATAACTGAGGAACTCAGCAATCGATTTCAATGAATTTGTTTTGAATACAACTTTATTCTTCATTTTCATTACTAAACTGGTTTGGGTATTAAAGAGGTGGCTACTACTAAAAGTGAAAGCCTTTAATTTTCTTATAATGAAAATATATAATGAATATATGAAAATAATTTGACTGAGTGGTGTAAAGTTGATCCGTACTATAATGTATCAAAATGCATGTCGCAGACGAATAACTACAAACTAACTGTTATTTAAATTAAAATTAATGTAAATTTAACTAAAGTGTATTTAAATCTTTGATATTGGAACAGATTGTTTGAAACTAATTTAATGGTGGGTAATTGGTAACGAAATAAAGTGTTTATGCAGTATCAGGAATAGTTGAATGAATCAATAAATTTGTAGTTTGGAACTATTTTGTTTATTATTTCATTAGTAAGATCATATATAAGATAGTAAAAATGAGGTTTTTGCGAATTGAAACCCAATAGAAGTTAATATGTAAATAAATCTGACAGAAAAACGGAATATTTAGCAATACACTTTCAAATTTAATTTGAAAAATTTTTTTTTTTTAATCATTAACTTTTGATAGAACAAGCAAGTATTACAAAAAACTTGCAAACACTACAAAACCAACGATAAAGCTAACAAAATAAAAATAGAGCTACTTAATACAAAAAGTAGCATTAACTACAATAAAATCAATACAAATATGCAAACCAAACGTCCCAGATAAAACTTTGAGTAGTAATTAATAGACGAGGAAGAATTTGTAACAAAATATTAGTCGAATTCTCGCGGTAAACACGAGTAGCATGAATTGGTTAGTTAAGGCACGAGTCTGTAACATGAAGCTTCATCAACAAACGACCTATACATAAAAAAATGGTCATCTGTAACATCTTTATAACAGGCTGCTAGCTTTACGACAGTTTTTATCTGTATTATTTATGTAATTATCTTTTTTTGTTGAAGATAAACCATATGTTGCAATAATTCTAGGAAATGTTCTATCATGCACTATATTTGTTTCATCATATCGTATGTTTCATTTATAAAATGTGTTGTTCCAAGACACATATTTAATTTAGTACTTTACCTATGTATAATATATATATATATATATATATATATATATATATATATATTATATAATATAATATTTATATAAGTTCATAAACCTCTGAAACACTCTGTGCAATCGTGTTTCTATCTAAAGCATTAATCTAAAGCCCTTTTTTATCCATTCCCAGGCTGTAAATGAAACTTTATTTCGAAAAATCGTATTCAAGTAAAATATACGTTTAAGTTTTTTATTTTTTTTATTTTTGTTTTTTTTTACTTGTTTATATACGAATACTTTCAAACAAATTTGATTTCTTTACGACTAAACTTACTAAAAGTGTTTTACTTCTTGCAATTAAAGAAATAAATATTGTAACACATGCATAAATTCTTATATTCGGGGGCTTTTATCGGTGTTAGTGTACTATTACGGTACAGAAGAAACATAATACCTGGTTATAATACATTATTGTTAAAATATTTATACATTACTTAAATTAATTTTTCCATAACTGAACTAAAAAGGAAAACGTTGTCATAAACATGGTTGTACATGGTTACTGTACAAGTCGTTAATATTATTCTTATAATTTTGTTTAGGCTTATATCAATTGCTGCATTTTTGTCAAGTACATATTTAAAAATTTCATTGTTCTGTTGTAATGTAGGATTTAATTATTTTATACATTCATAGAATAAGCATGATAATTTTTAATGCAGTTTGTTATTACAACTTTGAACGTTGGATCGTTGAAAATAATAAAATATTTAAATTCATACTAAAAAACGATTTCTTTGACCAAATCTTTCAGAGTATATATTTGTGTTTATAAGCGTATAAATAGTGATGATAAGGCTTTATATTTTAGTAGTAGCCACAATTTCAATACCAAAACCAGTCTAGGAAAGAAAATGAAGGATAAAAGTTGTATTTAAAAACAAATTCTTAAACATTTATTACTGAGTTCCTCAGTTACAAAATCAATTTGTCAAAAAAATACTTCGGGAGGTTTGAAACTCAGTTATGAAAACGTGTTAAGCATATATATCTTTAGTATTTTATAAAAATAAGTTAAATAAGATTATATTATCTGTAATATAACTTAGAAAATGGTGTACGCGACAAAATGTGTAAATACGTGTTATTCCCTAACCTAACAAACATTTTTTACCCAAACGTATAATACGTTATTTATAATAGTATGTAACATATCTCTTGACAGAATAAACATATTTCTGCCATTTAAACGCTAGCCTTCTGGTTAAATAAACGGAAATTATTTGTTTTTTGCCTATAATAGAACTCTTGTGTATACACAAGTATCTTTTCATGAAGAAGCTTAAGTCCAGATAGTTATTCTTAGTATAGTTTAATACATGGTACATGTGTTTATTGAGTAAGGTTTAATAGTGTTTGAGAATTTTCGGTGAGATAAGAATTAAATGAAAATTAATTGAAACAAAATAGTTCCTACATTGTGACAATCTTTGACCGAACGATGAAATTGTATCTTATTATAATCATAAATTATATATCTCCACTTCTAGTTGTCAAGCTTTCAAATAAGTATGGTTGAACTCAAACGTTTTTGAAAAATCCAGTGAAGATTATCTTCTTCTTTATTGTTTGAGAGTATGCAGGCCAAACCGATGTGTTGGAAATGCATTTGCATTTCATCAGGAATTAACACTATTAATTAGTAAAACTACTGTACAGATTATCAGAAAATTTGAAACTTCATCAATCGGAAATCAAATGTGACAAAGTAAGTAAAAGCACCATGATAAGACAGTTGACATGTAATCAAAGGAGCAAACCACCTGTAGGGCTACGCTTTGTGTACACGTCATGTTCCCTGCATAGAGATGGTTAAGCTTGGACATGTCTTCTATGCATATTGTACGTCAGTGTAAACTAACCATTATCTCAACATTAATTTAAGACTGACTGCATACACTTTGGCACTTTCCACCTGCGTTTTTACGAAAAGCAAGTTTTGCATGATGGGAGAAAAAGCTTATAAGGAATGCTCTTCACGTACTATTAATGTAATATAGTTCACAGCGATACTAATTATTACTTTAGCACGTCATGGTTTAATTGCAGTGTTGCATAGCTTTAGTGGTACATTTCATGGTTGTTACTACACGATTAATTTTATTACTACTTATAGATTTTCCTTACAAATCATTAATAATATAATGCTTTAGTTATTATATAGTAGTGTAGATATGAAATAATGCTAGGATTATAATCCTACACTTATAACAATGCAATATATACTATACTTTCTATGATTAATAATAAGAGCGTAAACATTATATAAAGTTGTAAAGCAATAACGTAAAGCATTTTTGTTCTATTTTGGAAGTCAGAGGAACAGCGTATTTATTCAGAATATAAAGAAATGCGTTTGCTTATAGCTTATGTTTGGACAATAACTAAAAGACGAGCACCCTGTTGAAAATTAGCCTTGCTATAATGAAGGAGAACAGGATTTTTATTGCCATGACTTTATCATGCAGCACAACATAGCAGGGACTAAATTCCATCACTTTTTCGTATATATTTTTATATCAGTGTTTACAGTAATTTTAAGTAGGGGATTCATTGTTGCGTCTAACGAAAAGCGTTCTTTCTAAACAAACGTAAACTCTTGAGAACAAATAATTGAGAAACTACATAAAATGTATTTTTAAAAGCACCCAACATACCCACCTCAAGAATTATGTTGCAGGAACTTTTCATATCCACATCCTGGTGTATTTATGACGCAAATGTTTGGAAAATGAGTACGTGAAACTATTGAGTACGTAGATAGTGAGATAAATTCAATAAACTCAAAAGTTAGTTATAAAGATTCCAATTTATAATGGCTGTGCTTAACCATGTGTCGTTTCAACTCTTACGAGTGTTTTTAAAAACCACATACGTATTTAGTTCTTTTAAGGCTATTATAAAGGGAGTTATATGTTCTTCGGACATTTTTTATCTTTCACTGATACAAAAAAAAAACGAATTGTTGTAGCACTGAACGATGGCAAATATCCGGAAAAAATCCTGTTTCCTTCACATTAATTCCATTGTCAAAACCGAAATTCAAACAATGAAGGCCATTTTAATTTAGTTTTTTTTTACTAAGAA
The DNA here is from genome assembly GCF_021130785.1 of Homalodisca vitripennis. NCBI lineage: Eukaryota > Metazoa > Arthropoda > Insecta > Hemiptera > Cicadellidae > Homalodisca > Homalodisca vitripennis. The sequence continues at coordinate 124,709,464 of NC_060212.1, read as the reverse complement.
GGTTTCAGAGACCTAAATCCTAAATAATATTATAAATGCGAAATTTATATTATAATTTTCTACAGCGTTTATACGTAAACCACGCATTGGATGTCAACCGCTCAACGGCAATAAAAAACTCATAATTACGAATTTAATGTCACTTGTAATACTTTTGTATTTACATATAAATGAATGATATACTAATCCTAATACTATATATAATATTAATGAGAATTTGTCTTTGTTCGATTGGTAAGATTTCACGCCTATACTATTCATCCAATTGTACTTAAATCTTGAATGTACATTCGCAAGGTCGCTCGGTAACATGAAGACCTATTACTATTTGAAATATATATAATTATGAAAATACCAATTTTTTCTCTAAATTACCATTCATCATATAAATATTATTAATTATATAGGCTTGTCTTATATTTATTCGACTGTTTATGTAACATTACAACATTATCTTAAACCTTTAATGAAAGATTAGTCTAGTAAACTTAGAGTAATCTTGATATTTACATCACTTTTTATATCCAAGTTTTATGCATTCACTGTTTAGAATAGAGAAATAAAACATTCAGATGTAAAAAATAAGTTATATTAAATATACAAATTAACCGATACATTTTAGAAAGTGTTAAGTTTGTAGTGCTTGGTCGGTATTGTAATTTAGATATAAAAGACAAAGTTACTATCTAAAATTATATATACATACATATATATATATATATATATATATATATATATATATATAAAGTCTGTTACCATACCCATCTTGGTTGACAGAAGAAGACTCAGCTCTCTTGTGTATCCATATATTTCTTCTAGATTGAGAAATAAAACCAATCAACTATGGAAAAATATTCAAAGACCAGAGAAAATTAGAATTAAACTATACATTATATGACAGGTTCTCTTGATCATGAAAATCAAAGTAAACTCAAAATAGGTGTCGGAATTATAGTTAAGAATTCACTTGGACCAGAATTTCTTATACACGTGCAAAACCATTGTTTGCGAAAAATTTTGGGCGGAATGCGGGTAAATACTAGTCTTATAAATTAAAATGAATCCCAAAATGTGTTGCTAGTGTAAATCTCAAGAAGGATATTTTTTTAGTAAAGCATTCATTGAAACTCGAGGAAGGAATATATGAAGAGAGAGATCGAAAAAATACGTCGAAAAGTTTATATTTATGGCCTTTTTTATTTAATTTCTTCTTATAATTGTTTGTTCCATACTTTATTTTTCCTTGCTTCCTCATCAAGAAAGTATATATTACATATCAGATATGTATGTATATTAGAATTTAAATTTATAGTACTATATTTAGAGAAAATGAAGAGCTAGGATTAGTAAATTAGTTCAAAATTACAGTCTTTTAAATCAATTCATCCCGACTGCTTCAAAGGGCTCCATACTTGGACCCTTCCCCTTTATTTTGTATGTGAATGACCTCAGCAGTTGTGTTTCTAGGGGCTTGTTGTGTTTGTTTGCTGACGACACATCACTTATAATTGATGAGTCTTGTCGTTTCAATATGGAAATAAATACGTTTGTTCAGTGTAAATCAATAGTCCAGTGGTTTTAGAGTAATGATTTGGCGTTCAATACTGATAAAACTACATTGCTAGACTTTTCAATTTCATCAAGACGCAATGACTCTTTGAGTGTTTGGGTTGGCGATACAGAGGTTTATTCTGAGCAAATGGTCAAGTTTTTAGGCCTAATTTTCGATAGGAATCTTAGCTTCTCCTTTCATGTAAATCATTTCGCACGTAAAGTCTGTGCTGGTATTTTTCTTCTTCATAAACTTTCATCTTTCACGGACACCGATGTGCTTCTGACTTCATATTTTGCATTAGTTTATCCCTACCTTTCACACGCTGTTGAAATTTGGGGTTTTGAAAATTGCAGAACAAACCATGCCTTTCTTTTGCAGAAGAAAGCGGTGAGAGCTATTGCTGGCATCCGTCAATCATAATCCTGCAAATCACACTTTAAGACGTTCAATCTGCTTACTTTTCCAAGTATTTATATTTACCACACATTGGTTTTTTTAAGCAAAACCAGGGCATTTTCGAGTCACTAATTCCACAGCCCGGACACTATCTCAGGAATAGCAACAAATTAAATATTCCCCCCATGAAACCTCTTTTTAAAACATCACTGTTTTTATAATGCCGTAATTTTTTATAATTCTCTTCCTGTGGACCTAAATAATGTAATGGTCTTTAAGAGAACACTGAAGGTTATTTTAGTAGAAAAATTCTACACCCTCAGTGAATTTATTGGATATAAATAGTCTGTATGTATAGATATAAAAACTGTACATGTATTTTTGTAATATTTATGACGCAATCCAATGCATGTTATATGTCTGATGGAAATAAAGGATATTTGATTTGATTTGACCTAAGAAACATCTGTATATCCGTACCATTACATACTTTCGCATATCCTTTCTGGAGAAACTGTTAAAAACTTTAGAAAATGCTAAATCTGTGATACTAATTCAGTTATTATCAGTTAAACTTACAATTATAACGCTTAACTTATATTAATAATCCGTTCATTGCAATTCTTAAAAATGACGTACATACAACACTTATTCAAAAGAGGAATCTGAAACATTATTGCTCAATAAAAACCGTTGCAAATCCCAGAAAACATTTCTATTATTATTGACTACATGCATATAAATAGTTATCAATACATTATTCACCGTAATAATAACTTTAGTTTAATAAATCCATATGAAACATAATAAAAAAGCTTCTTAATAAAATAACCAATATATTTAATAGAATAACTTTCAGATTTGTTTATATAAAGGAATATTATATTTTAACAAATCAAACGTTTATTATGCAATGCGTAGTGAAAAGGACTGGACAATTGTTCTAAAAGAGACATTCATTTTCATTTGTAAAGGAATATAAATAAAAGCTCTGTTTACAAAGAAATATTTCTCCAATGTTAATTGCAAGTCTGTGTGAAATTAAACATTCTTCACAGCAAAGGATTCCCTAACAAAAACATTCCACTTTTGACAATCTAGAACGTCGTAATTGAAAGAACACTTCGCAGTTTTTTATTCCTAGTTTGTTTGTTTAGAACTTTATAATAGAAGTTAATACTGTTCATATCCATAAAAAATTTATAATTAACACAACAATTAATTAGACTTTTTAAAATGAGTTTTTATTACTTTAAGTAATACGTTATCATAAGCAGTTACATCACCTAATATGTTTTTAAGTTTTTTATCACGGTACAGATTTTCATTGTTAAAGGAATACCTACATATTTCTTTAATAAAAGGAAGTATAAAAAACATACCCCTTATGGAGTTTAGCAAATAGATTTAATTTCATTATTGATACAGTGGCATTAATATAAGTATATAGAAATGCAGGGTAAAAACTAAAATTCACATATTTAAAGTCAGTTATAAGTCACTTTTATCATCATTTTATGGTTTTATGAGAGTAACTTTATTTTTTATATCAAATTGTTTTATTATATTCTTAGTTTTAAGTTTTTAAAATTACAAATTATGATCAGTACCAGTGTCAGATTTCAGACGCTGCACTAAGTGGAAAGGGAAATGAATGCTACCTTTAATACACGTTATCAACGACTGTCATTCAATATTTTATTTGCTGAGTATTAGTGAAGCCTGTCACTCTTATGAATAACACAATTCAAGTCTTGCCTGTCCCGTCTGTTTTGAGTAAAAAAATTATTTTAGTTACTTTTCGAGATAAATCCGGAAAACTGTCGGATAGACAGGACAGACAACACTTAAATTGCGTTATCCATAAGAGTGACAGGCTTCACTAATACTCAGCAAATAAAATATTGAATGACAGTCGTTGATAACGTGTATTTAATTATAGTTAAGGTAGCATTCATTTCACTTTCCCATTAGTGCAGCGTCTGAAATCTGACACTGGTACTGATAAAACTCCTGGAATCTGGGGTCACGTCTGTTCAAACGGATATATAAAAAGTCAGCGATATCTAATAAGAACTTCTTTTAACGTTTCGTCATTAGAGAATCCATGGCAAGAAAAGAGCTCTGATGGTATCCAGCAGCTATCCAATGTAGTGCATAGGGAGAGGTTTCCTACTTGTATCATAAAGTGTACAGCTTCATCGTTCACCCCTTCCATCGTTTTGTATAGAAAACTTGTTTGCTTCACTCTGCTTAGGAATCATGTTTATCGTGTATGGTGTCATGTCTTCCTAGTGCACTAAAGTTGTTTTATACGTAACATTGTTTTTTTTTTTAAAGAAAATATTTATAATATAAGACTTAATTTAAGACAAATTTGTATGGTATAAAACAAGTTTTAAAATATAATTCAAAATACATTTTATATTAATACAAGAGTAGCTAAGAAATTATGCTAAATAACAACACCTGGCTTGAAAACTAATTTCCTTGAATATTTCATAAATACTTATATTTATTAGATCAACATAGAGCGATGGTGTGGTTAATTTATGGCACTGGACGAGGAGTACTTCATTTCAAGATGAGTGCATGGCAAATATTAGTGACTTTATACGGTGAGGCCAAAACATTATCACAGATTGATTGTGAAATTAATAAAATCAATTAAATAATAATAAAATAAATAACTTTTTAAATTGTAAAACATTAGTAATATTTGCTAAACGTTTTGATAGAAATCCTATATCTAAGATTCTTATGTTGTCGTTTTCTTGTCTTGCGTGACCCTCATATGTTGTGCACAATAAATACAGTGGAAATTACCACTCAGTATAGGTAAAAAACACACAACTATGAAGTTAATTTATCAAAATGTTTATAGTCGTTTGTACTGTAAATTTATCCTCTATAAAAGTATATGTTAATTCATAGCCCAATATTTTTTATCAGCATGTTTTGTTTCAAAACGTGTTTTGAAATTGAAAACATTTAAATGCAAAGTAGACATAGTTTAAGTAATGAAAATACACGCCTACAGTATAATGTAAGATATATATATATATATATATATATATATATATATATATATATATACTGGAATGCAATTTTAGTATATATAAGTCCTACTGGAGGGTGTGTTTTTGATTTTTTAAGATATAGCACTTTTTTCTGGTCATCTGTTATTCTGTTTAAACAGCATCCTTTTCTGATATTCTTTTGTTTTAACAGCCGGTTACCAAAATGTAATATTCTCGGCAACGTCTTAGCCTTTTCTAGAGCATAGAATAAGAATTATAGTAATGCCTACAAAATTAAAATATTCAATATTCCTAACACATATCATATTTCCTTTTTGGGGAGGGAGTAGTTCTCCCGTTTTTACTAGGATATACGGAAAACCCCCTACTAGGATGGGGGTGTTGTATTGGTTACACCCCCATCTAGGTCATGCTAGATATGTCCATGCAATTAATATATAACGTTTAGCCTTATTATCTAAAACAGGGATTATCTATGAAATTTCCCCTTTTGTACAGATATTCGTAAACATGTTCTATATTTAAGATTTAACATTCATATTTGAACATCAATCATGGAATTTTACTGTGTAAGGCTTTCGAAATATTTATGAGGCTCTAATACTGCTCTAAATAAATTTAACATCCTGGTATAACTCTCATTATATAAATTGTTCTTGATCTTGATTTTTAATATACCGTCTATTGTAGTAAGTCCATGATTGTTTTGCAAAAGTGAAACTCAACATAAACAAACTCACTAACTACGGCTTCAGTTTTAGGCATGGAATTTTAGTCACAAATATGTATTAGTAGATGGAAGCTTACTGACGATATTTAATTCACACACACACATATTTAATTACAGAAACAGAGTGCAGTATTTTATTGAATATGCACCTGCTAATGAAAAATCAATTTTCCCTACTTTTATTGTATATAAATTTAATGTTAATTATAATGTTAATATATTACTGATCCTTGTGAAAATTGTATAATAATAATGTGTATTTTGTACGTAAACAATATTATTGCCACTCATATACTCGTAGCTATATTAACATATTGAATGATGCTCTAGCATTTGCTAGAGATGTAAGAATAAAATACTTCTTCAGTAAACAGCAAGAAACATTAAACTCTGTATTCCATGTTTAGAAAAATTCAAAACAAAATCAAGTTGGGAACCTCCTCCACTACCTCCGGATCACCCTGTTGAACAGTTTATCAACCTAGTTTCTGTTTAATTTATCCAACCCTGAATATAAAAAGTCATTAAATACAAAGGAAAATCCCAGTCCACACCATTTTAAAGCAATAAAGTCATTAAAAAATAACACTGACATCATCATTCTACCTGCCGATAAAGGGAACAAAATTGTTATTCAAAATTTAGAAGGTTATATTAAAGAAGCACAAAAGCAATTGTCAGACCATGATACATATCAAACTTTAGATGAAGACCCAACCGTTAAATTTAATGATAAAATCAAAGAATATTTGGAGGAAAATGGTCCAGAACAAGATATATCTTCAAAAAACATAGCATTACTTTCACCAATAAAACCTCGCACCCCCATTTTTTATACACTCCCCAAAATTCATAAGAGTATCCAAAATCCCCCTGGGAGACCCATTGTATCCAGTTACGGGTCACCGACTGAAAGGATATCCTCTTTTGTTGATGATCAGTTGCAACCACATGTAAAATCTCTTCCATCATATGTAAAAAAATTCATTGCATTTCATCGATCAAATTTCCTCTATCAACCAACCATTACCTGATGACTCTATTTTAGTAACAGTGGATGTTTAATTCCCTTTACACTAACATTCCACATGATGATGGAGTAAAAGCAGCAGAATATTTTTTAAATTCACGACCAAATAATACTAAACCTACAACACAATTTATTATCACGTTAATCAGAATAATACTTACAATGAACAATTTTAAATTCAATAACCAAAATTATATACAAACTTCTGGTACTGCAATGGGAACTAGAATGGCCCCATCTTACGCAAGTCTATTTATGGGCTTATTTGAAAAAGAACTTTTAGATACACAACGCTTAATACCTTTGAAATGGCTACGTTATATAGATGATGTTTTTTTCATCTGGGATCATGGAGTCAATTCATTAACAAAATTTCTTAATGATCTTCAAGATTTCTCTTCTTTAAAATTTTCATGGATATATTCTAAATCTAAAGTCACGTTTATAGATTTAGATGTTTTTATTGAATCTGGATTTCTCCAAACTAAATTACACATAAAAGAGACTAACACCATGAATTACCTACATTTCTCCAGCTGTCACCCAATGTACGTCAAAAAATCCATTCCAAAAAGTTTGTCAGTAAGAGCAAAGAAACTATGCAGCAGCCAATCTGATTTCTTAAACTACATTGAAAAATTGGGTAAAACCTTCAAAGATTTGGATTACCCCGAAAAAATTGTCAAAAATCAAATTAATAAACCGAAATGTCCAAAAAATTCATATGATTATTCAAAAGAACCTAAATTTATTACTCAATTCTTCCCAGGTCTACACAAAATTAATTCTATTATAAAAAATGGATTTAATTTACTTCAAAGTTCCCCTGCCACTTCAAATTTTATTTCAAAAGCACCTCGAGTAATTTTTAGAAGACCTCCAAATTTGAAAAACAAGCTTGTTAACACAATAGTTCCAAAATCTATCAACTATACAAGAAATGGATGTGATCCATGTAAAAAATCACGATGTGGAACATGTAAAATTACGACTTCTTCAAGAGAATTCAATAGCAGCAGTACCGGAATGACCTATCCTATAATTGGCAAAATTGACTGTAATTAAAAAAATGTAATATACCAAATTAATTGTAAGTTTTGCTCCAAACAATATATTGGCCAAACATCGAACCATTTGAGAATCCGTATGACAGGGCATAGGTTTGACATATTCCATAAAGATGAAGATAAACCATTGGCAAGACATTGTCTAGAACACAAACAAGACAAAATTGAAGAATGTTTTAAATTAAAAGGAATACACCAACTACCACAATGCCCTGATGAAAACTACAACAGATTAAAATTAAAGCACATGGAGCAAGCTCATCAAATTATGTTGAAGACAAAAAATCCATTTGGTCTAAATTTAAGATAACTTTTTAAATAATTTTAAAACATTCAAAATTTGCCATAAATTACAAGTTGCATTCCACCCTTTATAAAAATCAACTGTTCCAACAAGATTGAATTAGTAAAATTTCACGTCAGCTGGACTTTATCAAATGTTATGCACTGTGTTTACATTTATGTTTTATTAATTTTTGTTTACATGTTATAGTTCTGTATTCATTTTTATTTAAAACTTATTGAAGACGGGGGTATTAAATCCCCCGAAATATAGAAGTGAAAAATAGTTTTTGTTTTCTTCTATTCAACACAGTGATTAGTATATTAACATATTGAATTTCTGAAGATTTGTATTGAGTGAAACTACTGCATTGTTTTGACATCTTATATTAACACATGATGGTTAACATGGTTCCACATAGGATATGATGTAAGTTGTCATAGAAGCTGCCTTGTATATATAGTATTATCTTTAATAACATTCGAGCTGAAACATTCAACGACTTATTAGATGTTGCGGTGATTTTATCCAACTATGCCATAATATATCGGAACAAATTTATTACACATTATATATATGTATATATTTACATATTAGAAAGGATATAAAATTTATAGGTACGAAGAAAGGCAACTAATAAGTATTAGTTCTATTAAAGTAATTTTATGTTGTAATCTTTATTAAATACTACTAGTTCATATACTAGTTTAAACTTACTCGGCCAGTACTATGATATAGTATATACACACTTTATAAAATATTATATTTCCTAAGAGCTGTGGAAAAAAGCTTTTTGCTTTAGTTAAAGCTTTAACTAACGAGACGCAGAAAAATAACACGTGAAAGCTTTGGTTGAATAAGGTTCAGATCTTAATAAAGCTACAATACAACTCATTCTAGAACTTTCTTACTCCTTTATATTTCTCAACTTTGATGAAAGTTCCCTCAAACCTTTCAGATTACTGCTTACAGTTAGTGTCAATAACAAGAACTTTCTGTGTTTCATTATTCACCTCGTGAACACTTATATTAACTTTGTGATTCTTAATATACAGCCATCTCACATATGTTGGTTTACAAATATATATAGCTCTATGTGTGGTGAGGGTAAAGGCAATGCCAAACAAAGCAAGTTATCTTTTTATGCACTCGTCTCAGTGAACATCAAAGCAATTTATATAGAGATAATTCCTTTTGTACATATCTCTGTTATATATACTTAATCTATGCTTTATTTAAATGCTTTAAACCTAAACCTATAAGATTAACCTGTAACAAAAATAAAAGTTGGAAGCTGAAATTGTAATAATTATGATATGCTTAAGCTCTGTTATACAGCAGCATATATTTTTTTGGGTAGGATAAAATATTTATTTACTAGATATAAATGTTTCATAATATACATATTGGTAAATTTTTTCATTTATATAAACATGGGCTTTTAAAATATACCTTCATTTTAAATTTAAAGAGAGGTAGATTTCACATATAGACATTATCTATAAATAAAAAGTTTAAGATGCATTATTAGATTACATGTTTAATTTGAAGAGTTGAATAAGAGAATAACTATACATTTTGGGATTTAAATATATACGAAACACTTCATAATATAAATATATATCTAGAATCTCCAGAATCAAGAAACATTAAAAGAAAAAATGTTATAGTCATAGTAATTTCTTTTTACAAACTTAACTCAATTTAGTTAATCACAACTGCATAATCATTTAATCACAAATTTTGTATTTAAATATAGAACTGATAATGAATGAGTTATATCCTTCCATAAAGGTACGCCATCTTGAACATTAAGAGTTATCGAAAAATAACTAGCAATTAATGTTGGTTGGATTTGCTTTACAATATATATATATATATATATATATATATTATATATATATATATATATATATATATATATATATATTTATTTATCTTTCACCAAGCGATACAGTCATGTAATGTTAGTTGCACTAATTAAAGCAAAGAAATATGAGTTATTTTACCAGTAATGTTTAACCTCGCTTGAAAAAAAGTTTTGAAGTCTTTTCAGAGAGTGCACACCTGAAAAAACTGTATGGGAAATCTGTCTGTTTTGCGACTGTACGGTACAACTTGTCTATTCACATTTATATTTAGAACTTTTCAAAAAGGTATTGAACTTTGTAGCCGGAAATGAGTAATAATGATTTATTTAATATTACTACGATCTAATTTAGATCTTGAATGTTTTTGCCCATTCCATTACATTTGTAATGTCTTTAATAATGATTTGAATGAATTGCTTTATTTTACTTGGCTTGAAGTGCATTTATTTTTGAAGTTCGTTGTGACTGGCACTAATTTTAATATTTGCCTGTACCTATGGAACACAATATTGAACTTGTAAGACTGCCTATTTTTTTCCATCTTAGTTACTGAAATATTGTAGCTTAACAGATCATGTTCTTTTTTATATTACCGCACTGCCTGTAGACAAGGACGCTCTACCACTGAAAATGAAAGCAAAAACAAATATAAAAATAAAGATGTCTTTGGAGCAAATGGATATGTATAATTCATTGTTACTACTACACAAATTTTAAATATAGGTTAATATTTTGTGAGTACGTCCTAAGAGAAGGATTTATCATAATGTATCATGTCTAAGGATAAAATAATTGATTTCGAAAAGCGTCACAACAAATAGAAATCTGTATAAACTTCTTTCTTTCATATCCTAATTAGGTTAACGTAATAACTATCGGGAGATCTGTTGGTTTATATGTTGTTAAACTTAATTATGAACATTTTAAATTATCACATTTCCGCGAAAACAGACGGTAAGGGGCATTTTATATTTCTTAAATTGCATCTAAAGTAGAAATCAAATCAATGCGAAAAATATATAAAGAACTATTAAACGATACCTTTAAAAAGTATCCCATTATTTTTTTAGTAAATTCAAGTGGGTCTCCCCTCCAGAACCAAGATTAACCTCCATCATTATTAGACTCACAAAATTATTAAATTTCCATGGATGTCATTAAATACTTTGTAATGTTAATGGATAATATAGGACTGTTCCACTTAAACAGGCTTATTGTAGTTAAATAAAATATGCATAAGCGAGGAAAAAAAGTCTAAATGTGTCAGTTGTTGTAATTAAACAAAATGCATGTATCTATTTCGCCCAAGGCAGTTTTTGAGTACTGGTACAGGGGTCTAGTTGAACATTTGAAGAATTTTAAGAGTTAAGAATTTGCACCCTACTAAGTGGGTATAAAATTTTGTAGTTTTTTAAATGTGAGTATAATAAATCGGTTATTTTGGTTGGGTGTTGTAATACTATTAAATAGCTGTTAATTATATATAAATTTAATGCACATATTTTTGAGATTGGAAGTTGTGATACCAAGGAATGATGATTTTAGAACAAATTAGACCACATTGTATTGTATTGCTGGTGTATTTGATTTATAATAACAGTTGTGAGGTATTAAGAGACATTTTAACATTTTTTTATCATTAAATTCTATCCCTTGATTTATAAACTTAAATTTGAGTAATATCTAGCGAACTACGTGGAGATTCCATAAGATGTTATTCTGGTTTCAAGTTGGCCTACACTTTATCTCTGTATAGGTTGAAATATTAACTTAAATTGTTAAATTTTGTGTTTATTAGGCTCTCAAAGTAAAAGTTAAATTTTAGTGTAAATATGAGATTAGCCCTTTATAATGGTGTATCTTTCTTTCTAAGTTTCGTGTCTGAACTTCGTCTTTATATTATTATATTTCTATTAAAAAACCAAGGTTACGTACATCATGTTTAAACACAATTCATATATTGGTATATTTTATCTGCAATAGCTTTACTATATTATTTTAGCAATTACACAATTTATTGTAAATATTAAAGTATCAGAAAATATCAGCTATTACTTTTGACGAGTTAAGCTATTAACTCTCACGTGTAAAATTTTTTATTATGAACTAATATATTATTATGAATTATCCAGTAAGTATGCAGTGTAATTCATTCGAAGTATACCGAGTAAATAGATTATTATTTTGTACACTATGTTAGTAAATTTTATAACAATCGATAAAAATACATTATTTCGTTTTCGTGATATTATAAATAGAAACAAGAAGAAATATATATTTTATAGATTTATATCCACTTTTTATTATTTTGGTTCAACATAAATATCATTTAATATTTTTTAATGATTACCGTAATTAATAAACTATATATATTAGTAATTTATTCATTTGCTAACATATTCCTTGTTATAAACTATTTACGTGTGAAGCCATTAAAGTATATAAAATATTGTTTCATATAAACAGGATCATTAAATTTATCAATATAAATAGTATCGTAATAATTGTTTAGTACGAACTTACTTTTAATAGTTTCTTTAGAGTAGCTCTCCAACGGAACTTTAAGTGTATTCCTGTTGAAGCCGGTCATATCGTCTTCACCACCATCTTCGTCGTTGTAACTGATAGTATTTTCCCTTATGTCATCCTCTGGCCTTGCTTCTTCATCGGGACATCTCGCCTTTGATTGTGCAGAACAAAAGCCAGCACTATAAAAGAAACAAATCATAAACTATCTGTAGTACGTGGGATATCATTTTAAATGCTCATTTGTCACAACTTTTAAAATATAAGAAATAATGCCTGTTAGATAATAGGCCTAAGTAATGTAGTTTTAGAAAGTATCGTACCCGTGGTGTAATAATGAAAAGGGAGGTAAGGTAAGTCCATAAACTAAGTAGCTCAACTCCATATCAGATGAATACAAAGTTATGTTAATGTAAGGAATCTACATATCACTGCGCAGTTCACGAGAACTTAGTCTAAGCAAAGTGTCAAGTTTGAATAAAGCAATTACAGAGAAGACAATGTGGTTTAGTCTTCAACAATACTTCCATCTACAAGTTTCGGTTCATTTGAATGTAAAAAAATTTAGCTGCAATGTTTACCCTAATAATAATAGCCTAATTATATTATAAGCACAACATGATCTAAAAATGTACCATATTTATTTATAATCTTCCTGTTACGTATTAGAACTAAAACCAAATTGAAAGGGATGGGTATCCAATATAATTTTGTTGCGTTACGATTGAGTGGGTGCTATGTAGTTCTTAGTTTATATTGCAAACGCTTTATCAATCTCTATAATTATCAATCGTTTACCAGGTAGTAAAAATATTGCTTCAGCGATCAGTTTCAACAGATTATGTGTGTGGTTAAATATTATATAGCTGTGCTTTGCTACTAGACACAGTTGCAGACTAAATACTATTATGTACATATTTAGTTTTTATATATGTTTATGCCTGTAGAATAATACCATTAATCATTATTAAAATCTTAATTATATTAGCTTTTAATTTCTAAATTTTGTCAAGTTAAAGTTAGTTTCACTTTTAACTTCTAAGGCCATAATACATCTACTAAAATAAATTTGTCGTAAATGAAATAAATTTTAAAAATGTAGTATTTTAATCGATGATTTCTTTTATTATTTTTTTATCGTAAGTATAACATTTATAATTAATAATAAGGAAAAAATTGAGATTGATGTCTATATATGTTTTTACAATAAATTTATCAATATAAATGAATCAAATAAACTAAGCAATTTGGGAATATTACAAGTTCTAAATAAATTAAAGAATAATTATTTATTAATCTACTCTTATATTGCAGTTCCGATAAGATCTATGAAATTTAAATAACTTTTCATTGTGAAAATCTATATATATATATATATATATATATATATATATATATATATATATATATATATATATATATTTGATAAATATTCTTCCTAATTTCTTTGCTTAAATAAACTCTCCCACTTTATTTTATTTAAAGTACAGTCAATATTCTTACTCTTTATTATTTGCACATTAAAATTGCTTTCAAGTTATGTTATTTATTTCATTTTTAGAGAAAAGATCTACGCAGTTTTATTAAAAGACGAATAAAAAACTTTATTTCGCAGATTTAGGTATGTGATATTGAAGAATAACGTGCATCTGCTTGTTTTATTAGTTGCAATATGAATATTTTTTTACAGTTTGCATATTTCATAAAATATGAAATAAAACATTAGACAATATGATAAAAACTTTTTTGAATAATCTCTACACTTGTAGAAGAGTTTGGTTCGTAATTGATTAACCGATTTTAACTTTTATGTCATGTGAAACTAATTGGAGCTCGGCTCAACCTAAAACATTCTGATATTGAATGCAATATAGATGTGGCGTATATAAAGCCTGGTGTATTAAAGGAGGGATTTAGGACCACGTCAAGGTCCACTTGACCAATAGTAATAACTATTTGTTATATAGCCTATTATAATGTTTATATGACTTAGTGAAACTTATATGTCTAAGTTTCCATATATACATATTAATAATTATTAGTAATTGGTACTTAGTATCACGATTGTTGTAGATTTAATATATTATTTTATTTGTAATTTTGAAACAATATAGGGCAGGTTTGTAGTGCAGAATGAAACTTATAGAAAGGTCGAAGAAATATGATACTATGGGACCGAATGTGTACTAGAGAGTGAAAAATAAGAATCTAGGATAAACAAAGGAACTTTGTCTTCTGGAATTAAGTTATAGGTTATTTAAAGTTAGATAGTGTTTAGTATACAGTTAACTATGGTTAAGTTAATTTAGGTTATACACTGCTTATTAAGTTGTGGTTACCAGGTTGGAGTTACCTAGATGATAAATATTAAGTGAGTTTTGTGTTTATACATGTATCTTGTGTGAGCTTGGGGGAAAATCATGATACATCTCTTTTTTACGTTTAAATGTTCTCAAAAACGTGCAATTTATAATGAGATGGTTCACAATATCCTGTAATTTAATTCAAATTTCACAATTCAACTGTCTCTTATTATTTTCCTCTTAATAAAATGTTGAATATTAAAATTGTTAAGCTGTCTTTAAACTACAGATAATATTTTAGACTTTACTCATCAATCTCTATGCATTGATCTCTTCTGGAGGCGTAACAGGATAAGGCCACTCTCTTTCTTCGTGATGAGGTCAACTGAAGGGTGGGACGCGTGACATGGGTGGAGGGTGGGATGCACGGTCACCGTTAAGAAGGAGTCGTCGGGTTTTCTGCTGGCAGCGACGTCTATGGTACCTGGTGGACCACCACCTGACACTACCCGTAGATATTAGCTATTAAAGTTATAACCCCAATATTCTATCATAAAATTCTTCAAAATAAACTATTAACTACTTTTTTTGTTAGACTAAATTACCAGTACGAACATATTTTACGTATTTACTGCACTGGTGTATAGTTTCACGTGACCTATAAGCTTCAAAAATTGTGTATATAGGTAAATTTGAATCATATTATTTTTAAACAGGAGTTACTGTGTTGAATTGTGACATTCCACTTGATATTGACAATCTAATTAAAGCAAGTTTATGTAATATACTAGCTGTTAATTCGTTAACCTGCACATTTCATAAAAAAGTAATAGTAATAATAACTAAAAATAAAATAATATACAAACGGGGCTATTTGTATATTATTGTAAAACATACTCGGGATAATAATTTTTTGCAGTAAAAACATTCTGTGGTATGTTTTTTCACTAAACAATGAAACATTTATAGTCCTTATTAGGTAAACATTTTCTACAATGCTTCAACAGTAAAATAGTACTAAAATACTTTTGTGTATTAATTTCCCAACCTTCAAAGCCTATTAAATTGTAACGTAGTGTAAAGGTTTTGGCCCAAAATGGCCGATGACTAGGCCCCTTTGTTGAATCAGGCAATGACTTGTGTTTTAGTGTTTGTCAGCGGCCCATTGTTTGGGTACCGGTGAGCGAACCTGATCGGTTATTTTGTTTCATGTTTGGTCAGTGCGGCCTGACCATCTCACCTACCCTCCCTACTACTATACAATCTATGCTCCTGGCACAAACTGATGGACTGGTTGAGTATATGATAAGTCGTGTGGTAAACAGTGCGCCTACGGAATAGGCTGCTTCTGCAATCGTCAATAATTGTAATTCCTGATGCGAGTTTATTAAATTAGTTTACTTTATTATTTAAATTGTAAATTAAAATTACTTCCTGTTTATTTTCGAGTATGAAAATTTTGAAAAAAGGTTAAAATAATTAATAATTAAAATATATAAAAAAGAAGTTTCGTGTTTATTATTATACGATGTGTAATTTAACTTCTTCAAAAGACTTGAAAATAACATTTTTACCTTGCGTTCATTTTAACAATTTGTTTGGTTTTAAAATTTTAATTTGAAATTTTTAGAATATTTTAAGTTTTGGATTAGTTAAACTTTTGTACTTTGACTTTTTACCTTTTGTGTGGATTTTAATATTTTTATTATTGATTATTATTCACTAATTCCATTCAAATTAACCTAATTATCATTGATATACTCACTCAACTATCTGAAGCTCACCAATAATAGTAAATACTTCCTTAACTTAAAAAAAATGTGTTTATATTGCAGCTTAGGGTGTTAAAAATATCTTGATTTAATTAAACGAAAGTATTTAATTCAAAATAAAGGAGCATGTTTTACATCAGGTGAACATTTGTTTTAGTTCACGAACATTACTAAGTAATTGATTTAAGGGTATTAAAACAAAGGTATAAACTTTTTTTAATACACAGATCTTTTTCAAAATTGTACTTTTATTGTACAGAAGATTATATTTATAACAACACTTAATTTTATTTAAAAAAATTATTTATAAGAAGTAAGTTATTTTACGTGTAGAGTCTTACGTCTTTGGAAAGAAAAAGATCCGAGTTTCAATTCTTGTGGGATATTATTTCATAAATTCAAAAAATCACGTCTCCATTGTATATGAAAATATCATTGAATATCAGGGTATAATTACATCAGTATCGAGGGTTACATTACACAAGAGTAATCTTTGTTTAGATAAAAGAAAGGGTATGGTGATTTTGCAGTTAAAGTCTCGGAAAAGTTAAAGGGTCTGTTCAGAACGTCTAAAGCTTAGATATTTTCATTAGTAATAATGTTATCTTTGAGGTAACTTTCACTTGAGAACTAAAAACTATCCTTACACTTTCATTAATATTGCATATTATTAAGGCAATGGTTTAAACACTGTTTAGTTTTTTTATATAAATAATGTATACGTACGTAATCCATCTCATAAGATTTATAAAAGTAAAATTTACAAATCAATGTAAAATTTACTCTGTGTAATAATTTATTTTACATAAATTCTTCACTACTCATAGAACATTCATACCCTGCCTCTTCCTTTCTATATATTATTACTATATACTCATTCTACTGAAACCCATTAACAAAAACAGTTAGTTATTGATTAGATACGGTTTCTTTTACTGTATATTAGGGCTATCTGTTATTAAAACCATTCAAATAATAAGTTTTGATACATTTATATTTATTAAACCTATTATGAAAATGCGTTTGAAAAATGCCTAACAATTGAAAATGGAATTTGAAGTGCTGAAAAGTAAAAAAATTACCTACTTAAAGACAAAGTGACTTTATGAATGCATGGAAATATTTAACATTATTTACAATATCGAATTTAACCCCACCTTCTATAGGTCAGGAATAACTAATTTATAATGCGAGGATGGTGACATGAATAGTAATAATATTACCGTTCTATTTTATACTAAAACACACCACTGTTAAATTATTCAACTACTGATTTTAATAAAAAAGTAGAAATATTTGTATAGTTGAACAGTAAAATAAACACTAATATAAAATCAATCCATACTGTCTAATGTTGGTATTTTGAACTAACTTATAACAGTAAATCAATTTAAAACGAATACTAGAAGAGGATGTAACGTGGTTAAGTAATCATGCGCTTCATAAACTTTACATGAAATCCCATGTCATATAGCATTGCATCAGAATAATTCTGTTTTTTAGAAACATTGGTTTTTTAGTGAGTAACATTTAAAACCTACTTATTTTGAGTACAATAGTATATTCAATTATTATATTGTTTTGTATTAATTATTTGTGATATTTCTTAAACGAGACACATCATAGACCAAAAAGCTTATTAAATGGACTTCTTAGAGGATCGAAGAGACGACAGACCGGTTGGAAACTGATAAAGTTTACCGTGTGTATAGAATACGGATGAGGTGTTTCCATGTACACATCATTCTTTTTTATCTCATTTCCACTTTAAAAATATTAGTTCAGACCATTTCTTAGTTATCCTAATAATTAAAAACTTTGAAAGTAATCCTTCAAAGTAACTAATCATGAAAACGAATGATGAACCTAACCTTAAAATTTGATTATTTATCCTAGGTTTTAATGGAAAGGTAATTTATTTTAATAAAGTACGCTTGTAAGTAAAAAGCATCATACTTATAGTTTCACTATTATGTTAAACATATCAAATAATAATTTAAATTAAATTATACACATGTGTTTTATTTAAATATATCTGAAAGGAGTCAGAACTCATTTCAGTTATCTTATACCGTAATCGGATATCAGAGCAGCATATTTAAAAGATAAGTTTATTTTATCAGCAAATCGGATACTGCGAGAGGAGCACATGTGGCACCTAAAGATAATTAATATACATGAAGGTTGTTTACAGTGACCTACATGCTCCCCTCATTCCTTTTGATCTATATAATTTAGTTTGAAAACAGGCTGGTGCAAACTTCTAGAGCCGAGAATCTAACTTCCTCCATGGTCGGATACTGTCGTACCCCCAGCACACGCTGATAATTTCAACCTGCCGTTCTTCTAGCTTCAGGTACTCGGCTAACTTCTCCTGCAGTCTTCCCGCCTTGCTTTCCGCAGCTCTGGACAACGCGATTTATTTAGGTTGTACCGTAGACAGGGTGTTTTGAGGAGAAATATCTCCACTGTTAGTAACGTCAGATTAGGGGATGACACGTTGCTATCCTCTGAGATGAACTGCTCGTCCGTGACTCCCATCAGTCTCAGAGAGGCCGACTGTAGGACGGCTTGGTGAGGCAGCTCTTTCACTGTTACTGTCACGTTGCAGAACACCTTGAAAATATAGATGAAGTAATTCCAGAGTAAACCATAAGTAAAATTGAAGTTGTTTCCTTAATGTGTAAGTAGGTTTGAAAAACTATGTTACAAAACAGATTTTTAGTCTCGTAGTTTTCCAATTTGAGAAAACTGTTTTACTTATAGTAAATACTGTCATATCTGTATCTGTAAGGATATTAAAAACGTATATACCTCATACATTATACATGAAGTATTTAAAGTAATGACAATAAAGAAACTTAAACTTATTACATTTTGCTAGTAAAACAATGTTTTTAACTAACAATTTCTTATGTATAAAGCTGGATAGTTAAATATACAGTGACCATGACCTAAAACCATTAATATCGTACTTTATAAATATATCTATTTTAAGTTATACTTAATGTGTATCAGTTTATCCTACTTTCCTACTTATTAAAATAAACATTAACTTATTCGTATTCTAGAAACTTTCCAAGAGAAGTTTCGGTAAGAAACTTCATTATTAATTACAATAAAAGTAATAATCGCAGACGCTTTATAACACATTTATAATACTTGTCTTGCAAACTTAGTTTTCATTTTAGTTAGAATTTGAATTATTGAAAATATATTAAGATACTATTATGTTAAATATTTAACTTTTATAATTTGAAACATTTTTATTATTTTTTGCTCCTAAAACTTGTGTGTAAAAGACGTTACATATTTTTTTTATTTCTAAGACTTAACGTTACACTAATGCAATTAAACAATACACTGATAAACAATGAAAGTGAACTTACTCAATGTTTACCTCTGTACTCATACGTCTCCGGTCTTATTCATTAAACCGTCCGGAGACGGACCGCCTGGCTTATTATAATCGATACTCGTTTACCCGGAACCGGACATGCCCGTGATTTCTCCAGTACATGATCTTGTCCGGAACATCCCAGTTGTCAGCATCTCTCTCCTATAAGCCACTAATCGTTGTACGAGTATTTGACATCTGTCTCTGCATAGAGATGCGTTAGACCAATTAATATGGTTAAGGTTTCACTGCTAGAAATAATTTAGCTTTGTAAGGAGTGATCCAGCCTTCTTACAGAACCCGTAATCATTAGTCATGATCCGTTTGGTAATATTATTATACTTCCCTGTTATAATAGTGTTGCCTTGGATCATATTTCTTAAAAACGAATAAATATTCAATTTATAACATATCTTTACGGAGAGGAAAAAAATTACTTCTTAATAGATTTTAGAATGGAGTAAAGTACTAGAACTATCCTACTTCCAGTCCAATTTGTTTGTATCCATTGTCAGTGCAGCAGTTTAATTTAATTCGATGCATATTGATTTCTGATAAAGGCTGTGGTAGTCAGTTTGATTAAACTGATTGATTATTAAATGACCTATTAAACTAACTGTGTCAGTGCTATAAGCGGTCTTTTAGGATCACGTAAGAAAACAAGTAACTGATGAAATATGCCAATAATTTAGTTAAAAACAAATTCAATTGTTGCATAGACCAGAAAATTACATTTATTATAAACTTTAGTTTGAATGTAGAGATATAGATTTATTCAGCAAATTTTTGTTAATATATTTAAAGAATCCTTCAATAAAGCAGGTCCAAGATATATATTTCCAATAATATTTCCTCTCTGAAACTGTAATTAAAAACATAATTGTAGTCTCTACATCCATAAATGTAATTAAAAATAAACATTTTATGTAATTTTAAAGAATTACTCTTTATATATGTATCAAAAGTTCACTGGTTCCTAACTTTTTAAGTACATATAGGTAACACTGATGATAAAAAGGACAATTCGCAGAGCAAGAATAAAATCATAACTTTGGAGATACACAACCTAACATTGTACCCTTGCATATTGTTTTCCCTCAGGACACCTGTATTTCTGCTGATTTTATGACTAAAGCTCGTGGTTGACACCATAAAATATTTATACTTCAGATGATCACAGAGAGTGCAGAAGTATATGATCCCAGAAGGAGTTGCAAAACCTTACTTCACTTCTTATTGTTATCTCTAATTGAACGCAAAATTCGAGTTGCATCGTACAAAGAACTTCAATGACTAATTGGATTAAGTCCAAATATTAATATATATATATATATATACATAATATATATATATATAATATATATAATATATATATATATATATATATTCGCTTTTGAGGACAATGAATACAAAAATACTCCTTGTTTGGTAGGTTATGTTAAATATTATTACGTGGAATTGTATTATAGATAAACTATATTAGCTGGTAATTATAATATATCCCAATAAAGAAAGGTACATAGTAACAGTTTATTCAAACACTGAAATTATATTGACTTTAGTTACAAGGTGAGCAGAAATTTTACATCCAAACGGAATGCATGATTGGTAACACATTCTATATAGTCTTCTGTCTAGTCTAGCTGTCTCTGAGGTACTTCGATTTTTAGAAACTATTATCTAAATACATATCACAGGTAAAAGCAAAGCAATACACACACACAAACACACACACACACACACACACACACACACACACACACACACATATATATACATATATATATATATATATATATATATATATATATATATATATATATATATATATAGTTATTTATTATTGCTTGTTCAGCTTTAAATGTCAGATTGAAAGTTAATTTATAGTACATTTTGGCTGTTTCTACAATGTATTGGTTTTAATCTGATTTTCGTACTTACCGCAATAAGGATAATGTACTATTGAAGGTACTTGATTATGTATGTCTTTCCGTAGTTCATAAACATTTCACAACTCATGAGATTTTTCAATTTGTTAAACTTTTTGTTTCTATACAGCATAAAATATTTTAGTTCAGTTAAGTGAAGTAAAAAGTTCTTCCAGAAAGACAGGATTGTGTAACAATTAATTATAACCTCAGATTAGAAATATGTAACTTGTATCGTGCTACAGGGTTCAATATTTAGTCTTTTATTGTGTAGTTTTATATAAACGATCTTTATTCTGTATTTAACCACTTGTCTCGAGTTAGCGAAAATAGACTTCACCGGAAGTCTTTTCAACCGCAACAGGAGGTCTCGGAAGCGCGCCCCTCCCAAACTCGGAGCAAAGCATAAAAAAAACACCCACATGCCACTAGTGTGAAGAGACACAAAGAGAGACAAAATTTCCAGTACATGATATAATTAGGTGGCAAACGTTTTTACACAAAATACAATTACTGCAGCACCACGGTGCACCGCGTAACTTACAAACTAAATAACAACAATAAATAAAATTCCAATATTGACAATAACATAATGAATAGAAATTTGACAAATAAATAACATAATAAAATATAGAACTTTGATATATAAATAACATAATAAATAGAAATTTGGTATATAAATAACATAATTTCAGGTACGGCAGTAGTAAATATAAAATTTTTAACTGGTAAATTTTTTATGAACTGAGGGGAGGGAAAAGGTTGTAGAATTTCTAGGCCCACTATTTTTAAAAAGTAATTTGGTTTCAGTTTTGTAGCCAAAAATTAAAAAAAAATTTTAAGCCGATTTTCGAAGGAGGCGGGAGCTTAGTTGCCTCCACGAATCCGAATTAAAGGTTAAATCCTTCCCTACAGATCATGTCCCTAAACTAAATAAATGCTAGGTAGCTTAACACTGGCCCTCCTCCAGATATAATATCTGGCAGCGCTCCATACAACCCAATCCTCTCAAGTTCATTACAAGAAAAAGGAAAAACATTTTGGATCCAACCTTGTTCAAGACGAATAGGAGCACAGACACTCCAGTTGGATGCCGGTACCGTAGCGCTGGCAGGGCGCGGGCATTCAATTTTGGTTCCAGTGCTGTTTGGGTAGATTCGCCGCACCAGTCCCGTTGACGGCACTCACGGGGACCCTGCCGAAAGTAGAAGAATTAGTCAGCCATGGACATCAGGACGAGCAGCGAACAGCCAGAGAATCAAGTCGCTTCTGCCGAACGTGTCCGACCGCTCCGAACAGTAGCCGCTGCGGGTAAACAGCTGATCCGTAATCAGTCAAGGTCAACCACCTGACCTTGACCAATCAGTCCAACCAGGCAGAAAATAATCAATACTTTGACGGAGTGACTCCCCCACCGACTGACAAAAGTGGCCGAGGTGGGAAAGGTAAAAGACAAAAAAAATGTCCAAACTGAGCCCCGGCTCAACCTCCCCCACTAAAAAGGGTGCAACCCCAAACAAAACCTCTCCCCCACTGAAAGAAGAACCAACAAGCTCTGGCACAGGATACGGGAAGTCGAGAACCCTAACAGGAAACGAATTCCTGAGAAGGAGGCAGACAAAACACGATCCTCCTGAAATTTTGAGAGGCGCCTCTCTTGGAGAAAGAAGAAAAAACAGAAAGAGAGTAAAACGACACCACAGGGAAAACCAGGGGTGATCAGTCCCCGGACACCCCCGCAGCCGCACCAGTATCCAGAGCATGACCAGAGGTGTCACCGCGGAAGGCCTTCAGATGAGAAACGTGGGCCTTCCGCCACAACCTCCCCGATACGGAATCAACCAACTCAGCAGTAACTGGGGAGAGAAAACGAAGCATCCGGTGAGGACCTGTCCACCGATAGCAAAGTTTGGCTGCCCGTTTATCCACGGCCGAACTGGCCGGATGGGCCTTACATAAGACAATATCCCCCACCTGGAAGGGGTTAGCAATACGTCCCTTATTGAATTTTCTCCTCACCCTTTCCCTAGACTGTAGGAGCTTAACCCTGACTGCCTCCCAAGTGTCACTCACATTGGGAGTACCAGGCACTGGTAGAAGACTATCCAGACTCCAGAGATTAGACAAGGGATCAGAAGGAGGACGACTAAACATGACCTGAAAAGGCGTGGAATCATGACTCTCGTGAAGAGCAGAATTGAAGGCTAACTGAAACCAGCTCAGGTTTTCATCCCAGGTAGTTTGTTTCTCAGCGTGATAAGCGATGAGGGCGGCTCTGAGATTGCGGTTGAACCGCTCAGCATGAGAAGGCTGGGAGTAGTAAGGAGATGTCGTAACATGTTTGATTCCATGCCCAAAACAGAAGGGATGAAACTCCCTCGACACGAATTGTGTGCCATTGTCTGAGACAAAGGTGGCGGGCACTCCAAAATTCTGTAGAAGGCGGGACTTGAGTGCCTTGACGGTGAGCGACGCCGTGGCACTCCTAAGAGGAATCAACCAGCAAAACTTAGAGAAAGCATCCACAGCTACAAGCAGGGAGGTGTTCCCTGACTTGCTACGGGGCAAGGGTCCCACATAGTCAATGAACACCTTTTCAAGAGGCCGCTCCGCCACCTCGGAGGAAATAAGTCCTAATTTGGTATTTTGTGCTGGTTTACTGACCGAGCAAAGATGACAAGCTCGTACTCTGCCAGCAATGTCTCTGTCCATACTCTTCCAGATGAACTTATCTCTGATTTTAGCGATGGTCTTGTGAATCCCTCAATGACCGCCCACGGGAGAAACATGAAAATAGGAAAAGACCATCGGTATGAGGGCACTTGGCAGAACAATCTTGGGACCACCTCCTCGTCGGGCACGACAGCAGAGGATACTCTTGGACAAGAAGTAAGGAGAGTGGGCTTCTCCCTCCTGGAGCTCACCAATGATGTTGGACAACTCGGGGTCTTGAAGTTGGTGAGAGCCAACACTCTCAAAGGCTGCAGGGAAATCCAACAGCACGGTCCCACACAACGGTGCTTGAGAATCAACAGGATCGCTGGGTAGATGATACATTCTAGAAAGAGCATCGGCGACGACGTTTTGGGTGCCGCAAATGTGCTGCACCCTGAATTTAAAGGCCGCAATTTTGACAACCCAGCGACCAATCTTCCCGAGTTGTCGAGGATGGGACAATAGCCAGGAAAGAGCCTGATTGTTAGTTTCCAACAGAAATTCCGAATGCTCTAGGAACCTCCGAAACTTATCCATGCCGAAAACGACCGCCAGACACTCCAGCTCATAAATAGAAGATTTATTTTCCTGAAGGGTCAGTCCTAGATGCAAAAGCTATTGGTTGCCGAGTGCCGTCGAACTCTTGAGAAAGCACAGCTCCTACAGCACAGGATGATGAGTCAGTCTGCAAGATAAAGGGCCTACTAAAGTCCGGTATTGGCAGCACAGGAGGTTGGATAATTGCCTCCCTAAACAGTTGAAAAACTCGTTCCTGATCTTCACCCCAAACGAACTTTGCGTCTTTCCTTCTTAAAGCGTTCAGAGGGGCGGCCACTTCGGCAAAGTCAGGAATAAACCTACGACAGAAATTAACCATGCCGATGAATCTGGCAACACCCTTGGAATCCTTCGGAGGAGGAAAATCTCGAATGCCTTGAGTCCTGGCAGGATCTATAGATACACCCCTAGACGACACGAGGTGACCGAGAAACGATATTTCAAACTTGGCGTACGACACCTTCTCCGGATTGACTGTAAGGCCAGCCCTACCCAACGTAACCAATACCCCCTCAAGATGTTTAACGTGTTCCGTGAAAGACTCACTGTAGACCAGAAGGTCATCAAGATAATTGAAGACATACCTGAACTTCACATCGTGGAAGATGGAGTCAAGCAACCTAGTTAACGTTTGGGCCCCCACAGCTAGCCCCATAGGCACAGATCGGTACTGATATAAATTCAACGGAACACAGAAGGCCGTGAGAGGACGTGATTCCTTTTTCAACGGAATCTGGTGATAGGCTTGGTTCAAATCAAATATATTGAAACATTTGGCCTTACCGAACCAATCAAAAGTAGAATGGAGATCGGGGAGAGGCACTGAGTCTATTTCAATCTTGGCATTAAGTTTTCTTAGGTCAACCACCATACGATTTTTTCCATTCGGCTTTGGAACCAAGAACGCTGGACTGGCATACGATGAGTTTGAGGGCTCAATAACTCCTTGATCCAAGAGATCCTTGATGATACCACGCATAACCTCCATCCTTGGAGGAGCCAACTTGTATGGGTGGGAGCGTACTGGCTGAGTGTCAGTCAGACGAATTTCATATTCAATAAGATGGGTAGAACCGAACTTGGGTGTGAGGACCTCCGGAAATCTTGAGAAAAGCTCACGGAGAACCCTAGCTTGCTCCTCATCCAAGTGACCGAACGGGTCCCCAGGGGCAGAACCTTCCTCACACTCCACCTCACCAAACTGCGGTGTCGATTTGAATTTATGAGAAAAGGGGGCTGACACTCGCCGATTGAATTTGAAATAAGACTGGTCCGCCTGAAGATCCAGCACCAAACCAGTCTTTTTAATAAAATCCGCCCCCAAAATACAATCCATGCTCAAGTCCTGGGCCACAAGGAAGCTCCACACCCATGAAAAACATTCAACCTTAAACTTGATTGAAGCCTTCCTCGAAATTGGAAGATGGGAATTAGAAGCAGTCCAGCAAGTTAAAGAAGACTCCTCGGTGTGCTTCACCAAACCTAACCTTGAAATGGCTTCAAAAAGACGGGAGGAGATGAGGCTACAGGCTGACCCGGAATCAACTAGGGCCTTATGCACTGAGTCTCCCACTAAGATATTGATATAAGGGCACACCGAAGATGCTGTCCTAAACCGTAGGTTTCCCTTTTCTGCTAGGCTCATAGTGTCCAGACTATTAATCAAATTGTTCGCACAGGTACTATTTTTTTGAAATTTTTTCACACTGCTAATAACACGATAAATTTTAACTCCATTAGTGGATTGCAGAGCATTACTATCAAGCACGACATAAAACTTAATAGTAAATACAGTTAGTGAGTTCTTCAAATAAATATCAAGGATTTTTTATTAAACATAAAAGACATGAAACCAGTAAATTTGATTACTCGGTTGATTATTGGTCGGTCATTATTGATCCGATTTCTTATAGAATCCTGAAGTTTATTCTTTTCTATATTATGGTAATCTTTTTAGAAATATAACGTTGTATTACATCATGTGCAACTAGTGATCAGTCACTACAATTTTACAGTATAGCGAAGTAATTATATTTGGGTTTTAATGTATTGTGCAAATACATTATTTCATAATGAAAAGCAAAAATTAAATGATTAAGAAAGTATCTTTCAAGTTCATATCTAGAGTATCCAAATATATAGAATTATAAACTTCAAATGGGACAAATATTTACCTTTACATTTAGTCACAGCATAGTCCTTACATAAAGCATCAACATGCACGTATTTAACACATACTCTCAGTTCTGGACAGAATAACCCCTCCAAAAGCCACAAATTTGGTTCAAAAGGGAACACTTTCAGAGTACATTTAATAGAAATTTTTACTATAAAAAACTGTTTGTTGCACCTCGTTAAATCGTAACATAAAAATAAAAAGACCTGAACTGGTCGGAAAATATTACGAGACAACATAAGGGAACATTCATGTTTCACTTTGTAAATAAACGTGACGTTTTCACTTCTGTGATCTGTCAGTGAAACATTTAACGGTTTAAATTTCCAGATACATCAAAAGAAACCATTTGGGAGCGATGTTATTGAGGCGTTCACTGGTACGGGTTTCAATAAAACCAAAGTCAAACGTAATCTACCTCCATTTGCTCATCATATGCTTTGCTATAAATGAAAGTTTTCCAGTCAGAATTTCCGCACATGATATGTTTTGTGATAACGTTTACCCAATCATCGCATCCTAATACGAGTGTATATATATATATATAAATATATTTATTTATTTATAAATCGTTTTCTTTCTAAATCATTATATTGCGTGTAATATAATATCACAAGAAAAATTAGTAGTTACTACAAAAAGAGTTTTTATTGCATCGGCGGCAATCGTTCAGGAAATATCACGCCCGTGCTGGACATTTTTACACCCTACAAATCTAAACAAATATTTATTGATTATTTAGCTTGATAATATAATGGAAGTGTGGCCCTGAAAATTTGTGACGAGTTTTCAGATCTGACAGTTTACCAATATTAGTTATAAAGGACAGCTGGAAACTCTAGACGCGTGTCTTAAAAGCAAATCTTCAAATAGTTCATAAATGTCCCAATCATTGACATTTTTAGTTACAAATAAAACCGGCTCTTTTTATTTGTGTTACCTAGAAAATTTGTGGCAATTTTTAAAGTACTGTAACTGTTAAGGATCTGGCAGACTGACAGTTTTCGTTGCTGAGAACAATTAGATTCTGTAAATGTGTCACCTGAAGGATTTGTCTCGGGTTGTTTAATCATCCTCCTTTCCCGCCTTATTACACCACACGTTGAAGCAATCTGTTTCTTAAAATGTCACAGACAGCCGTCATTTATGTAGTGCAAAAAAGAAAACATATTGTATCAATATTTTGTAAGCTTGGTAACATTTCAACTATTAGTTATAACAACCTTCAACTATTAATAAACACATTAGCTACTGTTATAAATAGTAGCTACGTAAAATAACTGAGTCAATACATTCAGGATGATGTACGTAAAGAGCTAACCGATTAGTATGCTAGTGTATCACTTTTATAAAAATATACAGAAAAAGTAATTCATACAAGGCAGAGTTAGAGTTCTTAAATATTTGATATTAATTATTTTCAATTTGGGCGCTTCTAACACAATTCTTGAACAATAACAACAATAGCGTACAAGATGTAGAACATACAATATTTATTAAACTCATGTGCGTCGACATAGCCTAAATTAAATTTGATAACGTCTGACCAATCACTCTTCTGAAATTCGAACCCGGATATCTAATGCTCCGATTGAGATAGTACACACTCCCTTACTTGATCATATTATTTATTCTGTGTCAACCCGTTTGCATTCTATTTTACAGCCCATACTCACCTTACAATAACGATGTTCTCTAAAGCACAGTTTTTCTCAGGGTTTCTCAGCTGTAACGGCAATATATCACAATATATTTCGTGAACACTGGAATTCTTTGTTTAAAGGTTATTTTTGACGATGGAAGGATTGTGAAGGAAACAGGATTTTTCCGGACATTTGCCATCGTTCAGTGAAACAAGAAAACAGTAACACTACGTTTCGAGATCTGCAATCTGATCTCTTCTTCAGGTAAAGAACTAACCTAATACATAATTACAAACTAGTTTAAAATAAACAAATCTTACTAAAGCGTTGTGGCACGCCTAAGTCAGGAATCACAACCTACATGTTGTTGTCAACTTCACTAACACTAAAGACATGCACTTAATACAAAACTATACAAAACACCAATCATAAAACTAAACTACGGAATATAGGTCACAATACGTCTTCACTCTTCTACTAACCACCTACGACTGACCAGAGGGACTAGCCAATGGCAATCGTGACGGCTGGCTAAAAACAAGATGGCGGAAAATACAAGGGAAGGGGAACAGGAATGGGCCCTTTCGTTATTATTGGTTCATGCGAGATGAACTTCTTAAAACCATATTGTTACTCCGCATTAGTTTATTACTAATATCCGATCCGTTTGATACTTTTGGTTTTCTCTTTAGTTCATTTTTTAGAATTGGCAACCAAAGCGGCCTAATCTCGACTGATGGTTGACTGATTGGTTGGTCTGCCAATTTAATGTATGTTGCCCTCAATTAATTTCCTTTTGAAGAAATTTGGTTCCCGATGTATTATGTGGGCTTCATCCCAATTCATATGATGGTCTTCGGACCAACAATGGTGTGCAATTTTTGACTTTTCTGTGAAACCCTTTCTCGTGTTTTCTTTGTGTTTCTTTTATCCTTACGTTTAGTGGTCTTTTTGTCTCGCCTATGTATTCCCCTATTGCAGCTACATTTTATACTGTAAACACAGTTTTTGGAATCCTGTGTGCCATTTTTTGGTTTTGTTTTTACGAGACTTTGTCTAAGAGTGTTGTGTGTTTTAAACGCGGTTCTAATGTTGTACTTTCTACCTACTCTTCTAATTTTCTCCGATAATCCCGGCACATAAGGGATTGACATAAACGCATATTTATCACAATTCAGTTTTTCTGACTCAGGAATGATTCTTCTGGTTCGTTTGCACTTATTAATTACTAATTGAGGGTATCCATTGCTTCTGAGATCCGATTCAATTTTCTTAAATTCTTCTTTTAGTCCATCTTTATCTGAGCACAAGCTCTTTTGCTCTATCAAACAAACGAGTAGGCTACTCCTTCTTTGACAGATTTTTGATGGTTGGATTGATAATTTAAATATTTACAACTGTTTTTCGAAAGATAACACACACAGGAAAATATTTAAATTATCAATCCAACCATCAAAAAATTTGTCAAAGAAGGAGTAGCCTACTCGTTGTTTGATAGAGCAAAGAGCTTGTGCTCAGATAAAGATGGACTAAAAGAAAGAATTTAAGAAAATTGAATCGGATTCTCAGAAGCAATGGATACCCTCAATTAGTAATTAATAAGTGCAAAACGAACCAGAAGAATCATTCCTGAGTCAGAAAAACTGAATTGTGATAAATTTGCGTTTATGTCAATCCCTTATGTGCCGGGATTATCGGGAGAAAATTAGAAGAGTAGGTAGAAAGTACAACATTAGAACCGCGTTTAAAACACACAACACTCTTAGACAAAGTCTCGTAAAAACAAAACCAAAAAATGGCACACAGGATTCCAAAAACTGTGTTTACAGTATAAAATGTAGCTGCAATAGGGAATACATAGGCGAGACAAAAAGACCACTAAACGTAAGGATAAAAGAACACAAAGAAAACACGAGAAAGGGTTTCACAGAAAAAGTCAAAAATTGCACACCATTGTTGGTCCGAAGACCATCATATGAATTGGGATGAAGCCCACATAATACATCGGGAACCAAATTTCTTCAAAAGGAAATTAATTGAGGCAACATACATTAAATTGGCAGACCAACCAATCAGTCAACCATCAGTCGAGATTAGGCCGCTTTGGTTGCCAATTCTAAAAAATGAACTAAAGAGAAAACCAAAAGTATCAAACGGATCGGATATTTAGTAATAAACTAATGCGGAGTAACAATATGGTTTTTTAAGAAGTTCATCTCGCATGAACCAATAATAACGAAAGGGCCATTCCTGTTCCCCTTCCCTTGTATTTCCGCCATCTTGTTTTAGCCAGCCGTCACGATTGCCATTGGCTAGTCCCTCTGGTCAGTCGTAGGTGGTTAGTAGAAGAGTGAAGACGTATTGTGACCTATATTCCGTAGTTTAGTTTTATGATTGGTGTTTTGTATAGTTTTGTATTAAGTGCATGTCTTTTAGTGTTAGTGAAGTTGACAACAACATGTAGGTTGTGATTCCTGACTTAGGCGTGCCACAACGCTTTAGTAAGATTTGTTTATTTTAAACTAGTTTGTAATTATGTATTAGGTTAGTTCTTTACCTGAAGAAGAGATCAGATTGCAGATCTCGAAACGTAGTGTTACTGTTTTCTTGTTTCACTGAACGATGGCAAATGTCCGGAAAAATCCTGTTTCCTTAACACTGGAATGCTCTCTGTTAATATTGCAACCTTTCAGTAATCACTCGAGTCTTATATATCATTCCGTTTTGAATTATCACACAATGAAAACTGTTTAAAGGGTTTATTGATATTCAAAAAAGGTTCAATAGACATGTTACGTTAAAGCTACATCAACAGTAATTTCAGCCTTTTAAATATATACAGGGTGTAGTCCTGATACTCCGATACATATTCCAAACGGAGTTTTTTACCCATGTAAAATCTTCACTATACCTATTAAAGTAGTGTTATTAACTTTTTGAAGGATAAAAATATCCCTCCTTTTCAAACGGGGGTAGAGGTAAGATTACTAAATGTTTTTTAATTGCAACACCTATCCTGTTACATCTAATTTGGAAAGTAATCCTAGCACAAATTAAGGGCAAACAACCCCTTACATATAAGGGTGTAAATGAAGTCCTGATATGTATTGGTAACGGATTGAGATATCGTAATAACTTGAAAACGAGACGTCACAATATAAGAGTTGTAATTTGTAATTTTAAAGTTATCCCCTTCTAACTTTGGAAAGGATGAATAAATCTTTTTTGAAGGTGAAGGTTGTACATTGAAAAACATGTTTAATAGAGTTTACGTATTTAGTATGAAACCTATAACAATCTTACATTGGATTGCTTGTAAAGGTTTAATAACCTTCAGAAGATGAGAATATTCATTCAGTTATTTGAATATGAAATATTCATAACAATATAAACAGATGCTACAGTCAAACCTCTCGTGGTATTAAATAAGCATACGAAGTAGTAATTGTTTTGTAAAAATGAGATTACCCGTAACTACTTTTTTTTCAAATTCCACAGAGAGGAAATGCATTTATGGATGAGCACTTTGTCACTTTGACGTACAGTGGTGGAGTGACAAAGGTCGAGCCACGTGATCTGTTACTTCACAATGACGTCACAAACTACCGTACACGGTACACTGAACAAAGGTGGAAAACTGTAGCTTCTCTCGTCCAAAATAAAATTAGCTTAAAGTCGACTCAAACCTTTACTTTTGACAAAATGTAAAACGGGATTGCTCATATAAAATCCCTCCAAAAATTAACTGTTTATTTATAGAGATACAATATTTTCAGTATGTTAATATAAGTAAGTATATATTGAGCATTGTTAAGATTTATGTCCAACAACATAAGCAATAGTGTGTAGTAAAACGGTATTAACTGGGTATATTAATGTGCTTTATACCTGACTTTGTTCAACAGTTTTATGATACTCTCCAGTGCAAGGTATATTTTTGTTAATGTTAATAAAGAAATGTTTTAAATAGTATATAGTTCCTCTTACCATCATTCTGGCGTAATTTACTTATAAAAAGTGTAAATATAATTATTATAAGGTACGAGTAAACCAGGAGAGTCGTTTACCAGGCTTTACCGAGGTTGCATGCAACATTTTAAAAATACAGCTCATATCACTCTTGAGATGTCCTATAGACAAATCTACGACAATTATAATACTAATTCTCTTAAATAAATAAACATAAATAACTAAATATACCTTTATATCCTAAGGATTTTTCAGAATAACTTGCGTAATAAATTGTAATTGCGTGTATGCTTAGTAAATGCTTAACAGCTAACAACAATAACATACATAACAACATAAAAAAATATAAAAAAGTATAAAAAATAATGAACACAATGATGTTTAAACATTTTAAGCCAAGTGAAATATGGAAATAGAAAAAATAAGCCAATAAAAGGGTAACAAAATACAATAACACAATAATGAAACCAAAGCTTAAAAATTATTATAGGCTTCCATTATACACAATTCTATCCAAATTTAGTTGAAAACTGTTGAGTATTAGAATTAGCTAGAAAGGACCCTAATTTTAGTAAAAAATCAGGAATTTATAAACTATAATTCTAATAATCATTGCCCTAGATTATTAGAATAGCACAATATGTTTAGAACCAAGCCATACGTCCAAGTTTTCATACATATAGAGGTTTGCAGGAAATCTATAATTTGCGTATGAACATGAAACTTTATTTCCGGGTCCTATAATGGTGTCCTTATTTAGATTTAACTGCAATTGTATAACTTTTGCTGCTTAACAAAATAATGTAGATAGATTAAAGAAAATTATACCTAAAAGGCACAACCATTATAATATAGTGGATTTACTTTAGTAAAACTTACTAAATGGGGTATAACACCTGTAAGGCCTGAAATGATATAAATGTTTATAGAAACTATTTCAATAGGGAGAGAGTTTGACAAATACACTCTCCGGAGAGAACTTTACTTCAGCTACTAAACTTCTACTGCTTTCATTAGGAATGTGTATGATGCACCTTTATATATTTTGTCACATCATCGTGTGGGAAAGTTTTATTTCTTCAATCAAAAATCATAAAATTAAAATTTCTTATTCATATATTACTGATATTTTATGATGATGATCTATAATATGATAAATATTGCGGTCATAATATCATATAAATATAGGAACTACGTATACTATACTTGGTATTCTATATATACTAAGAAAATAATATAATATACTTAGTATACGTGTTGTAAACGGGTGAGTTTTTAGTTGCCGAGACCTGGGTTTGTTATACAGGACTATTCGTAACAGTGTTATAAACATTAGAGGGTGAATTGTAAGCGTGTTTTTTAGATAACTAAGAATTTAATGGTTTACAAATATTTCAAAACTTTTTCAATAATGGCGTCGGGCAGAATTGAACGAAATCAGCTAATAATAACAACTGGATAGAATAATTAAGGATATGGTTCGCTTACAATAAATGAATACAGGAACAGCAGACACAAAACTTGACATCTAACTAATCCCACAGATGAACATAGGAAATACAATTACAGTAACAAGAGTTTCGTGTCTATGTGAGTGTATGCATATAAATATAACAGAGGATTTTAGTCAAACCTCGAGAAAAAATAAATTTTGAAATGAAATTAAAAGATATATAAATATATTTTTTATAAGTTAAAAAGAACTATTTCATTACATAGATTGGAAAAGTATAAGAACTAGATCTTAATTTACATTACAATGATTTATTTATTTTAATAATATAAGTATAATCAGGTAAGGATGCTGTTGAATGTAATACACTAACAAAGTGTTACAAAAAGATGATTTTATTGTTAGAGTAAATTTGTTTTACCGTGACTACACATATTCAGCAATAAGAAATACTACGCATTTACATTTATACGCATTTAATAGAATTTCCCATGTTTCATTTTTGTTTCATTTTAATGTTCAATAATGTCTTAAAAAATTAAGCATTGGACATAGGTTTTTATAAATTTGTCTTCACCACGCAAATTCGGTTTCATAATGGTATTTTTATCCAATTGGTATGTAACTAATAATTATTAAAATACAATTTAAATTAGATAATTCCCATTCGTGATAAATCGTATAAGCTAGAGATTTCTTATTATTGTTTAGAAACTTAAAGGCACATATAAAACTTTGCGTGATTTGGACAGTTTCAACTACTATGCTATGTTTAGATATTCAAACAGTGATAAACTGGACAATGAATCACGATGAACGCTTGCCGAGATAACTGCGAGGTAAAATCGTTCAGACCGCAAGTGATGAATCTCCTCACTCACATACAATTTATCTTCACACTTTTCTGATTCTTTCAAACGAAAGAGTTAACACCATCATTCCCATTTATATCCTTTGTTTAAAACCGGGTAAGGGATGTTTAGGTATAATTATACTTTATAGAAGATGGAAGTTGTGCATCTTGATTGTGAGTAAAACATTAGCAAGAAAAATAACAAACCTTTTACACACCACCCACGGGCACGCGTGAACTAATTAACAAGATACATATCATACAATAATTAATAGCTGCTAATTCTATTCCTCACCCAATTTTTTTTATTTAAACGCACTCTTCCATTGTAGAATACTCCGGATATTACCGCCACTAACAGTGCTTTGAAACTTAATTTATTGAAAAATCTTATTTGGCAAGATATCGCAATAAAGACCATCAACGGACGTTAAATGTTCCACGAATCCATATACAGGAAAGAAAGATTTCCATGATGGTTCATTGCATGTCTATCTATGAACTTCGGCTGGTTGTAACTCTTGTGTGAATTTATTTTCTGCATTATTGCCCGTCTGTCTATCTGCCACTATTATTATCAAGAATTAAATGAATTATATATTATTACTTAGTTAACCTACTTTTACGTTTTATATATATATATATATATATATATATATATATATATATATATATATAGCAGGTTTAAAAAATAATATTTGTTTGCTAGGGAAATGTACCAAGCCGCCTTCTATGTAAGTACATTTATAAGTACTTGTAAGTAGCTAACATGAGCTTGCATAATTGTGAGCCTGTTCTAGGACTTGAGCCCAGTTCTCCCCGGCTCATGTTGTGTATTTATATAGTATTGTAACTGTTGTTCGTTGTGGCTGCAGAAGACACTGACTGTACTGTTTGAGAACACTATGCACATTCTCTTCAGAGTGGTAAGGAACTTCTAAATTCTCGCATGTTAGTGGAAGTACGTAATAAAATTTTGCATTTTCTAAAATTTTGAATACTTTCTATAATTTAATGATATTTATTATTTCTTTTTTTTATTTTACCGCTAACATGCTGGCTTAAGTTGCTGTTTCACACTGACGAGTAAGTTTTTCTTTTACTCTCAAGTTTAGTGTTTATTTAATGTTCAAAGTTTGGGAAGGTTAAGAGCAAATGCTAATCTTACTATCTTTTGATGTTTTGAAATTTTGGCTCTAAACTGAAATTAATTATTGCTTGTAAGTAATTTTCTTGCTTTTCTAAAAAGACTTCACCTATCTAATTTGATTTTAATATTTTTCCTGTCAGTAACTGAGTTCCTTTTCTAGGCTATGTTTTAGTTTAATTTCCTTCAGCAGCCAATTATTTAAATTTATTAATGTGTAACTGTATATTTTGTTTTGTAAACAAACCCAAAGAGACTACTTAAGGTTCATTTTGCTAAATTTGGAGCATTTTGAGGGATACATTTTTCCTTTAGATTTTTAGGCCTTAAAATTTATTTGTAAGTTTGCTAGTCTATTAAGAGGTCAAATACCACCAAATTTGTTATGGTTTACTTTAAAATATTTTACCAAGAATACTTAGACCTATATTTTATTCTTTGGCAAAGCGGATATTAAGGCCAACTTCTTTTGGGGTTGTTATTTTGGGGTGGCATTTTTTATTTAGTTGTAATGTACCTATTCTGTGCTTTTGACCTCATTTGAACATTTTTCTGTCAGTAACTTCTTGATTTATTAATGTTTAAACACCTGTTGTCTGTATTTTAGGCTACAGTGTATACCTCATATAAAAATCAATATAACCAAATGTTTTAGCCTTCTTAAGTTTGTTATTTTGGGGTGGCATTTGTTATTTAGTTGTAATGTACCTATTCTGTGCTTTTGACCTCATTTGAACATTTTTCTGTCAGTAACTTCTTGATTTATTAATGTTTAAACACCTGTTGTCTGTATTTTAGGCTACAGTGTATACCTCATATAAAAATCAATATAACCAAATGTTTTAGCCTTCTTAAGTTTAATATTTAGTTTATTTGTGTTGTCTAACGTCACCAGCTTCTTCTAGTAAGGTTTATGTCAATTTCAGAAAGTAATTGGAATCTTTGGGAGCTGTTAAACTTAGAAAATGTAACGTGAAATCTTTGAATATTAGTTTTATTGATCAACCGTTATAATATGTCCAATTATATATTTATTTCAGTTCAGAGTATTTATAAATATTTATTAGAATGTCTTAAATTTAATCTCTTCTTTATATATAAAAAAGTTTAATTTGTTTTAGCTGCTAAATTTGATTGTAAGGTACTTGGCCACAAATATTTTTATTAGATTAGTTAATTTTAGCAAAAAGTTATTTAAATAGGCCTAATGTTTATTAGTTTTGTTTTTGTTAAGCTTATAAAAGGGTATATGGCTGACACATGGTTTCAGGGTCCAGGAGAGGAACTCTTACCTCTTGCTACTTCCTCATGTGCGGTTTTAATTGTAAAAAATATATTTAGTTTTAAGATGTTACTGATTAAATGTAATAAATAAATTGAGATCAAAATAAACATACACTTACATAATTTATAATTTCAGTAAAATAATGTTTTAACTTTACCAATATTTGCTTCATTAGATACCGCGTTTTCGCGTACAATCTCCTGCTGAATAATAATAGGTTTTAAGTGGTATACAAAACACCCGTGGGATAAAAAAAGTACTCCAATCTCCTGAACAGTACCTGAATTCTAGGACTTGAAGATCAATGACTCAGGGCCTCTGAACCGAGGAAGTGAAACAAATTTTAAAATTGCCTACCAACCAAATACTTTATCGTATTTCTTTTGCATCCATGTATTTCAAGAAATAGCCCTAACGAAATCCGTAACAATTTAACTATTTTATTAATGGGAATTTTGAAATCGAGGTCTTTTGTTGGGGCTTTCTTATTGATGTTATTGAAGTAAGTATATATGAAATAAACTTAAGTAGGTTTTGTATGTTACTGACAATCTAATCAAAGTTTATGTAATCTTATCGTGACATGATTCGATGGCCTACACCTTTGGATCTTAGTGGTCATAGTGGTTGATGATTTTTTCATAAAATTCAAATTACACAATAGACCACAAAATACATATAAATAAATAAAAAATATCGATTGCCTATTGAATCGAAACATAATCGAGCGCAATGTTACATGTAGGCTGAAACGCGTCAAAGACGAGTGGACAACTGGAATTACGTAACATTTGATTAATATACATTATATTTAGTTTTATGTTGAATCATATTTGCGAGAGGCCCTTATTTCAATCATGCGCTTATTGGAAAATATTTACAGTAAATTAACTGCATTTTTAACGACATATTTTCTAAAGTAAACAAACAGTGAATCACGATAGTTCCCGGTTTTTTTCGTTTTAGCTAATTCATATATTATAACTTTTTCCAAAAGCATCGTTGATATGTAAGCAACACAGAGATCTAAGACTGGTTGTCATTTCTTATTCGTAGGCTTTAAATTTTGAATAAATTTTCGTTTCTACGTAGGCACATATTTTATTCTATAGTGCATGCTCAACTATAGAATTTGAAATAACGTAAATGTTGGTATACATTTATTTCCTAAATGATAGTCTGTCTACATATCTGTCTGCAGTAAATATGGCGGGAAAATAAGTTACAGATTTAATTTTGCTTCCAACCGCAGTGCAGCCTGGTACCCAAAAGGTGTAGTGGGCTAATCCTACAATTTAATGTTTATAGGATATACATAACAAATAACTTTCTTTTCTTTGGTGATTAGCGTGGTGTTACCGGCACTTTTTGAGCTTATTTCACTATAAACAATATTGAAAAAAGTTCTTATAGACATAGGTCCGGAAATGTTTATTTTACTAAGTAACGTTCAATTAGTTTGTTGAATATGTTATAAAAACATTAAAATACATACACATATGTTTATATATATATACATTTTGCTGATTTACGAACACGTGGTATCCCTTCTGACTTTATGAGACTTTTTTCATTCCTAGTTCAAATATATGTTTAAAATTCATATTTTATTGATTACTCTTTTCCTGTTATATCATTTTTACTTATGTAATATTTGTAATGTTTTTACCCAGTATGTAAATGATTTTCAGGGAATACGTGTTCTTAGTGAAATTGACTTTTGAGTTTGAAAAAGTACTCGTAACTTTGTAACTAGCCGTATTTAAACATGGTCAATTGAGATCAAAAAATTAATTTCATAAAATTATGATATATTTATTAATTTTATTTGTTTGTTCGTTACAAATATTAATAGAAATGCATAGTAATTATTATCTTGACTTGTCAGTTATATTATCAATAATATTATTATTTCATACGAGTATGATACAACTATGACACATACGTTGCATTTACAAAGCATAATAGTTGTATGCATATATTTTTCTGAGTAAACTAAACGATATAAAAATATAATATATTTGAGAATATTGGGTTGAAGACTTTAGCTCGCCTGGGCAATCGCCAAGAATAACCTTAGCGGGGAGCTAACGTCCAATCGCCAACTGTTTTTATCGCTGCTTTCTTCGTTGGGCGACCTTTAGACGGCTAATTTTCGAATTGCTAATGGAATTATCTAAAAGCAGTACTATTGTCTTTGTTTATTACATGTTTTATCTCTAATGATGCTATCTAGGAATTTTTATGTTTTATAGATCTTTACATTGACAGCGATTTATCCGTTTTTCATCAAAATTCTTTCAAAATTCCTTTGATATATTTTAAAATTATTAGACTTATTTGTAACTCATTGCAGCTATGGTTTTATTGACATGTTTTTTAAACAGTTAATTGTACAAGACATGTAGCCTTACTTCAGTATAATAATAGATCATATATTAATGATCTATAGTAGGTGTAAGTTTCAATCAACTAGAGTTCTTAACGTAATAAAACACGAGTGAATTCTCTCACGACGCACGGACGGCCCAATCAATTCAGCCTCATAGCGGCAGAAGCGCGTCGCGGTAATTCGACCGTGAGACATTTAAATAGAAATTTTAGAAAAGTATTACAGTATATTTTTGTTAAATGTGTTAATAACTTAAAAAATTTAGATGAACGACAATAATATTTAATTTATATGACAAATAATAAAAAATACTATTATACGGTTCTCATAAATTTATTCAAACATAGCAAATATTATTTATTATATAGAAATAAGCCTTCTCGTAACTTCTACTGTTGCAAATTTCACCGAAAGAAAATGCATAAATGGATGAGCACTTAGTCACTTTGACGTATAGAGGTTGAACGAAAAAGGTCGAGCCACGTGATCTGTTAACACACACTGACGTAACAAGCTACTGTACACGGTATACTGAGCAAGATTAGACAACTGCAGCTTCGGTCGTCTCAGATAGCACTGAGTTAAGTTGAGTAGATCTATGTTCCTTACCTAGAGGTAAAATAAGTGTGCGTATGTAAAACATTGAAAAAAGTATACACTGTATATTGAGATATGAGTTTTTCAGATTTAAATGAAATTAATATTGCATTGTCAGTTTTTTGTTCATAAAAATATGTTCTCACTGATGTTTAACGTTTATTACTTCACGACGTTCATGAATTTCATAAAAACCTCCTAACACTCTTGTACAAGGTAAATAAAATATTTCTGATATATTAGTGAATAACTCAAGCCATTTCATCAATTTTTGATACTCGGAATTAGTTTTCTTTGATACTGATAAATATTTGCATTACATAGATAACAAGAGATATATATTAGTACTGTTACTAGATGAGCTGTAGTAAATTCTATCACTAAAGGAGTTGGAAAAATCTCGTCTCTGTCTGTATGTCTGACTGTTCGTGCAATATTTCAAAAATAAACTGATAATAAAGTTGAAATTATGCATTAAGCTTCATTTCCATAAAATGAAGTATGTGTTACCAGATGGTGTATATCATTCCTGGGACTCGGTTCAGCGTTAGTAAATATTTGTACGTTGGTCTTGTCGGTAACTATGACGGCTATGAGAAAATAGCAGAACAATCAATTTGCAAACAAACTGAAAACATATGAAATGTAGGCATTTTGCCTAATTACTCCAACATATTCAATCATAATCTTTTGCTGAACTTCTGTGTGGTATAGAGTACATAGAAAAGGGTTATACTTTTTTATTCAAACAATAATTTGAAATCCAATTTAATGAATATCATATGGTTATATGAATTATATATATATATATATATATATATATATATATATATATATATATATATATATATATATATATATATATGTGTGTGTGTGTGTGTGTGTGTGTGTGTGTGTGTGTGTGTGTGGCCAGATTTCTTCGTGTGTATTTTTACCTGTAGACGTTAAATCTTCACACAATTTTATTTCGATTTAATATATAAGAATGTGTTTGTCGATGGTACACGTCAAACCATTGAATTTGGCTGATCGTCATTAAAGCCTACAACGCTTTACTCTGAAACAGTTTCTTTTTGCTAGGCTGGAAGTTAAATTTGTCTTATATGTAAATGCCTGTGTG
This sequence comes from Homalodisca vitripennis, assembly GCF_021130785.1. Taxonomy (NCBI): domain Eukaryota; kingdom Metazoa; phylum Arthropoda; class Insecta; order Hemiptera; family Cicadellidae; genus Homalodisca; species Homalodisca vitripennis. The sequence continues at coordinate 124,667,657 of NC_060212.1, read as the reverse complement.
TTTAATTGTCTGCAGGATATGTTAAACAGATTTTGACCCAAGATCAACAACTATTAGGGATTTAAATCGGACATGAGTATATCAAAAAGATACAAATCATTATTACGTAGTGGATTTGTATTTCGAAAATATTTCTAGTAGTTTTGTGTAAAACCTGTGCAGGTAATTCTTGAAGACCGATAAAGTTTCTTGGAAACTATTTCATTAGAGAGAGAGCTTGACGGATAAAATCTCGAGAGAGAACTTTACTTCAGCTACTAAACTTGTACTGCTTTCATTAAAACCGTGAAAATGTTAACAGTATATAATTCATACAAGCATTTTGTGAGAAAGTTCTATTTTACCATCTCAAGTTCATATAGTTTCAATAATTTCATTAAATATTACTGATGTATTATATCAATTATATTAATTGAGTTCTCAGTACTTTTCGCTTATAATAACTATAATATAATGGTCATAACACACCTTAGAAATATAATAATTTACAAAATACTATAGTTATATTTTTGTATTTTCCCCTAGAAATATTTTTGTTACATATAAAAACACATTGAAATATAGTATTTATTAAATTATTACAATTACAATCAGCTAAAGATTGTATGACATTTTATATTCACTTAAGTGTAACACCAACGTGTTCTTTATGTAAGTTTAATAATATTTCTCAAGTGAAGTAAATTTTGAGCTGTGATCAAATAAATCATCAAACAATTCCAATTTTTTATTGCTCATAAAAATATTGATCGTCGTATTGAATTTGAAAATTATTGCTTTAAGTTTCAAAATGGTTGTTTTATTCTAGTATTCTCCTTTTTTGTGTACGAAACGTAGAAACTGACTGTTGTAGATAGTTAATACACACACAACACACACACACGTGAGTATATATAAAGTTATATAGTAACTTTATGTAACTAAGTGTTAAATATTAGATAGAGAGTATGCTGAGGAATTTTAAAGTATTTAATAACGTATGGTACAGGTGTCAAGGCTAATTTTTAAGAAGTGTTCAAGTTATGTCTAGACTTCCTTTCAGATGCATCTCTGATAAATAGGTAAACTGGAAACATCCAGCCCATGACACGGCGTGGAAGCATTTGATTTGAAGTTTAAGGACTTCCGTTTTTAATAAATATTTTTGTTCCTTTAAAAAGGGAATAAAATTTTGGAACTATCGATAATGTTTTGGTATTAACAGAGCTTTAGATCGGTTAAATTGTCATATTGTATGAGTTTCAGTTATTATCAAACTCAACTCTTAAAACGTTGTAAGATAATAAATATTTTTATTACAGTTTGAAGAGAAAATGCCTGTTTAAATACTAAAAATGATCTACGAATATTTTAATTTTTAGAAACTTAAACTCGCATGTAAAAATGTGCATGTGTTGGAAAGTTACAAGTTATGAATTTTGCAAAGAGTGATTATCTAACAATGATACTTGATGAACACTTGCCGAGATAATTGTGAGGTAAAAGCGTTCAGACAACACGTGATGAATCTTCTCACTGATACACTATTTATCTCCACACTATACAGGTTCCCTTATACGCTCAACATCAACATTGCTGCAGTTTCCTTTCCCATTCTATGTTTTATGAAATATTGGGTATGCTATGTTGGTAGTAAAATATTTTTGAATAAAACTGAAGACGTTAGTCATAGCTATGACTGGAAGATACAGCGATAAAAATCGTCGAATTGAAGTTGGGAAAAATTAAAATTGACGTAAAAAACATTATTTAAAACATTCATAATTTTTTATTAATAATTGTATTTGATTTTTTAGAGCTGATAATATATAATGTAGTTGATTTATGTATAATTATAAATAACAAGTGCAATAGGTTTAATTTTCTCATTCTTTTGTAAGAACACAATGTTGTATAGTTGTAATAAATATTTAATTGTATTAATAAAACGTGATTTAAAAGTGTACAACGTTAATCAATAGAGAGCTATTATGTCAACTCATACTCTTTTAAGTTCACAAAATCTCATTTAATTAGAGCGGTGTCTGGTATAGACATTGAAACGTGTTTTAATTTATTCCAAACTGCATTTGTAATAGGTTATATATATATATATATATATATATATATATATATATATATATATATATATATATATATGTAGCATAAACGTGCAGTAAAGATAGAAAATATACAACGAAAAGTCAGTGTTTAAAAATGGTAACAAGATCTGATTTTAGAGCAGTATTTTGTTTCCAATTGCTGGTTGTCGTTAATCCATTCAGCCGCGTCACTAACTAAATGGCGAGGCATTATCTAAAAATGTTATTCATTTTATTACTGTTATAAAACAAAAATATATTTGTAGACTTTAAATTTTAAATGGAAATAATTTTTACATTAATTATCATTAGTTTTGTAACTTTCGCGTATTAGGGTAATCCAACTTCTCTTTGTGTACCAAGGGATGCCAAATTAAGTATCACGTTACAGGATTCGCATCCGGTTTCAAGGTTTTAGGCTTCAGTGACGGTCTGCTGAATGGCACAATGGTGGACTATAATGGAATTGAATACTCATGCTAAATATATAGTTTGCAGAATACTAGTTCTGGAGATATTGCGTACAAATTACAATCAGCTAAATTTAATATAAAACTTTCATCTCGAAACGCGAAGTTGTAAAAATAAAGTTATTTTAAAATTTTATATTCTACATTAAATGTATAATAATTGTATGGTCATATTGAATCTAGAGTAAACAGTTATATGTGGTAGCTTCAAAATGTTTATTCTACTTAAATTATTACCCATTTACATGATTATTTGTATTATTACTATTATTTTAATGGTATAACATACTATAGTACTTTATGTTTGCTAAATAATATTTTTTCATACTTTTGGAATTTTTAAACTTATCTATTTTGAAACAATGAATTTTTATTTGATCATTATTCTTAAAATAAACGAACAAATTATTTTAATTCAAAGTGCTTTAATCTATATGTAAAAACCCAAATTGTGTCGATCAAATTGTCAACATCTTTAATCTAGCTACTTAATCATTTCAATAGAGAAATTTAAGATTTAATAATGTTTTTAAGTTATGCTTCTTAAGTTAAAACATTTATTCTGATACTTCACGAATAAAAAAGATAAATTTCCTACACATAACATTACCCTGTCTCAACCTAATTTCAAAATTTATTAGCCAGATAACGTTTAATATTTGTAATATTTATTTTGTTTACTTTTTTAAACAGAAAAATAGTGATTTTAATGGAATAAATTGAACGATGTCACATTGATCCAAGATTATTAGCATAATTAACAGGTTACACAGATTGTTGAATTGGTTCAAAGTATTAATAGTACAGATTTTCTAAAGAAGGACGGAAATAATTATAAACAATTATTTTACTAATAAGTAATCCATATGTAGTTTAGTAGAAACATGTATTAGCGAAACGAGATATTTGTATAGAATCCCACCGGCCAGCCTGGACAATCGGTTCTTTGTATACCCCCTATATTCATGAGATGCTCAAAACAAATACTGACGACGCCAAAGCGTTGCAATGGACCATTTTTATAGACCATAGTTTATTTAACTTAGTCGTGCTTGAAACATTTCCAACTTTTGGGGCACAGTATAATCATCATGAGATAAGTCATCAGCTAAAGGACTAAGGGGTCCTGTATTTGTGTGAAATATTTCACTCAATTGGTTCTCTACCGTGTGAAATATTTCACTCAATTGGTTCTCTACCGAGTGGTCGAGCAGCGCTAGCCTAGAAGGAATCTCGGCCGAACTTAGTCAAGAAGCCCCTTACAGTTAGTCCTTCGACAGCTCGCTCACCATAAGGACATACGAATTACACTTGACAATACCTGTTCACCCGCTGCCCACAGGGAAGTTTTCGTTGAAAATTAAAGTTTTGCGGGTAAGTAACTTTTACCGACTAAAGTAAAGTATGCGTATTCAACCAGTGTAATTAAAAGGTATTTTGCAGTAACTAACAATATTATTTTATTATTTAAATAATAAAAAAAAATTAAATATAACATTATAAATAGTAGACTCGTATTTTTTAAATTCTTGGAGGCATTGGACTAAGAGGTTCTGCCATCTGATAGGATCAGGGTTATGTTTTAATTAAAGGCAAATTTGACGTCCGTAAAAAGTGGTCTTCTATTATAACTTGGAGAAACCATTATCCCTGTAGGATCTGCATTGCTGTCAGAAGCTGTTACATCGTCTATTAGAATCCCGAGAGTAAGCCAGACGTCCGTAAAAAGTGGTCTTTTTATTATAACTTGGAGAAACCATTACCCCTGTAGGGTCTCCACCGCTGTCAGAAGCTGTTACATCGTCTATTAGAATCCCGAGAGTAGGCCAGACGTCCGTAAAAAGTGGTCTTTTATTATAATTTGGAGAAACCATTATCCCTGTAGGGTCTGCACTGCTCTCAGAAGCTGTTAAATCGTCTATTAGAATCCCGGGAGTAGGACAGACGTCCGTAAAAAGTGGTCTTCTATTATAACTTGGAGAAACCATTATCCCTGTAGGATCTGCATTGCTGTCAGAAGCTGTTACATCGTCTATTAGAATCCCGAGAGTAAGGCCAGACGTCCGTAAAAAGTGGTCTTTTATTATAACTTGGAGAAACCATTACCCCTGTAGGGTCTCACCGCTGTCAGAAGCTGTTACATCGTCTATTAGAATCCCGAGAGTAGGCCAGACGTCCGTAAAAAGTGGTCTTTTATTATAATTTGGAGAAACCATTATCCCTGTAGGATCTGCACTGCTGTCAGAAGCTGTTACATCGTCTATTAGAATCCCGAGAGTAGGCCAGACGTCCGTAAAAAGTGGTCTTCTATTATAACTTGGAGAAACCATTATCCCTGTAGGGTCTGCACTGCTCTCAGAAGCTGTTACATCGTCGATTAGAATGCCGGGAGTAGGCCAGACGTCCGTAAAAAGTGGTCTTCTATTATAACTTGGAGAAACCATTATCCCTGTAGGGACTGCACTGCTGTCAGAAGCTGTTACATCGTCGATTAGAATTCCGGGAGTAGGCCAGACGTCCTTACAAAGTTTTCTTATACAAATTATAACTTGGAGAAATCATTATTCCTTCAACGTCTGGACTCCGTCATCTACTAAGATCTCACAATAAATTTCCGGAAATGCTATTAGGATTTTTTATGAAGATTTTGACTAACTATAGGCATAGAGCGGATTTAAATGAATTTGTGTTTAGATAGATCACTGTGCGTAGTAAATTTAATCGAGAGGATATTATAGTTCCATTGGTCGTACCATTTCTGAAATATATTTAAACACTGTAAGCATTGTGTCTTCTTCAAACTTCGGCACTCGGATTGATAAGGATGGTTACTATTGCCGTATGCCAATAAAACGCTTGCTATGAGGTACAATCTGGTGCACTATAAAATCTGAGCCAATATAAATATATTGTTATATCTTCCACCATATAATTTAAAAGAAATACAAATGGCTTTTATATTACAATCTTGTAACTTAAATCAAGTATAAAACGAAGAATCTGAGTCAACTCCAAATGTAAGCGTTTTTTTCTGTGTTCATTTTGAGAACCCTGAGTAAGTAGTCCCTTTTTACAAAGGGCCCCAGCTGATTGAGCATATCTGTATGCAAGTTAATGAGATAGTACGATTGTAACATACATTTTTTCCCCATTGAACCTCGCAATTTTATATTTAAATTTGTCATGACCCTTAATCTGAATGCTTGACTTATGTAGAAGAACTATCTTCTTCGAACTTATCAAGTTCGTGGAAGTCTGTTTTAAGAAGCAAGCGGAATTTGCACTAGACATCCACATGTATACCTGTTGTGTACTAATTTATTTATTTATTTCATATTAACTGTTACATAGGTAATTTATATATTAAGTGGAATTATATATGTGATTTAGTTACCATTCGTTTAAATATGTACTGTTATAAGTTTTCTTGTTATTTCAAAATGTAGTTAGTTTATGGTAAAAAAATAACTGGTGCTTAGCCTCCTATTAACTAAACAGTAAGGATAGTGAATGTTTCACGGATTTAATGTTAAATGTACTATAACATAGTCTTAACACTTGTACTAAAAATGCCAAAGTGTCTAACGTTGCACTCCACCAAACACACAAACACAACATAGTGCTTCTGTTTTAGAGTCAATGTTATTTGTATACACTGCTTTAGCTGTAGTACACAATGTTATTTTGGACACTAATCTAGTTACAGTATACAATGAGTGGACACTACTCCAGCTGTTGCATACTATGTAAAAGTTTTGTAATCGATTAACAGAGGCTCCAAAGTGAACATAAGTTGTCAGATCCCTCCACCATGAAATGTGAAAGAAATAAATGCAATGTTTGGTATATCACGAAGAAACATAATATATGTATGTGTACAAGGAAATTCTTCGGGGAATGCTAATAACATTGGAAGAACAAATTTTCACTAAAACAGGACAAAATAACAGCCATGTTTTCTCTTTACCTCTATTAGCACTATGAGGGATTTAAATCATTATCGAGAGTCTAAGTTGTGAAGTAGAGTTTAGAGTTGACATTACTCAGAAAGTAATTATTATCTTCAAAAATAACTGTATTTCTATAAGATTACATAAATGATACATGATGTAACTAAAATTCAACAAAAACATATATGTTAAACTATGAACTTACCAAGTTATAAATATTATAAATATATAACATAGTATATTTTGCTACAAACATATATTGAAAGAAATTTTAAAAATTGTTTGGTAAGTTGATATTAGGAATATAATTACATATTTATGCATTTGGCAAGATATTGGATGGTAAGCAAACAATAAACTTTTAAGTAAGTGTAGAGAAGATATAAAACTGTTTGGCCTTTTTTCAAAATTGATATTCATCTTCTGATATGATTATGAAAATTGGCTTATTTACAATCGGGGCACTGCTACAACATTTACATCAGCTACAGAAGATAAAATTTACAATATGCGGCAGTATATATATATATATATACACGAACATCTGTGTTAACATGCTGTTTATATAATTATTACAATACTTTTATAAGAATATATATATATATATACACAACAAAGTTATTTCATTTCATTACATGCAATAAATTTCATTTAAATTTTGTACCCGGATATAGTACGGAATGGTGTTGTTTTGAATATTAATGCATTATTAATAATTAAAATTTTTGCAAGTAATAGATCGACACATACAATACAGTCGACACAATGCAAGGTCGATAATGATAATGATAAAAAATGTAACAGACAAAGACAGGATTTTAACCTGTGATATTTCTGACTCATAATCAAAGTCAATGATTAAAGAAAATTTTAGATTTTAGGGTGATTCCTTTTGAAACTAATAGTTTTACTATCAGATGACTCCAAAAATAAATTATAATCAGTTATTTCTTATAATCTATGTTGTAATAACAAATAGTCAAAATACAAATATTTGCAGATAAATCAGCCTCAATAAAACATTGTATGGAGACAACCAGGCTAAACTTTAGTGGACATAATAACGTTGGTTTTATATGTAAGCGTGATGATAACGGAAATGTCGTAATATTTTTCATACAAAACGTGTGTAAGCGCAGATATAATCACTTATGCAGTGATGCTAAATTGTTAGATTTCTTTATAAAACTATTTGCTGCTTTATTTTATATTGGTAAGATACAGTAGATTTCGATGATGGGGCAATTCCCTCCTCGTGATTTAGACGTGTTTTAGAAACGCATATAAATCAGGATGATATCTTGACCAAAAATTAAGTGATAAATTTTAAATTTAGAATTTTTAGCCTAGCTACCACTAGTATTCACCAAAATACCTGTTCAGTATGTCTGGCTCTATGTCTATCTGCTTTTGCATCTGTGCAATCTACACTTATTAAGATTAATTTCAACTTAGACAAGAAAGAACGCTCCTCTTGGTATCGACAGAATAGTGCATGTTCACATATACGGTACGATTAAGCTCAATGTCATTAGAGCATATCTAGTTCTCTGTAGGATTGCAAATTGTTCTTCTGTCCAATCGTATATCCGTTTGTCAGCCCACAATAAATTTCGAGAATGAAATAATATACATACCTAAAAATATATTCATATAACTTCATCAAAGCCAATTATGTCACATGAGGTATGGAATAATGCCTTTTTATAGCATTACTTTTTCTAAACTTCATAAATTTGTAAATTTTAAAAACTAAATATTAACGTCAAAGAAGGTTTTTAATATTGTTTTCAATAAATCTCTACCTATTATCATTTATTTCATACAACACATAATTTGAAATTTCATTTTTAGAATACGTGTTAGGTTTCCTAACAAACCTTTATGAAACATGTTTATAGTAAATCATGCATTTAACAGACCAAGAAAGATGATATTTCGAGCGTTCGTAACTTACAAATAGTTATTGTATATTTTACTTGTAATATTAATTTTTAACTATATTACTACTTCATAATTATTATTTTATTATAGCATGTAATTACCATAAAACCTATTTCTATGTGAGATAATCAAGTATAGAGTTACTTAATAATTAAAGACAATTAAGTGTAGTATAAAATATTCACGGGTGTAGCACTAGTGTGTTTCCTCACATACATCTTTTCTTGTTGAGAACCAACTTTACAAATATGCCTATTGAAATAATTTTTTACTTTCTTTAGTAACATATTGTTATAAAAGAATACCGCACTCTATTCTAGATGTATAACATGGTTTCCTTCAATCTTTTTTGAGCTTATTACGTTATTAATGTACGTTTTAGTATTACTATTAGGATATTGAATAAACAATTACTATATAGTACCTTAGGAGGTGAAGATGCATTTTAACCGTTTATTATTTTAAAGGAAATCAATAATCAGTTCTTAATACTTTTAATACGGACGGTTACAAGTCTGTACCATATAATTAAACTGTTAATAAAACTAAAAGAAGGCGTAACACACTTCAGTTATATAGACAAACAAATCATTCGAGAAAAATAACATATTGTTTATGTAACAGTAAACTACCGATATTTTTTATCAGTTTCTAAAACAAGAGACCATTTTTTCCTACTTCTTCGTTAACTGTATAATATTTATTTTTATTTCCCTTAATAATAATTAGGAATAAATTTTAATTTTAAGTATTAAATTTCTTTGTAATTATATTCTGTAAATGGGGCCTATATTTTCTAAACATTCTAGATTTAAATATGAACAATATACAGCGTTTGCTTCCGTAATTATCTTTATGTGTGAATAAAATAACCGATACTTATACAATTGTCTTTTTATTTATAGTCATCTTAGATATTAAGAAGAAGAAATACTTATTTTGAATAGATATTCACTACTTTTCAAATTTACTATCTAAGACAGTTATGCAGATAATGCGTGATATTTAACTACTTCTTTTAAAGATACACTTCTTAAGTTACATTATTGCTATGATGTAGGTAATATTTAAGAACTAATTCCAATGGGCTTTGAATGGCATTTACGCATTATCTTTTATGTTTTAGGTGTGATTTCGATTTACATGAGATAAAAATAACTAAATAATCATATCTTAATGTAACAATATTTATAAAATTACAATAAAAAACGGTCGGTAAAACAATCGAGGGCGTAGAAAAACTTTTTCTTTGTCTGTCTGTTTACCTCTTCGATATCTAGAAAATACATTTTCCTGTATAATTAAAACTATATAAAATAGTAAAATTTGAATAATTATCTAATATTATTGCAACAATAACGTTATACAACAAATAAAATTGTGTACAAATTGAGAACAATTACATACAATTTTAACACAAAGTATTTTATCGATTGGTTGTTAATAAACATTTTTTATACTTCATAAGTCTCGAATATTCATTCATATATACACAATACAAGTAGGCTAGCTGACGATGCATACAACATTTAAATTGGATACATGTTCTACTGTGACACACGGTAAAATGTCATTTGATTAAACTCAGTTAGTTTACTAATTTATTTCTTCCGACATGTTATATGTACCCATAAAACCAAAATAACAGATTTCGGCAAATTCGTCAGCATATCAATGTAAGATTTTTATTAAAACATTTAATTTTATACAAAAAAATCCACTCTATAGGTCAATTCTTTATCCAGATATTTCTTGTGTTGGCAAAGCGACAAACAGAGAGATATTAAAGATTTCCAGCCTCTCAGGTAATAAGCTTTGCTAAAGCTCAACCAATAACATGCTCATGTTTGGTGTTATAGGAATATTGTTTGAAAAAATACAATATTGTGTATTTAAATTTTAATACCAATAAGGTGAAATGTATGAACGAAAGGTTACCTTGCGATGGAAATGCAGGCGTGATAAGTATTATACGTTTCATAACTGGCAATAAAAATATTTCATGAATATAGTTATAGACCATGATAACTATAGGATGCTTCCTATATTATTTAATTATTTATAGGAATCTTTATATTTTTATTAAGAGAATTGTAAATTAATATAATAAGTGAATTGTAAGATTGTGAACCTTCCAGCAGTGCTGAATTTCTTGTCAATTCGGGTTCGAGGAATGCTAGAAGCTTCCTTTTGTATCTAGGTATTGAGCATAGGTTACAGGTCTGGGTTGGATAGGTACCATCCAATTCAGACATTGTGTTTGCTCAAATTTTATTGGCCAATGTTAGGTTGATTAGATGGTGGGAGGGACTTCTAGATCCTTCCGGTGGCTTCAACCACGTTTTCAGGGGATTCTTTGCTGTGTGCTCAGAGAGAGAAGTCGTATAAAGTGATAGCCTACTCTTGCCGTATTGATTTTTCGGGAAGAAGGTTGAGTTTGTTGAGTTTAAGATTAAAATTTCTTTTCAAAATTTAAAGTCTCAAGTTCAAATTAATTAATCTATAATAGTCATTTTGGTTACTTGGTGAAGTCTTCAGCAGATGTGTGAGGTACTGTGAAAGTTAGAATTTAATATTGAAATAGAACATTACTGGATGATATTTTCCTTTTCATCTTGGTTTAATCAGGAATAGCCTACTAAGAAAGTAAATTTATTTAAGGTTCTGAGATTCTATATATATTTTAACAAGTTCCTAAATTTAACATTCAAAGCCAAGCGGATAATTCTGGATAATTCAATAATTTATAAATTGGAAATTCACCGAAAATAAGTACTTTGAAATTTTTACAATCTTGAGCTTAACTGGTTGGACATTGTCTTTGTTCATATATTAAATATTAACATTACCTTAATTTGTTTGATTTTTATTTTGAGAAGAAGTCTTATTTTATTATTTGTTTTATTTAAAATTTGAACAAGATTATTTTATTTTGAAGTTTAATGAAACTTTTTATTTTGAGTTTGTGTTGTAAACGTCAGCACTGAGAACTTGAAGGACACAATTATTGAATGATTGATTGAGTGTTAGTTTTAAGACTGAACTTGTGATCATTTGATGGGTTAAAAATATGAAATAATTGAGAATAAATTCAAAGTAAAAAAGATAGCTTGGCGTTGCTGTATTATTGATTTTAAATTTTATTAAAATTACTATTATTTCATACTGAGTTTAATTATTGAATTCCATTGGAACTTGTGCATTCTTAAAATAAAGGGTTGCTAGTTCAGAACACAATCGAACGCTCTTATACTAAAACAAAAATAGTTGTAATTTGTTTATAGAAGATAACCTTACTATAGACACGTTACAATAACAATTCACAATATACTTTAATTTTGGTTGTAAATAACCAGTTTTATGTCTACCTTTTATTATATTATTTAATTTTGTTTACAATCAATTCGTTTCGGTAATATGACAAATCATTAGATTTATTAAAAAAACTCACTTTGAGTAAGAAAGTTTTTCATTTAATTTTAATGTTTAAACAAGTACTCCAAATTTGATGAGACACCGTTACTACAAAATCTGTTAGTGGATCAAGCATCCTTTGGTAACTTATGTAACTGAAACATGATAACCCGTTATCAAAATATACTTTGTCTCATTAAGGTACGGCAATATGAGATTATTATCAAGGTGAAACAAACGTATGTAGATAATCTGTGTAATTCCTTATCATGACTTTAATCTGAATGAAAATTTATTCTTTTTTTCAGTACATTGATAAATAAATAATAAATGTTATTCAATAAAACTTGCAGTATAAATAACGGTATGTATACTTTGCGTACAATTAGTAATAAAATACTTATAACAAAAACTATTTTTAGAACCGTACTACAGCTACAAATATAACCCACTGAGTGATGGGATCATTATGATGTGGCCCAGCCTGGAGAGCTACAAGTAATTAACATCAAAATATAAATGCTTTTTTATGTACCCATGTCCTACTATTTTATTCAGCTATATGTGTACGTTGATAGGTATAAAGTAACTTTATATTACACAGAGAGTTGAAACGCAAAACTTTCAAGAAAATAGTTACAATTATAAATTTTTAGGGTAAGTAAATAGACAACCTGAATTTAAAAGAAAGAAAAATAATATTTCTTTATGTAGGATGACTTTCGATATATAAAATCCCTTATAACATAGTATCTTAATTAGTATTTTAAAAACTGAACCATACCATAAATAAACTTTACACTGGCTTTTAAAAGTAAACTAAAATTTATAGCACTAAAACATGCAAGGGTGTTAGTAAAACTCACAGGAAACGATAAAATGTTTTCTAATGAAATTCCCAAACGCGTCATATGTATAAGGATTTTACCAACACGAATACTGGATTTGAATAGTTTTTCTTCTCTTTTGGTAAATGTAGGGATGGTCATGGATATTAATTAGTTATAGACTAATGATATATAGAGATTTATGGCTACTTTTTCTCAGTGGCTTTCAGCTATACAAGATGGCCAGGCAGTGTATATTCAAACCAGTTGTAATGGTTATATATTTAAAAATAAGTGTGTTATTTTTTCCAATTTATTTATATTTCTCAAAGCTCCATCTAGCATGCCGCATGTAAAAGAAATTATAGTACCATACAATTAAAATAGTGGAGCAGACGCCAGTAATGAATTGGCTTTATTGTTTCCAATCACTTCCATTATTTTTATAATTTCACACACACTTGGAAGTGTGACACAGATTAAGCCAGTTAATTTATCAAATGTTATTATATTAATTATTTATTATTGTTCTAAGATAATAACAAACTTCAGTATTCATGCAAAGTCGTAATATATCAAGTTTTATTTAGCTAGTTATTAGTGCTTATATTCTTACGCATACTTTAAGTCTAATTCGCTGATAAAAATGGTACCGGGTATTTAAAGCTTAGATAATCAATCACTATAGTTCAGCTCTTTTAATCAGCTTAATACAAAGATTATGGAAAGCAGGGAATTATTTATTGTTATTAAATATATTTCTAGCTAATTGCAGAAGTGCCATTTCTTACTACAATTATTATATAAATAAATATATATTTTTAAGAGTATAAATTAAATAAATATTGTGTTTCAATCGAAAAAATTTTACTTAATTTCTAGCAACCAAAACATAAAGGATATGCGCTTTAGGTTTGTAATTTTACTTAGCGATGCCTGTAACACGAATTGTGTTATAATATATTCCTGCCTTGTATTATATACATTCTGTTTCATATATAATATAAAAGTAAGGTTTTTCGTAAAGTCTACTTAAAAAAAGAAAACGCATTTATGAATTAGAACATTGTCACTTTGATGTGTAGCGGCGGAATGTCAAAGGAAGAGCTACGTGATCTGTTACACCACGCTGACGTCACAGTACACTGAACAAGGGTAGAAAACTAAGTTCTCTCGTCCTTGGTAAAATTACGTTAAGTATGAGTAAAACTTTTAGGTAAAATAGGGGTACCTATATACAGCGCTTTATAAAACATGAAGTTTGTATAGTCAATTAAGAAACTTTCAGTTTTTTAATTAAAATAAATATAAAGTGAACTTCAAAATTGTAATTGCTTAGATTTATTAGTGTATGAATGAAGTACAAAAGTTTATTAAACAATCCTATAAAAATCTCATTCACACGATATACTGAAGTGCAAGATATATATTTTGTGTATCAAAAAAGAGGTAGTTTAGATCATTTATAAACTCCATTATCCACAATAATTATGACGTAGTTTATCAATGACAAGGTTGAAATTGCCGGTTACATCTATACCTTAAACTAAGTAGGATTTAATTAGTATAATTATTAGCGGTTAACTTTTTTATAGTTAAACTCTCTCATCTGTTCCAATTTTAACCATGTATAACAACATTTTAAGCAGATATAATTATAATGCATATATATATATATATATATATATATATAAGTTTTTTGTAATTTTCTCGAATATTTAGCAAAAAACTACTACCTTAAATAATTGAGCTAGCATATAGTAAATTTCAGCAACTAAATCTAGTTGTTTGATTATTGTTTCCTATTAGAAGCTGGGGAGATATGATTCCGAACAATTATTATACTTTCGTCACTGCCGATTCAAATAAGAAATAACTCCTGTTAAACTTACCCGGAGACCAGAGAAATAGGATTTGGTGGAAACAATTTAGCATTTGTTTTTAAATCATAGCAGTACTTAGGTTTGGTAATTGCAAGTAAAACATTATAGTAATGTCGGTAGATTTTGCAGGAATGTGGTTATCGCAGGAATGTGTAATTTTATGAAGTATATATATGTTAATAAAAGTAAATCACTTACTTGAGTAACTGACAGGTCGTTTGTTTTAAACTATCTGGATTTGAACCATGAACCTGGGAAAAAATGTTCTTTAAAGACTAATATTTGCGAAAAAGTAAAGGATTACATAAAACTAACCGTAAGTATGACAAAAAAATAAAGACTAATTTTAAGTAGTACATATTGTCTAATTTAATTTGAGAAAGGGCTGAACGAACATGTTTTACAATATATCTTATCCTACGGGCTACCTTTGAAACTTAAATTATCTAAAAGCTTATGAATAAATAAAATATCGTTTCTCGCATATAAATCTGAAATATTATTTATCGTAATTTTTTTACATTAGAGACTTAAATTTCTACTAGGTTAATTAATTTTACGTCGCTTAGTTAATTTTCTGAAAATGGAAAATAATTTCAATATTTTAAAGTCTTTGCAAGTTTTTCAATAATGCCATCCAAATTTTCTTGCGACAATAAAATAGTAAAAAAATATCTGATAAGGAAATACATAAATGAAACTAACTCAAAATAAAAATAAAAGAATGGCAGCTAAAATGTTTCACTTATAATACATAAATACTAGAAGATAATAGATGCACTTTTAAGAAACAAAATACGTTGATAAAATAAATTTCACATATTTTTAAGAAGTGATATATCACATTATGATTATTTTGTAACAGAGATCCACAGAGATGTTTGTGTTAAATATTATTTACAGGTTACTAAATTAAGTACATAAATTCCGACTACCTTATATGGATCTGATAATTTCTATATTGCTATTTAGATTATGTTTTATTTGCGATGACTAAATATGTTTCTCGCAAGCAAGGCTGTAATGTTATAAATATATTACTTTGAAATAATTATTCGACTCGTTATGAACTAAAATACGTAAATATTTGTTATGCTACTGGCTACGAAAGCATAACAAAGGTTTAGTTTTTTGCCATTCAGAGAATTTATATAGAATTTTTTTTATATGACTTAGAAAACGTTTATATATATATGTGTGTATATATATATATATATTTAATTTCCTATGTCTACAGTCATTTTATGTTCACAACGTACGTCTTTAGAAAATGTTACTTTAACCAAATAAGTAGGCGCAATTTTTAACACGCTTGTGAGGAAAAAAATCCCTCGTTATTATATTAGAAATTAGTTAATTTTATTATTTTCTAACATATCCTAGCATATATAGCCCATTAACCAAATTTAAAGTTATTGTGCATTAATGTTGCATTACAAAAGAGAAGTACAGGTCCTTACAGGGGTAATTTGTATCTTTTTTTAATGTTCTGCCTTGACAGTTTTACAAATGGATATTTCATACATTTGTTTAACTCGAAACATCTGGGCTAGTATATTTTATAGATAATTTTTATTTGAAAATTTTAGAATTTTCATTTTTGACTAAATTAGTTATTAATTCCTTTGGAAAGGAAAAATATAAATGCGGTGTATACAAACAGAGATAAACTCGACAACATTCAGAGTGGACGCTTGTCGAGATAACTGCGAGATAAACGTGTTGAGACAATACATCATGAATCTTCTCACTCACCTATTTACCTCCTACTCAATTTATCTCGACTCTTTCCTGATTGCCTCAAATGCAAGGTTCAACATCAACATTTTGTTTTCCATTCGTTTTCCTTATCTATGCTTTATGTACTTTTGTGTATAGCATTTTTTTGTTAAATTATTTTGATACCGGACTGAGATGATTGTTCGTAATTTAAAGTAAAAGATACTTAAAGAAAACAAAAATGTTTTATTTGTAATTTTTACTCTTTAAAATTCATAAAAACTATTAAAATATAATGTTATCTGTATGGACATTATTGCACGTTCTAATTTGTTCCAGGCTTGATTTTTAATAGCTTATATTTCATAAAACCATGAGTAAAGCAGTATATCGTTAATTTAAATAAAAAATATTATGTATAACAATCTTAAAAGAAATTACATTATAAATTATGTAGAACGTAAATTAGCTCATTATTATGTGTTTACCAAACGAGGAAATCAATGTATTTCTCTAATATAAAATGGTATAAAGTACATGATTGTAAAACACGTTTGAGTAGGTTGGTTGCCGAAAAAGTCTGAATATAATGATGACGTAAACATTTGTCTTTCACTGGTTTACTCAGCGTTATATATGCTTGTTCTCGGTATCTAATCCAATTAACATAAAATCTAAACGTTCTCAGTCGAAATGAAATTGGGAACCAATGGATTCTAGATTTTATGTTTGTCCCACGTATTAAGCAAACACGTAATTTTAGATGAGGTATTCTGACAAAAATGCTGTTATAAATATAAAAATATAAATATAAAGTGTAGTTTTACAAGAGAACGCAGAATAATGATGTCAAAAATAACTTTTAATACCTACATTGTCAATTCTTGTCTCATATCTTTATAGATCTGCTCGGCCTTGAATATTTCATATATGGCAGAGATTATAAGGAATGATAAATCTTATGGGTAAATGCGACATTTTCATTCGGAATCAATCCTAATGAGAATTATTTTTACTCCTGAAATTGGCTTTTCAAAACTTTATTGATATTTAGTTTTTTTGTTTTAACAGATAAAACTTAACTCAGTAAGTAAGCAGCGCGTCAAAATATAGCTCAATGTCTAAACTATTACGAAATAAACACGACGAATAAACGTTATGTTTACTTTAAAAACTGCAACGATTATGAACTTAAAAATATACTGTTGGATCATGAATAATAATTTTATAAAAAAAAGAAAATATACATTAAGACTTTTAAATACTCTTATATCTACGTTTTATGTAATAATTATAGGTTTTATTTATTTTCAATAAGATTTGTTCGTGGAGCTCAAGATAACAAAATCCTTCAGAAAACTACTATACTTTACACGAAGTACTATGCTCTTATTACATGAAATAAATTTATGAATGTGTAAAAAAAACTAAAATTTGCATATAATATTTAGTTTTGCTATAAAAAAAATCTCTTTGGCTGCATACACTTACTACTAAACTGTACTTCATTATGGATTCACGTGAATCCGAAATAACCTAGTAGGCATTGAAATAAACAAATATGTGTTTTTTATTTTGTAAGTTCTAATATTTAAAGATGTTAAAAGTAACCTATTTAGGTCAGTCAGTTATCATTTTCGTCGTTTTGAGTTAATTCTTTATTTAGATAATTTAATCTACTCGTATACCTAATTCTTTCTTGCTATACCCTATGAGTAACATACAATACCTTGATATAACTTAGCTAAACGGGCATTCACTATAATCAAATTAATTTTATTTGTAGAAATACATTTTCATGCACAATTAAAATTTTATTGATGAAATAATTTTCAGTATATCCTATAAACAGATATACTACGCTAACACACTGCTCCATAGGAGGAAAAGCGCTATATAAAAACTCAATGATGCGTATATTGTAATAAAAAGATGTTTCTGCCATGTAAAGCCTAAATGTTTAAGAACAACAGACAAAGCACGAACCGGCAAGACTGTTAATATCACCCGTGGTCATATTAAAATGCTAAGGGTACGAAATAAAAATTTAATGCTTTTTAGGGATAAAATATAGATAACGAAATATCATATATTTTGTAGGGTAGCTAGAATATTATCTTCTCTGATGTTATGAAATGAATATATTGGCTCCCTTTGAATTTAGTTTATAGCTTTATTATAAGTATTTATTTAGTATATTTTTGCTTTAAAATATTGATTACTTTATTATATACAGTTTAATAAATATATAACAAAAATAAAATGTTCTAATCTATGGTCAGTGCAATTACAATATAAACTTTTAGTTCCTTTTATAAAGCTCTCTACACAAGTAAGTTGAGTGTTTGGCATACTTATCAAGAGATATTGTATTTTAGTACTTCGTACTTTGAAACATAATCACTTTTATTCAAAGTTACTCTAGTGTAAAATCAAATACCGAGTTTTTGCAGAAACACCTGGGTCAAGTAATTTCATGTTCTTTCCCTTTATGAAAATCTCTATACTAACACATCCTGTGTAACTAATGTGATGGAAGTTTTACCAAGATTATAATTATTTCTGTTATTAGTAGTTATAGAGAGATATTTTCTCTAATGAGAGAAGTATTTAATTCATCTCGCAGGTATGATGGAAGTAGAGCTTTTCATTACTCTCCTATACTCATCAACAATAATATATCAATATCGAAACAAACCAAAAATTAAAAATTCGTGGTAGCTTTCTTGTTTGGGATATCCCATGAGTTTTGCTTAATGTTGCTTGTGGGAAGGATCCTTATCCCCCACCCACGAGTATAAACAAAAAGGGGTCCCCTTGCGACAAAGTCTAGCAAAATCTATGGTGCTGGCTCCTGTCCTTGAGCTAAAGACCACTATCGAATTATCCATGGCTCGAAGCCAAAAATAAAACGATCTATATGTGATGTCTATATGGATCACGGATAAATGCTCCGTGCTCGAAAAGTATATTATAAGCCCTTTATCAGATTTAGAAAAATTGTACTCTTTAACACAAGTTTTCCTCTTCTTCCTCGAAATTTCAAAATTGAAACAAAATGTTTACAAAATGATCCTGTATCCATAAACATAACGGTCTGTCTAAATTTTTCCTGTTGTGAGCAAAATGTTTGAAAAACACTATACGTAAAAAAGCTCTCAGTTGGACAACTTGTTTTGAAATAGTTAACGAGGAACAAGTATATAAAGTACGAGTATATATCATTATAACAAGCATCTAACAAGGAAACAACTTTTGAACTTGTACATTAAACATCACATGGTGAAGCTCGACAAAGGAATTTGCGCAGATGCGGTTTTCTTACAATTACGAGTTCCTTCAGAACTGCTAAGAAACACCACTTTTCGTGTTTGTATTCATAAATTGGAAATTGACGACAGTCGTGAATCTGGTCAATATAGGTCAAAATGAAATAGAAGGTTTAAGTTTTAAGACCGGTATGTTTCTCATCATAATCTAAAGCATTCGGCTGCGTACACTACACGTCAATGTTGACACATGGCATTATAGACGTACCCCAATCGTGGATTAGTTTTTTTTTTGTTTGAACGGGGTACTTAGTATAGTATATTCTTTATATAAATAGCAAAAATTTTAAATTAATTTATTGTTGTAATAATGAATGTTAAAACGCTACTTACGAAGGAAAAAACCTAATCCGTTGGCGTTGCGTGGACCAAAACACAGAGCGGATTAATAGATAGTTTTAAGTTAAAAAAGGAGAAGTCTATAAAATTCGACGACTTGAAACTTTTATTTGTTGTGTATACCCATAGTTTTTTTCTAAACTACTAAATTGACAATAGAATAGATAATAGAACCGTCCCAGATTGGAATTTTTACAGACTGGACAAGTATCTAACAAGGAAATTACTTGGGAACTTTTATATATTAAATCACACATACATATAGAATGACAACACAACGTTCTGAACGCTATCACATTATTATCGTGTTTATATTTTGGACACACATATAAAAGCTATCCTAATTTAACGGGACAGGAATAATTGTGGAATTCATAATTTTCCAAATCAATATAGATTTCCTAGTCTACATTACGGTTTCAGAAAACGCTTGTATAGGAGTATTTATAAACGTGATAAGGAAATGGCTCAACGAGATGTTATAAAATGCCAAAATGTAATTTCTTGTAATTCCCACTCATAATATCACACATGCTAGGGTACATACCATTCTTCATAGTAGTGCCGAGTGACGTCCCTATTGGAGTTATTATTAAAAGTACATACTGGATTATCGAGCCAAGATAGATTGTAGAGATAGGACTACTTCAAATAGATCTGTATACATTACATCTGAATTGCTGTGAGAAGCTTGCCAGTCTTCATTAGGGTTTCAGATCATGTATTGAATCTGCCATGTTAGTGAAGTATACATTAACACACAATGTTCTAAGAATGAAAATGAAAATTGTATCCTTTTAAACTTTTTGTATTAAAAAAAAATACATTTTACAGCACTGAAGATGCGGCTCGTCATGAAAAATTGTGCGGTATAGCCTTTAAGTAATTTTCATTTAGTGAAATTAATATTTGTGTCATAATTTCTAGTTCCTCGGGTTTAGTACAAATATTTAAGTCTAGTTAATTTGTTACTATATAATTTTTAACAATTAGTGATATTCAGACATTATTTGTAAGCCAATACAATGTGCCTATGGTTCACGTGAATAAGTGCAAGGTTTCTTAAAAAAATTCCAAATTATATGTTATTATTGTTATTAAAATAATAATAAAACAATTAATAGGTAGTCACCTAATGATAAATTAAATTTAAAATACATATGAAGAATTGAAAGATTAAAATAAGACATCGCTCTGTGTTTAATATATATGATTAGTTTCTCATTCAAAACGTATGATTAACTATTGGCAGTTTCTGTGAAAACCGAAACGTATCTGTATTTGATATAAACTCACATTAAAGTTTTATTAGTTACAATTTGGTTGAGATACTGCAATATTACCAGGTTTGTAAAGGTTAATAAAGTTTTACATTAGTAGCTAAAATTATTATATTATAGAATTGTTAAAACTTTTCAGATGAAATATGGATTAACAAATTATTTAATCCAATCAACTTTAAAATAACTTTAAGGACGTTTATGATTAAAAATTATAATTAATGTAATGTAAATGTCACTTGTACTCGACAATAAATTTACAAGCTTTGCTAATTTTAAAATATACTAAGTTATTATTTTATTATATAAGATAATATTTAAACGCTTTCATGAGCGTATGATTAATCATTTGTAGCCTAAATATACATTTATATATTAATTCAGGATAAATGGTATATTTAAAGTATGAAGTAACTCAATTCTCCTTGACAAGTAGCATAAAATGTTGAATTCGTAATATAATCGTAAATTTTTGGCTTAAAACTTCATCGTCCTTGCAAGCGACGAGCTGAAAACGCTATAAGTTCAAATCCTCATTATAATGGCTGAGCTAATATTTCTACATGCAGTAACAAAACTGTCCTTGGTCCTGTTAACAATACAGAATAATATATTCGTACCTCACATCACATGCTGCATACTGTTTTGGCGACTGTCTCTTGTCGTACTAAAAAGTCTAATGTTAAAAACATTCCACAGACTCTCTTGGACGCCTCTTGCTATCCACTTTTGAGAGTGATGATACCGTTTCCTTCTATGCGTGATAATGCTCGTTTGTCATGTCATAGTAAGTAAAACGTATTCATGAAATATTTAAAAGTTAAACCCCAGGTATTATTAGTTATTAGATATTACAGATTTGGTCGGCAGCATATTACGCGGCCACCACGACAATCAAATAATATTATTCATTTATAAGTATTGATACAATCAAATACACCATTTGACCTACAACGACATTTTATTGATCATTGCGAGCTGTTTTAATTTCATTCGCGTACTGAGTACGCTAGTGACATCGACAAGAACATTGACGATGAACATATAGATATTGTCCCAAAATGTATTTCAAACATTGATCAATGTTTCAAATGGTTGCATGTCAAAGAACTTGTTGCATAATGTAACCATATAAAAAAGGAAGAGAAGAGATCGTAGATTCCGTTTGGAAACGTATCCAGAATTAAAAAAAAAATGCCGATTCACTTACCCCATTAATTGTGAAACATTTAAAATAAGTATCTATGATCTTACCAATTATCGAAGAGCCTATTTTGGCATAAAATAGGTTATTACCAATTTATTGCAAACCATAGTACAAGATTAGTTGATCCACTATCTTTTGCAAACACCCACTCAATTTAATCTAGTTTTAGAGCTACAAAGTAATACTTAAAAGCTGGTCTCGGGGTGACTGCAACGCTGATCATCTTGCAGAAATAACCATTATTGGTGTTGATCCTTTCCAGCATTTTTTTTAATGCTATCATACAAATGTTTACCATGAGAAGTAATCGTAAGTACTATTTTGCTCAAAATTCATTTTAATAAACGTTAGTTATAATTTGAAACTAATATATTCCTTTGAATATATAAAATGATGTATAATAAAATTTTAAAAACCTAACACACAATTTATTTTGAAATTATAATTCGAAATAATTCAAAGTAACGACGTGTTTGGAAATAAATTCAAAGTGAAATCATTCGTTTTGCTATTGAGTAATGGTTGCAAGAAATATACCGATGTACTTGTGTTTTTGTTTTACAAGGAGTCAGACACGTATTTGTCCTTGAAATTGGTGAAAGGTAAGTAAATGTTATTCTATTGTTTATAACAACTTATAAGTTTTTATAACAAATAGATTTTTAATTCTATTGTTATAAAAACTGTTAAGATGAAAAAAACAGCAAAACTATATTATTTTTAAAATATCTACTACGTTAATGTTACTAAATCTGGTTTTTACTACTATTAGATGGCCATGAATACAGGTATACATGATTCGATATTCATGATTCTATTATTTGGTTGGTGTCCGCTTATAATACTGTAGCTTGCAATTACAACCATCACCTGCACAAATATTCAACTAAACAAACAGTACAAAAATGTATTTTTTGTTTGTTTTCAGAATGAAAAGAAAAACGAAATAGATTTCATACTGTGATAACAATATAGCTGAGACAGGCTTGCAAACTGGAAAAATAAATAAACATGGACAAGTAACAAGTTTATTATTAGAAAAAAAAACAATACAATTCGTATTGACGTTGTTTGATTTAAAATAATACATTCCACAAGTTACGTAACACATGAATTAAATAGTTTATTTTAAAATCGGAAACTTTTGTTTTCCCTTAGCGTTTTATATTATTTTAATTGGAAATCGCAGCGAAGAATAATCAATAAAAACATAAAATCAGAAACAAACTACAGTTTAAAGTACCCAAAATATTTAGTAAAACTTGGAGAACTCTAATACTTGGAGATTTTACAGCTTATTTACTTCTTCCTTCGTAAATAAGAATTTTAGGAATGTTTGTTTGTTGGGCTGAAAGACATAATTTTCTCTACTAGTAGGTAAGTGAAGCTGACACAAAATTATGTACGTTATTTAATAAGTTTAATAATAATATTTTATTAATGTTTAGGTCCTAGCTACAGTATAATAACAAGTAAATGTCCATTCATGAATTTATAACGCGGTTTATAGTAATATTTACAAGAGAAATGTATATACGGATGACGGGTTCATGTTCGTTTTTCACCCTCTACGTGTCTCCCGTAAACAGTTTTAATTAATTTGAAAATATTTTGTGACTTTTTTTACATTTGACGACACGATGATGTTGATAGGTTGAAAATAGGAAATAGTATTTCTTCCACCTCAACCCTCACTCGAGGTAGCAGAATTAAATTATCCTATCATGTACTGAGACCATCCACTTTACTTCTATAAATTATATTATGAGTTAAATAATGTTGTCGTTGTGTAAAAATGCATTATGTAAAGTCAATACAGATTAAATAACCACGGTTGATTGATAAATCCTGAGACATTGTGCCATATTCGCTGATGCGGTCAAGGTGTAAATGAATATTGAGTTTTATATTATTGAATTTCCAACATAGTAATTTGGCTCAGTGCTGTTGTATTTTATCACTCAGTTGCCTGTAAAAATGTATTTACTTTTTCGGGCAATAATAAATTTATACGATATATAATTGTTTATACCCATTATATATGATATTAATAAAACGAGTTAAATATGAAATTATTTGTTCCTCAGCGAAATATGAGTTTTGACGTACACTTACCTTGTG
Source organism: Homalodisca vitripennis (assembly GCF_021130785.1). Lineage (NCBI taxonomy): Eukaryota > Metazoa > Arthropoda > Insecta > Hemiptera > Cicadellidae > Homalodisca > Homalodisca vitripennis. The sequence goes on along the minus strand of NC_060212.1, from coordinate 124,643,093 downwards.
TTCTACTTGGATTATAAAAAGATTATTATTGAATTATATTACATAAAGCTTGATAGATGTATCGTTTCTAGTTTCTGTTGTATATTATATTTTTGTCTTTTAAACCCAAAATTGTACTTTAAAGAAAACTTGGGACTACATGCATTACTATTAATTTCAGTTAAATTAGAGAGTGTACTACACAGGTGAAATTAGAGTGTGCTGAATTATTTATTCTGCGACTTTATCGTTGCCATCAAGTTCCCATAAGAACAAAAAGATTCGATAAAGATCAGGAAAATCACACATTGTGATATGCACCATCAACGGACTCACTGTTCCTTATACAGAATTAAAACATCATGCACAGTTCCAGGTGTATAAGTCAGTTCGTTTTCGAGATATCATGCAGAGAGGGAGAGAGACAGACCAATATACGGACAGACTAATATTTTGTTCCCCTCCCCCCTCAAAAGGTGAAAGGTCTTCACCCTATAATACCAATAATATAGCAATATTTCTTTAAATTTGTTGCTACATATACGTCAAAACATCCTGTTATTAGTTAAACATTACGTTCGCTAATCAACGAATTAACTCAAAACATGTGTTTTAATTACTAACGTGTACTCATTTTCCCATATTTATATACATTAGTCATTTATATCATTCTAGAAACTTAATAAATATTATCAGTGAAACATTCTTTAATATAGATTTTAAAATACCGTTTTAAGTTTATTTCAATCGCAACGTCGGCTGCATATCAGGGATATCGTGGATATATCTGGTAGAGGGTTGAACTGGGATTGTTACGTAGACAATCTTTGTTCTAAGTTCTTAACTTTGTTTATTTTATCTTCAAGCATTTATGTTTTCAAGTAACAGTCCGAGTAGTGCCTGACTCAGGTACCGATGACTGCGTACTACGGAGTATACCAAGGCATTCATAACTTGTCTAAAACTGTGTTGATTGCAAAAGCATACTACGGCGCAGTCGTGTTTTTGGCATATAAATGGAAGACCGCTGAAGAAAGTAAATCCGATGATCCGCCGTTGATTCCAATGTTTCCTTGTAATTTTTCATTTCACATACGTATTTCGACTACATATAAACATTTTGCAAGAACGTTTATTAATTAAAACTTGTTGTTTTAAGCACGTTTAGACAAATACAGTAGTTATTATTTTAGTAGCCGATACCTTTAAATTGTAAGTAGCCTACCATAGACAGTCTAATAAACCTTTACAGCTTAGTTTCCCCTTTACATTAAAACAATTAATCTAATACATTTCGGGTAGTACGTTTATATTTTTATGATTTGTGTCATACCACCCGCAAGACGATATCTTTTCGTGGTTAATTGAACACACACACACACACACACACACTGTATTTTTTGAAATTGGTATAGCACTGTAATGGATGTTTATTTATTTAACATAATGATTATTAATGAATTCTGATGAGACTTTTAACTGCCTACAGAATGTTGTGTATCTGTGAAAATTATTTAGAAATGGTTAAGTGACACTGTTTGGACTGCCAATATTAATATAAAGCGATATTATTTACGATGTGCAATATGATATCCCGCACGCGTCCTACGCGACGCTTGGGAATTTAAATAATGTAAAAATGCAAACCATTACTGAATAAAGTGTTTCTGACTTCTGACTTCTGACTTCTGACACACACACACACACACACACACACACACACACACACACACACACACACACACACACACATACACACACACACATATACATATATAAAATTACATATATAAAATTTTTATCCACTGTTTATTTATTTTTCGTTTGTACTATTTTGTTTTATATTTTTATTGCTTATACAATTTATGCACCTAAAGACGGGTTTCACCGAAATATAGTGCCAATTTTTTTCAAAACATTTTATTTTTACAGTAATTTACTAAAAATAATACATAAAGCCTCTAGGCACCAACTCTCAATGTAAAAGTATGTATATATATATATATATATATATATATATATGTATGTATATATATGTATATATATGTATATATATGTATATATATGTATATATATATATATAATACAATATGTATAACTTATATATATACATACATTTTTTACAAACGTGACTTAATTGGTCTTTCAGCAGCTAGCTGCCCATGTATTTTTTATTATAAATTATTATCAACCGAACCAGTTAAGCTAAATACGCCATCCCTTCTAAATCAGCATACATAACAAACAATATACAACACTCAAACAAATAATTACATCAAATAAGAAAAAAGCCAGTAAAGTTATAAAACATTTACAAGATACTAAACATTTTAAAAGTATTGTAATAATCCCAAATTTACTTTTCTCAAAAAAATAACTTAATGCATACAAGAGCACGAACACGTTATAGGTAAGCTTGCAAATGTCGGGAGCAATAAACACTTGAAAGGCATTATATATTTTTAATTAACTATACAAAATTTAAAATACAAAAATCATAAAAAATATAACAGTTCCAAGGGTACTTTTATAGCGAAATCCGTCAAAGGATAAACTAGAACGAACACTTTAAATACGCTTCCATAAGCCGGGATCTACGGTCATCTAATGTTTCTCGTATGTGACAAGTTTAATTTACGTTTAAAAGTGGTTGTGTTCGCTTACGTATTTACGGATGTCGTAGGAAAAAATACCATTTGAATTGGTGTAAAAATATTTTATGTCTTGTAAATGTTTTTAACTACACTGGTTGTTTTTGTTATTGTACTTAAACATTTTTAAGCAGACGACAGTTTTTAATGCTCATAAAATGGCGCAATAAATGTTTGATTTATTTCTTGTATTTCGTAAAAAAATGAACAATTTGGTAGCCTTACTAGTTCGGGAAATATTTTTTTTATAAATATGCAAAATGGCGTCTAGCAGCTAAACGACACATTTCTCGAGCTATGTTTGTAAAACATCTTTTGTTTGGGATCATGAACTATGAGTTACAGAAGTTTGACAACCTATGAACCCCCAAATAACGCCTTTAACCGACAGATTAAATATTATATGTTGCGAGATGTTTCAAATATAATTATTGCTATGCAAATGCTTGAAATTAATAAAAAATATACCGTTACCGAAACTAATGGGTTCTTGCAATTTAACTTAAAACGCCGAATATTACTGATTCCGATTCAAATAAAGTCGGATATCACTCTAAAGAGGGGTACATATTTGTAGGGATTGTATTTACCAATTGTCCAAGTTCCTCCTTTGCGTCGAATAAACACAAAAAACACACGCACGATATTATACACCATAATATTTTATAAATATATGCGTATCAAAATACAATATAAATAGCCACCATTAGTTTGAGATCAGCTGCACTAATTGATACAAGTCTCGCGTCCCTTCCCTCACCCCACACTGCTGATTGCGACATTAGGGATAAGGAGGGTTAAACGTTAGCCGTTAGTCTCGTCTCCTACTATTATCCTTTTGTTAGTAGAACCATAAAACCTATATGCTGGGGAAAATATTAACATTGTTCATTTGTATGCTATGTTGGTGTTCCTGAAGAAACTTCTCCAAATTAACGTTTACTATTTCTAATATACGTACGTACGTAGACAAACATAATCTTTTAGAATACTGTTGATTTGATAAAAGTGAAAGATTTAAAATTGGCGTTCAAAAGTAAGCATTATAAAAGCTGAATTTGAAAACCACAGTGAATTGTATGTACTAATTACAAGAAAGGTTATGTTTTTAATAGTAAAAATCTGGTCTCTGTCACCAGTTTAGTCTGAATCTTTTAAGATCTGTTGTACTTGTAGTGTTCTAAAATTATTTTCGTAATGTGTTTTACTAAATAAAACTTAAGACACCTACTTTTTAGAAATATTACGAGGTATTAAAATATACAAATAACAAAAGTTATTGTAAATTACATAAAAATTATGAAATACTTTTTTGCGCTATATGGTAGGCTAAAATAAATTATATATATTTTAAACTATTCTTTTCCACAGATTTAATGGTTGCCATTTTTGTATCCTTACGAATAATCGAAAAAAAATAAAGAATAAAATGAATTTATGTTTTCATAATATATTGTAAAAATTAAGGTTACTCAAGACTTCGCACGCAATTATTAAAATGGGATACGTAGCTTTTTTAGTAAAAACATCTATTATAATTTTATGATAGATTGAGCCCTGCGATAGTTTTCTAACAGAAGTAGGCGAATATGTGTTACATACGAGTAACATTTCAATGCCCACGGGTGAATCAATCAAATTAAAAATACATTTTTTGACAGGTTCATATTTTTACGTGCGAATGAGGCAACATATCTGATTCAAATTAATTATATTTCCAACGCCACAGTATTAGAGGCATTAATTTTATCAGAGTGAGTGTGAGAGTAAGTCTCCCAGGCCTTTGGTCACTAAGGTGCCACCCAGTTGCTATTGACGTGCTACTCATTTTCAGTAAGGTATCACTCATTTTCACTGACGTGCCACTCATTTTCACTGAGATGCCACTCATTTTAACTGACTTGCAACCAGTTGTCATTGACGTGCCACTGATTTTCACTGAGATGCCACTCATTTTCACTGACTTGCCACCCAGTTGCTATTGACGTGCTACTCATTTTCAGTAAGGTTATCACTCATTTTCACTGACGTGCCACTCATTTTCACTGAGATGCCACTCATTTTTCACTGACTTGCCACTCATTTTCACTGACTTGCCACCCAGTTGTCATTGACGTGCCACTCGTTTTCACTGACGTGCCACTCATTTTCACTGACTTGCAACCCAGTTGTCATTGACGTGTACTCATTTTCACTGACATGCCACCTAGTTGTCATTGACGTGCCCTCCACTTCTAGTTGACGTGCTACCAACCTGTCACTAATGTGACACCAACATGTCATTAACCTGCCACCCCCTTCTCAGTTAATTTAAACCCACTTTTCACTAACCTGCCACTCATTAGTTAATAATATATCGCACACTTGCCACTAGCGTTACACTTAAGTTTCACTAACCAGCCAACGCGCTTACCACTCATATGCCACTCACATCTTACTTATCACACACTTGGGAAGAGAAACCTAATCGTACAATAAATCGTGTTTAAAAGCTTCATCATATTGTAAAAGTAAATGAAAGTCACATTTTAGGTTTCAATTTTAACAATTCAGTTCGAAAAATTCTCAAAAGATTACATATCAGCTTCACGCACTGATGTTAACTTAGACAGCTAATTGCTCAAATTAGGTTCAGGTAAATTGTGTTGCATACAGTGAGAAGATCAACAGACTTATTGTTTATTGATTTTACTTAATAGTCTGTGCTAGATTAATTTCTCAAACTACTTAGAATACCCAAAGCTGTAGAGTCTGAGGATTAAACTTCATACACCAAGTGAGTTTGGGAGCATGTTATTAGTTTTCAAGTATTATAGAAGTTGGGGCATTATTCTAGCTTCACTAGCCATTGGGATTTACTCAGATTGATTCATTATATATATAGTATATATACATATGCATTTTAAACATACGTAAAAAAATTTATCATTTAGCCACTAGCCACTATTTAGAATTTTAAAGCTGCAGATTTTAAAATAGATTTGATATATAAGACGAAATATTACCAAAATAATCATTTGAACTAAGCGTATTCCTTCAGATCCATACAGATGAAATGTACATGTACATGTATTTTAATTCTATCGTAACACATTCAAAAATATAGAAAGTAAAAATCTTGAATCCTTACAAGACCAAATTATCTTAAATATACAAATAATTATTTTTTTACACGTATTCTATTATAAGGTTAAATATTATACTTTCCATAAAAGAACCTTTAATCCTCCAGCATCTTGAAATCTTCAATGTTGTCAAAATTTATATAGAGAAAATGATGCAAGAAATTAATATATAAGACTTTTAAGAAAGTTTTATATTTATATTAATCTTCTTAAATAATTGAGATAATGATTTTTTTTAATGCGAATGGCTATCCTGAAAAAAATTTAAGAACTCAAACTATATAATAAAACACTGGCTCCGTAGGAAGTTTGGATTGTATCTATCATGAACTACGATAGTTTCGTGCTTCCAAATATTCCCGCAATGTACCCGAAATTTGAAATACTAGTTAAATCTTTGTGTAGCCACTATCTTGAAAACATACGTGATACTAAAAAAACTTTAGAAAAAATATTAATGTGAATGTGACAAGAATTAAAAAACAGGAATTTCGATTTAGAATTGTCATGAAATTAACTTTGTTCGACATCTCTAAAGGTTTCAAAACGTTGACCTTAAACTTTTTTGAAATGGAAAGATTATATATCAGTTATAACATTTCATAGCGCAATAAACTTAGTATAGAACATCTTAGGTATTTACAATAGCATTTGTTCTTAAGTGTTTGTTTATATCTAGTAAGATTTAAGATATGTTTTATACGTTACGTTTTATAAAATTCAGTTAAATGTTTTAGGCAGTATAAAATAATCTGCGGAAGTTGTTGTAAACACGATTAATACATTAGGTCTTAATAGATATACATTAAATCAGGTAAAAAAGTGGTATTTTGGCATAATCTTAAGCAATAAAAGATTTCAAATTGGTAGGGAGTCGTGATTGTGTTTAATTTTTTATCTTCCTTATTCCTTTACATAAATAACAATTGTCACACTTCAGGCTATTTTAAGCAACACTTATTCTACTTCTAAGAAATCAAGATGGTGACCGTTTAAAGTAATAGAAGTAGTAAATGAATCCCTTATTATTATGTAAATATGTTAAACAAAATAATTTCTGAATAATTGTATCTGAATAGTGTCAACGTTTTGGACTGAATATAATATGCTTATGACAGTTGTTATCTTGTAAGGATTCTAGGTTATGTAGCTTTTCTAAACCTGTAAAAAGAATATGATCATAATAACATTCCACAATTAAGAGTTATTGTTCCATCTGTTTTATACAAACTACAAATCTAAACTGACAATGTATGTTTAGAGCTTTACGTGAAATAATTTTCTTTATGTGCCAGGACGAAATATATCATCCAAAATAACCTAGAAATGTCTTCCTTGTTTAAAAATGGACTACTTGTTGTTGCTATAACTATGGCTTTGATCGATTATTACTAATTAACATTCCTTCGTGTGAGACTGTGCCCCAATATATGTAACTTTTTACCATAAATTTGATTTTTTTATCTTATATTTTTGGTTTTCAAATTTATTTAATGAAGTCTAAAATTTCCTCTAGCAACTTTAAAATACTTTAAAATATGTTTAAAATATTCAACTGTAAATACTCGACCAGAGCTAGACACTCCAAGATGATATGAATGAGATTGTTCCCGTTATCTCTCAATACATTATGTAAGATATAGCATCGACAGGAAGGGGTAACTTAATCCCCTACTTGAATATCCTGCCACATGGGAAACGAAGCAAGTGCAATGAGAGATTCCTTATTTTCTTGTTCTCGTGAACAACAACCATTATTCGGTTAAACGTTGCCTATAAATCGTTAAAGGTAAAGTAGTACACATAGAAAAAACCATTGATAATTCTATGTACGAGTACTATAAACCTCTCATGTCATTATTGCCAGTAACTGTTAATTTAATTAAAAAATAGACTGTGATTTAGTTAAAATATTGGCCTGAGTTATGGAACAAAGTACCAAGTTTACCGCCTGTTAAGGCTAATATTGTTTTGTAACCACGTAACTATTTTACATAATCTGTCATCACTATAGCACTGAGGAAAACATGCTTTTATCATGAAATTTTATATAACGTGGTATGTTTTAATTTCATTTGTTCTTGTCCTCTTTGTAAAGGAAAGCGAGATTATCGTGTTTATCATCTGCTTTTAGAATTTTTCAAAAGAACAATGTTTATTTTGGTAACAGATGAAGAATTGGAGTCAAACGCCAAAAAGTCCACTTCTTCTTATATTAACAATCCGAATAAACTTTTGAAAATGTTCCAAATGAACATTATTTTTTGCTATCTTTTTTATTAAAAAAATTGCTTTTGCATAATGTTGGAACTTCCATTGATGTGAAAAACTAAGTTTAAAACAATTCCAGAAATAAACTTTTACCTTATTAAAGTCATGAATAATATAATTAAGACCAACATAAATTAGCTTAATTATTTTGTAAAACTGGAATCAATATCGAAATGTACTTAATGAAGGCGGTCACTAATGAAGAGCTGCAGCTTCTATAAGATTTCTACCTCTCAATCCGCTTTTAAACAGTAATCCTTTCCGTCCAATATTGATTTAGAAATGAGAGTAATTTTCTGTGTAACTTAAGGCTAATTAACGGTAATACCTGCCAGCGCAAAAAATGTTTTTACACGTGTAACATAAGGTACTATGGAAAACAGAAAACTGCATTAGAGTATCATTATATAGCTTAACAGAACTTTTACGGTATATCTACTATTACAATATTGTAACACTTGGTTTTTTAAAACAAATCATTGCTTAAATTTATTTTTCAATATATTGCATGTTTTTTTAAAATAAAATAGCGAATTATATGAAAAATAATATTGATCCTTTTAAGGAATATTAAGGTATAATGAATGTATTTTGAAATTACCATATTGGCCTTCGGTTATGTAAAAATTGCTTCTCTCTGTCAAAAGCAAATTCCTCATACGACATCTCAGCTTCTGTTGAAGTGTAGAGTTTTATGGTGGTTATAGATATGACAGATGCAATACTCGTATTATAATAATTACCTCATAATTTAAATTCTGCTGATTTAAAAAGTATCAAGTTTGGTTTAAAGAGCCCATCTTAATGTTTGGCTCCCTCCTAAAATAAAAAAAAACACTTGTACAAATCTTTTCTTCAAGTTACGGACATATCTGCCGTTGGAACAACATAGATTTCCACAACGATTTTTACTCTCATTATTGCTAAGATTCAGAAAGTTGAACATAACAATTCGCTTGTTGAAGTACGTTACATATATTTACTTAATTTATCTTCTTAACACAACCTTATAATGATTCATACGTAAGTGAAAAGTGGTATGTATATGATTCAAAATATCTAAGTCATAGGAAATAGCATTTTGTATCAGCCACTTAATATAATGTCGTCGTAAATTTGCATGGTCACATAAAGTTTCCCGTCTTCGCCAAGAACAGATTTCTCAGTCTGATATCTCGGCTCCTACAGTGATGAATGGCTAGAGAACACTTTACTTGGCAATCCAACTGTTATGATCCATCTTCATAAATATAATTAAATGTATCAGCAAGGTATGCCTTAATTTCAGCATATTATCAGTGAAAAGAATTTAATATTTCAGATTAAATTGCTGTCCATTCCATATCGATAACCAAGAAAATTATATCTACAACTAAGAGATAAATCTAATTCAAGATGCAGTTTTAATATTTTGTGTGATTTATATTTTTGTAGGTTTTGGAAATACAAAGAATAACATTTGAATAATACTGTAGGAGGGCTAATTGCTATCTGTTAGATATAAATTGTAATAGCTTTTTTAATATTAATCGGATCTATAAATATAATTTTCATTCTAGAAAACAAAGGACTAGAACTCCAACATATCTAGTTTGCTATTTACATTGCCATTACTTTGACAACAATATTTATTTTGGTAATCTCGGTTTGGGAAAGAAACGTTCCAAAGAAGCCTCGCATTAGTAAAATTGTAACGAGATAAATACGATCTCGCTTGGTAATACGCATAGCTATATTCAGAAATAAAATATTCACATTCTCCTAAGAGGTTTTATTCATACGCTTGTTTTAAAATATTATTCTCTAGAAGCTGCTATTAATAATGTCTTTATTTATCTAATAATACTTCATAAAAAACTAATTAATACATATTTTTAATTAACTTGTAATTGCAACAAAGTATAACTACGCCAAACCACGTATAGTAACAGGCTTCGCTGAGCTTACATACAAAATTGAAAATCTGAATATATTTTTAATTATCTAGATTTCCTGTTGGTAGATATATTTTTGTAGTTGGCAAAGAAATGACACATCATAAAACTCATTCTTGTAAAAATAAAGATACATGCATAAATTGCATATCAAAATCGCATCAAAATTTATATTTATATTTGTGTTGATTAAACTGGGTTCCTCTTCAGAGTTAAACAATAGTTTGCTCACGAGGTCAATAAAAATTATGACGCTGCAGTAAGAGTTGAACTGGAGCTAAACTTAACATTCATATTAAATCAACGCTTCCCACCATGGCTACGCTCTGTGTAAAACCCTAGATTACTCCACCGTGATTATATATGGTATCAAAAACATTATAGTATAGTCATTTGTGAACGCAATGAGAATTATGCTTATTCCTCTGGATTACACCATACTTTTATAATTTGTAGTGTAGGTGTCTTTGATGTCGAAACTATTTAAATTTTTCATTTGGAACTTCTTCTTCGACTACTTTTTTGTGGATCTCTTCAAACGGATGTTGCTCCAGATTTCAGGAGTCATGTCTGTAACAGCGTCAAATTCCAGACGCTGCACTCAGAATATGCAACTTGCACCATCATTGAACTTAGTACTCCCCATATTCAGTAATTGCTCAATGAACAGTTTTGCAAGATATCAAGTGTAAAGATAATTTTATTATTTTGAGATATATTTGGAACAAACCGACAGATAGAAATGACTCCTTTCCAGATCCACGATTAATATATAGAGCTCAGCCAATAAAATAGTGTTTATCTTTAGTGAAATATATATTATCCGTGTAATAGGTTACCATGTAAAACCCATTTTTTCAGAATATATCCATATAGACTTATATTTTATATGACGCTGTAGTAAAATTGTTTAAATAGTTTTTAAGTACTTGGCTTTTCAGACAGATTTATTAACATCACTACTAACTATTCCGGGGCACTGTGAAACGTTGTTTATTCACTGGGTGACAAAGGATAATTTTATCTTTCAAACCTTGAACGGAGCCGTATAGTAATTAGCACTTTCCAAATGAAATTTCAACTATCTCGGTTTTTCAATGTTTATTCTCTAGGACACCCACGACGAGCAATGTTTGACTTTGTTTATATCCTCTAAAAATTTTGTATTGGAATACAATTTTAACCTGAAATTGGGTAAGTAAGGATGAATTGACCAATTTATTTACTATTGGTGGTATAACTATTTTCTACTGTAACATTGGAGACTATAAATGTTCCAAAGTAATCTACTTCAAGACCTATCATCAGAAATCTGGTAAATAGCATGATGATATCTATGTTCAATGTAAGTACATAAACTTAATATACCCCTTTCCAAACTCAGTGAATTGAAAATTAATAACAAACACAATTAGTTAGTTAATCGAAGAAACTTTGAGCGTATATAACAGGTAATGGACTGATATATGTATCTAATTTTAAATATAAAGCATTATTCACTTGAAAAAAGTTATTTATTCCTTTAAAATGCCAAACAATATTGAAATATAATTATGAAATTTTAATTTAATATCACTAGTAAATGAATTTGAAAAATTTCCAAGATTGATTTTATTATTGCGCAAAGCCTTTCAGAATCAATGACTCCATCATCAGGTACTTCAAATATCTTGCACAATAATAAAATTAATACTGGAAAAGCTTTTTATTCATTTACCAGTGAGAAAAAATGGAATGTTTTTCCAATGCTCCAGTATTCTTCATTCTTTATATTTTACTATGTTTATTAACTATGTTAATTATCTAGGAAACATTAAGTGTTTATTCTAATCGGTTATCCTTATTAAACACCACTCATTATTTATCAAAGTAAAATTATTGATATATGAAATGGAAAGAAATGCTAAGTTTGCTTCTTTATTTACATTTTTAGTAACACTGCATTATATTTAAAATATATATACGATTATATTATATATTACGATGATATTAACGATTTTGACGGACTAAAATAAATGCAATTGAAAGTTTTAACAAAAAAATCGTTTTTAATTATGTTTTCGAAAATAATAGCAATTTAAAAAAGCTACTTTTTATAAATTACTATCAAGTATTGTTAATCGTATTTATATTTTTTAAACTAAATTAGAAACTAATATATTGTATTTTAAACTGTTCGGATATGGGCACCTAATCCTTGCGATTCGCTTCTTAATTTACTCTCAACGAGTAATGTTATGAAGATCGTGGATAATTACTTACATTAGTTTTACTGTATTTAAAACAAACTGATTGTAAAATAACGAATAAAAAGAGTTATTTTATATATAAGTTTACGCAATGCGGTATGGAAATATGTCACATACATATTTTTAGTAAAAAAAAGTATTTAACTATACCCTTAGCTGAAAATAAAACAATTTGCCAAAAGGTGCGTGCATTAACCCCTTTCAGGGCCAGGACTAAATATGAGATGTTCGCAAAATTTTTTCATATATCATATCCGCTTGTGACTAGTCAAAAGTGCCAGGCTAAAATTGGCGATTTTGCAGTCTCTTAGATTAACATTTTTAACTTTTCATAAAAAATTAGAGAATGACACAAAAGTTGCACCAAATTACTCGTATAGATATATATAATATCAACAAAAAAAAATATATAGATGTAGTTTTAAAGTAATTTAAAAATTTTTTTAAAATAATTTTTTAATAGATTACATAAAAAATTGTTATTTTTTATTTTATTTTTTTTTTAAATAACTAAAAAAGGAAAAATAATTTTACCGTGGGAAAGCTATTTTATTATATTTTACATTTAGAAAGGAACAACCATACAACATTTTGTGTTATTTCTCCCATAAATAAATTTTTTATGACTCATTTTGTATAAATACGCATATGTACTTCGCAACAAGTGATAAAGCAACTGACTCTTACACTGCAAGAAACTTAAAATAAATATTCACATTATGGATGTACCGGTAAACGGATGATTGTAGGATCCATAAACAGTTTAAATACAGTTAAAAACACTATTTACCAAGAAATATTTACACAATTTTATTTGAAATTTTATTTAAACTTGTTCTATTTACAAATATGCTACTTACAATTTCGCTCCCGTGAGATCGCAAATTTTCAGTCATTGTAACTACTACACACAATAGCTAAGCACGTAACTACTAACACTAACACTACTAATATTTACAACCACAAAATAAAATAATGAAGAAGAATCCAATATAAAATGGTACGATTACACTAAAGCATAAAGAATTAACAATAGATCGAGTCAGCTGATAATGTCATGTGACAATTACGGAAATAAAAATGCATAGGCCTCCAAAATAAAAATGATATTCATATTAATTATCTACAAATATACCAGGGAATAAAAAATATAAAAACTTTAATAATTTGTCGTCGTATTTATTTAAGAAAACGACGAATATTCAAGGCGACTATATATTGCCGCCTGGCGCTTATCAGACACGATCTATGGCGGCAATATATTGCCGCCTGGCCCAGAAAGTTGTTAAATATGAGTCGTACGATTTTCAACAATGGTTGGTCGCGGTTTCAAATGAAACCTTAGCAATCTGATGACAATAAAATTAATATCCATGTCATTTTATAGAATACTAAGTACCTTTTAGAAATTAGATGATCCTGCTGAATTGTAATTTATTGCCTTTTCAATATTTCCGCTACTGAGATCCTCACGTTTATCATTTTGTTCCCCAGTTTTATTCTATTTATAACACTACTATCTAGGTAGCTCTCAATGTCAAAATATATTTGATTGCTTTTAACAAGAGATTAAACCTTGAACTTAGCTGCATACATCCCCACTGGCGACCTTCTAATAACATCCCATCTAGAACTTTTTGGGGTCGCAATATGGACAAAAAGTTTAAAATTAGCCTATTTCCTATTTAAAAGTATATTATTACCTAAAATAATCTCAAATTTAGAGAATTTAGACACTTATTCTAAATTCTAAGCTGACTTATTTGGCCAATGCCTTCAAATAGAACTAACCAAGGAGCAGCAAACGTATGAACATGTTCACGAATGATTAGCGATCTCATGTCGATTATTAAGGCATATTCCTATCGCATCAAAGCTCTATATCTATAAAAACAGTAATCCACCATGATAAAATCTAAGGTTGACATTCTTTAAATCATCTACACTCCAGCTAATGGAACCTTTCACTATATCATGCACCTACGTCCTGAAATCATTAACGATGGCCTAAGGGTTAATGGATAAATAATCAGCAATAAATGTTGTTTGGTATTACTTGAAAATTTTATGAAAAGTGTAGATTTTTACTTATCTTAGATGCATTTTCATATAGAATAGTTTAATTGGTCATGAGTAGCTAATGTAGTCATCCAAGGTAAGTAAAAATGCTGTCTATTGTTCCATTTTTAGCATGAATATATTAGAAACTACAATAGCAATCGTATACATAATTATTCCACGAAGTTGTGTATAATTGTTACAACTTTATACGTCCGCCATCTGGAAACAATACGAGATACTAAAAACGTGTTATAACGAACAATATTGTAAATGACCTGAGAACTCAAAAACATTTGTTGCCTATAACATTTGTTGTATAAATGTTGTTTTCAAAACTTTGCATGGCTAAGAGATTTTAAAATTAATAGCTTACAAGTTGTGTATACATTTATAATATTTTAAACTTACCAGTAAGAGGTCTATATTAGGAATTAGTAGAGTTAAAACTTTTTTCAACGTGAATGAACATTGTCTTGGAATTTGTTATTCAGCCTCTATGTTTGATATTATTCAAAACATTGTTTAACAGTTTATAAGGAAACCTTACATGATATAAATAAAACGCTGGAACAAACATCATTGTAAATTACCAGAGAATTTAAAAACAATTTGATTGCACTATAATACATATTTTATGTATATAACCATTATATTTGCAAACGTTCAGAGCCACAATTTTTAAGCCTTCAGATATATTAAAAGAGTAAAATAATAATAGTATTTAATAATTGTCACGCAGCATAATAAAAAAAAATAGGTTCGGTTTCTATGTCAGGAACTAGTTGAGTTCAAGTGTTTGAACCAATGTCAACGGGCACCACATATTAAAACTTTTAATTGGTCTCGAGTAGCTTATACATTTATTTTTCAATTTTTATAGAAATATTGCATCTGTTCGAGGTTTAGTCTGTATCTAAAGTGCGGTAGTTACCGTGTTCACAATTATTCCCACAATGTTATATACTAGTTTAATTTTGTAGGTACTGTTTTTGAAACCATATCTGATAAAAAAACTTGTTCAATTAAATCAATTCATATTTAAATGTTTATGTGCCACAAAACTTTACATATTATAGTTGAAGTAGTAACATTGAAACAAGTGATAATTTGTTTTACTATCGTAAGTATTACTAATCACACAAGTAATTTTTGTGAATTTAAAATAATTTAATTTAAATACTAGTATAAATTATCTTATTACTATCCTTATGGTGATTTCCATGATAATATAAGCTAAATAAAAACTGTTAAAGTCACTAAGACAAGCAAATTGAATAAATAAACAATATGCAACAGTATTAGATCACTATGGTATTAAATAGTAGATATTATAAATATTAACAATATATATTTACATAACAATAAATTTAACAAACTATACATATTTACCAGATTATTATAAGCTTCAGGTATAACATTTGATACCTCGGAGAGTCAAGAGACCAACTATTTTCAGGAAAGAAATTCCTGTACTGAGTAGAACATGCCATCCATGATGAGCTACGAACTCACTACCTGAAAATTGTTATTCATTGTAACATTTAAAAGTGTATTGGGAATTTATGGTAATTTTTTCTTCCCATATAGCCATGTGTTTTTCGTAAGAATATGTGTTATGAAGAGGAAGGATCATATTATTTCTTCTGTCTTGTAAGGTAGGTTGATAGAGTGTAAAAACTTTTGGGGGAAATTGAGGGCTACGTTTCCAAAATGATGTTTCATATATATACAACGTAACCCTGAAACGATTTAGAAACAATGTAAACATATTGATGGTATGTAATTACGTTGTATATGTACTGAACGTATCGTGTTCAGTCTGCATTGAAAATTAGTAGAGTTTCAACTTTTTCGAATGTGCATGGCCATTGCTTTTACAAACCTTTGCATTGGACAGACTAACGAACTCATCCAAGTATCTTTAAGTACTGCCTTTGTATCATGTTAAGTGTGAATATATTAAAAACTTCTGGGGCTCATAATCGGAGGAAAATTTAAAATATCTCATAAAAATCCCGCCTGAGGGCGATTGTAACAGGAACATTTTTTATAAAATCTACCTAAACTCACGTAATTAACTGAGTAATATAGTTAAAAGTAACTCAAAATATTTGAAAAAATAAATTAAATATCCAAATACAGAATATTTAAATTAGGTTAAGTATAAAAATTTCTAATAAAACAAAGAATTTCCATATAATTTCCATAGTAAACCCACGTAGTAACCCACGCCAGTTTAGCCGGTGAAAATTGTTTGAACAATCTATTACACTTATCCATTAAACTATCTAAAATATTTAAAAATTGCAAACATAAAAAATGGTATTCGTGATAGGAATATTAATTGAATTTATCGCAAGTGAAGGAGAAGTAAAACGCTGTATTTACGCTATTATGCAGACCAATTATGCCATCACCTCAAAATGCATGCATCCGTCTATATTAATTCTTCTACCCTGGAAACTGTTAAACATTTGCCTCCAGCAGTTTTTAAACCAATTTTTTAGAATTATATGGTGCTATTTGAAACATTTACTTCGTTTCTATCAAGTTGAGTTTTGATAATTACGTATGGCTTATAATTATTTAGTGTTAGTGGTGATATTTCATTAGATATTATATATGATAAGGTTTTTTGGAAATTTTATTAACACCGTACTGTGGATGCTGCCCATTTTTCTACTAAACTACATTAAAATCCGTCTTATATTCTTTGACATGTCATGCCAAGCTGTTTTTATGCCCATCTAATTGCTCTTGATATACGTATTGCTCTTCATAGTGTCAATATATTAATGTAAAACTAGGCGTGTTTCATGCGCCATTTGTCTGCGCTTTGATTAGTAACGTTTTATTTCGACTTTAATTTTGTGAGAGACTGATTCTGGCCTCTCACCTTTATTCATCACTACTCAGGTGCATAAAGCTATATATGCTTTATAAATGTATGTGTGTGTGGGGGTATATATATATAGTTTATCGTTATTAACTCAAAAAACCTAATGCCTGTTTGTCCCACTTCCTACGGATATTTAAACCAGTTAAATTTCACTAGTACTCATTTCGAATGACACTTACAATCTATCCCATGAAATGGCGCCTCCTTTGATTTCAGTACCATGACAAAAATATTCAACTTTAACCACTATTTCAATTTTATGTTTATTTTCTGAATATTGGGAGATTTAACGCTTTAAAGATTGAAATAATACGCACTCAGTTGTTCATATATTTTATATTGTTGCTGGGCCTACTGATTTCTAACCATTTCAGTCGCTTGTCTTTTCAATATTATAGCGTTAAAAAATATACACTTCAAAACATTAAAAAAGTTTCATCCATATAAATCCTAATTGAAACATGTCCTGTATTTTTAAAATATAAACCACAAGCATAAAGGTGTTTGAAGTACAACATTATTCTTATGGGCTTTAACATCAAGTTTATTACATTGATTCTGAAGCCTAGACCCTTGAAGGGTGTTAACCACGGCCTAGCATTAAGTGGAGTAATATATGAAAGATATAAGAAGTACGTGTACTGTTTACTTCATAAAAGACATAAAGGACAAAACACATATCTATACCTTTATCAATTCAAAACTCCAAATTTATTTTAAAATTTGATTGACAATCGTAATTTAAGCTAATGAGACATATAATATGGAAGTCTTATGCTATTAAGTTATAAGTTATTTATGAAACATCATATTCTTAGACAACATATGTCACCTAGAGGCAGAAGACGATGTGCACTAAAATATTCTCTTTGATAGTATAAATTTAGGTGTTAATTACACATAGCGAGGAAGTAAGTAGCTTATTTCGTATCACGTCATAGAAACTTCCAGCTTTGTGTATTTTAAATCATGTCACTCTTTCTCAGATATTATATATGATACTTATCGTAAGGTAAGTGTTTATTGGTCATTAAAGAGCTTTAAAACTCCGTGCCTAAAATGTAATAACATATAACACATTTTTTTTAGTAAATGTAAGGTTTTAATTGTTAGTCTAAGTAGCAAAAGCCTCCTAACAGTATTAATGATAGAAATCTTAGTTTCTTTATTGCAACAAAGCAATTAACAAAATTTTATCGTAAACGTCATTTGATAATATGTATTATCAAATATATTAACTAAAATTATATTAAGCTAATCAAAGGCACAGTCAATTCATTCCATATTAATATTATTATTGTGAGACTCTAAAAATGTATTTAGCATGTTTTTATACTAGAAAAGGAGAAATAGTATAATAATAAATGCTCACCAAAAGAGTAAATTTTCTTTGACAACAGAAAGTGTCTTAATCTACATTTGAATTAATTTCGCTTCGTTAATTCGTTTGAGATCTCCATGGAGTAACAGGTAAAACTTAATTATTTCGTATTTTGTAAATATAGTGTTTTTGTTATATTTTTTAAAGTTTCTATCTGTTTGTGTACGTTTTTAGTAAATACTAATATTTTTGGGATGTTGTGTTTTTACCAATAACTAACTTTTGTGTTTGTTTCATGATGCTAGAAAGGCGAATATGGTTGCTACTATTATACAGTACAGTACGCCATCCAAAGCCAACGGTTTGTACCAGGCACTCACTGTGTTGTAAGAATTGAATTTGAACAGGACATGTGGAATAGTATATTAAAATACATGTAACAAAAATAAAGTTATTTCTTGTTATTTTACAATAAAGCAATTTTTCATTTCATAAAATGGGGGTGGGGGGGGGGGGGGGTGGGGGGGGGGGGGGGTGGGGGGGGGGGGGGGTGGGGGGGGGGGGGGGTGGGGGGGGGGGGGGGTGGGGGGGGGGGGGGTTCAGTATAGCGCTGGAGATGACTCGTGGTAGCGCCTGGTTGTTGTTTGTGGCTTCCCAATGACTCATGAAGAACGACCGGAAAACCGATCGGTCTCAAACTTTCCCGAATACCTCCATCACTCCTACCCCTACCGCTAATACACAACAACGTCTAGTGCAGTTTCCATGTTTTGAACGTAGAACATTTCCATGTTTATTTTCATAGATACTTTGGTTTTGCGTAAGCTTTTTGAGTACAAATGTACCAAAATGAAAAAGATTTCTTGTAACTGTAACAAGTGGTGGAAGTGGAGACGCATTAGTGAAGGTAGGTACAAGTAGTGGCGTCAGTGACAGTCAAGATCAAAATGAGGACCCGGGCGACACAGTAAGTGAACCACTTGTTCTCCAAGTCCAAGTGGACCAAGCGAAGCCAAGGTGTGCAAGTATGACAAACAGTTATTTATCACTAGGTTTTACAAAAACAATCATAAACCCATTGGACCCATTGTGTAATCTGTCTAGCAGTCCTGGCCTCTGGTAGTATGACAAACTATAAAAAAGAAATCTTGACACTAAACATGGAAATATCGCAAACAAACCTAGAGTTTTCTGAATGAAAACTTAACAGAGTTAAATCTACAAAAAAAAATGCTTTTTCATACATTACAATATTGTAACCTTCAAAGAGGCTTTCTTGGCCCTCTTATCAGATTTCTCACAGAATTGCTCAGAAGAAAAAACCGCACCACTATTGGAGGAAAAAACCTGATATTACTAGCAGAAATTGACATGATTTCAACCATATTTGGGAGAATCCATGGGTCAACAGTTAAGAGCCATACCAATGGTCAAATGATAAGGTATCAAGACGTATAGCTGACATTTCGGAAGGTCTTGACGTGCAATTTGATAAAAAAAGGTGAAACATTATTTATGCCATACAAGTTGATGAAGCTACCAGTCTTCATAGAGTTGCTTATTTACTATGTTTATGTAAGATTCATCGATGGTGATGCGATAGGGAAGAGTTGTTTTTTTTGTGAAACGTTTTCAGCCGATACCCACTGGTGAAAGCATTTTCTGAATGATTAATACTTTTTTGCAAATGTATGTATATCTTGGATCAAATCGAACATGAATTTGCACAGATGGAGCTCGGGCTATGCCAGGACATTACACTCGATTCGAGGGTTTTGATCAAAAGGAAAGCTCCAAAAAGGCTAGATAGACACACACTGCATAATTTATAGAGAAGCTTTAGGAAGCAAAAGGTATGACTCCGGAACTTGATGAAATTTTACACACGTGGTCTTTAATGACATTGACTGTTTTGAAGGGCAGCCTTCAAAGTCTTGAGTTTTTAAGATTGTCTGTGAAGATACGGGGTCAGAACACATTGCTTTACTATTTCATACTGAAGCTCGCTGGTTATCAACAAGAAAGGTTTTGACCAAATTATTTGAGCTTAGACATGAGGTCCTTGTATTTTGGCTTGACGAAAACCACCAAAACTCAACGTTTTTCACTGACTCAGATTTTTTGCTGCAATTAGTATACATGGCAGATGTATTCGAGAAAATAAATGTACTAAAACAAGTCTTTACGGAATAAAGATGTAAACCTTCTGCAATAAACTGAAAAGGTGAACAGCTTTGTAAAGAAGCTAAGTTACAATAGATTACAATATTGACCTATTTCCTAATCTTAAAATTATGATTGAATAAATGGATCTCAAAACTATTCTAATGAATCCAAAGAAATGCATTCTTAAACAACACTTAGAAATCCTCACACCTTGTTTTTTAAAATATTTTTATGAGGACTTTGATGTTTTGGCATGGATTCAAAACACGTTCAAACCATCCATCGATGAGTGCTCCCCTCAACATGATAGAAAAAGAAAATCTCATTGACCTCCAGAGTGACACTGAACTTGAAAGTAAGTTTTTAAAGAATCTTCTCTCACATCCTTCTGGATTGGTGTGCAAAAGGAACACCCAATTTTGAGGGAAAGGCATTGAACACACTCATTCATTCCATTCGCCACTACTTATTCTTGTGGAACTGGGTTTTCCACTCTAGCTGTCCATGAAGAGTAAATATCACTCTCAAGACTAGGTACCAAATTTCAAAAAAACTATCCTTCAAATTTGAAGAAGCTCTTTTTTATTAATATTACTTTGAGTTATAAATAACAATTATATACTGTAGTAGCTGAAATAAATAATTAATTATAATATTTTGCATAGAATTTGTTGTTTGATTACGATAAATGTATGCCCCACTAGGCTCTAAGTATGCATAAAATGTGCAAAACTAAGCAAATAAAAGTTGGCTAAAATTTAAAAAGCAACTCAATTATGGTATGCTTATCATTTAGGGAAGCCCAGCTACCAGCTGGATTACGCAGGGGGCTCAAAGTAAAAAGTTTGAGAACCACTGTTATAATAAAGAAGCCAGCAGAACAAGAACTATGGAACCTTAGAAAGAGCCTATTTTAAATATTAGTAGTCTGCTTTTAGGCCATATAACAGCGTTATGTTTAAAATGTTTTGTTGTAATAACTTATTTGATGATAACTTTCATGAAATTTAACCTCAATTTTTAACTTATATACATTGATGAAGTTTTTCATCCACAATTTGGTGCCTCCTGAAATCTGCCGAAATTCTAACCCTTTAAGCACATATGTAAATTCAGCCCTGAATTCAAAGATGTGCCATCAAAGTTTAAAAACTAGACAAAAAATTAAAATATAAATTACAAATAAATAACAATAACAGTAATAAATGGGGAAACTATTTACAATCTGGAATGTTGTAGGAATCAGAGGGGGATACATTGGAAATGTCTCATATATTGTTATTTGTACTACGAATTACAAATTTTTTTAATTTTTATTTTGTAAACTGTGTTTACACAAAATAGTAGTATAAATCAAATCATACATAATGAATAAAATAATGGTAAAATAGAATGATAATTTAAATACACAAGCTGTTTAATTAACTACATTAAGTATTATAAAAATTGCTTCTTAAAATTTTTACAAGTAAATATTCTGTTAAAGAATATAATATTCTCGCCATTTTAAAAAGCCACTGCTAATTACTCTGAAGTGCTATAACGTAACATATACTGAACGTACTATGTACTGAAGGCTGTAAAGTGTTAGAGATGAAGCTTGTTTATACAATGAGAAAGTAGAGTTATGTCATTCGGGAATTCTGAAAACCCTCTTTTTGAGTAATAAAATTGTTGTTAAGAGCATGGTTATAGATACTCCATACCAATAAGTTGTAACTCATGTGTAAGCAGAAATGTGCTTGCTGTACATGAATTGAGTTGAGTCTTTAATCTTGTACATTGAATTTAAAAAAATATCAAAGGAATTTTCTTTTATTTAAAAATCAAGAAATGCTTAATTTATTTATAGCCAGCTTCATTGTAAAGCTAAGTTCCTAACTGTTAGACAGAAAATTCTATCAGAAATGGATACTTTTTAAAGAAATTCTATAATTTGGGGTTTGGAAACATCATGGAGAGCGCATTGACTGAGAATCAATCTTTCAAGCAGCTTCATTCTTTCTCTGCAATAAGTGTTATAGGGGCAGTAAATCCAAACAAAAGAATGATAAATATTAACACCAATAAATATGCAAAATTAAAGTCATACATTTTATTTGTAATCTACACAACTTTAACTCAAAAATCAGTTCTTCCTGCAAGAAACCTTACATAGCCAATCTACAGGCACCACTCTTCCAGTTCTTACAACTTACGAGAGACACACTCCACAGAATGGAGGATAATTTTGTAGCAGTGTACTACACAAAGAGAAATAAGATAAAGTACACAAAAAATAAAGCTACATTGCTTTACTTTGTTGAACTTAAAAAAATCTAACAGTACAATATCAATCCTTGGTAGAAACAATGAGATTATTGCTCCAGCTATTGCCTTTGTAGGAAAGGAGGTACACATCTGATAATGATGAAAATAACTGACAAAATTTTATCCTTCAACTATTTCAATATTCATCCTTCAACAATTACAAATACAAACATGATTGAACAAGAATACAAATAATATCTTGCAATGGTAATTCATTTAACTAATTTATTAAAAAATGTTCATAATTCACTAAACTTCTGTTATTGATATTTTAAACCAAATGAAAATATTTATTTGATGTTTATGGGAAATGATCTAATCTTTGAAACAAAGCCAAATTTAAAATGAAACTAAAAATGTGTATTGTAAATAATGAAACATATTGATTTTTATCGAATTTTTTATTGTTTATTATTTATTATATTTTATATTTCCTTATGTATGATTGTTGAGTTTGTTCAATATTTGTTATTGTTTACGTGTACTAGTTATATCACTGTATATGCATGATATATTGTTATTGTTTTTTGTTGAATTTATACTTTTGCATGTTGATGGAGGAATGGTTACTTGCAGCAATTAATGTATCATGTACATAACATTAAAAACTAACTATTTGAAAAGCTCCATGGTATGGATGAACATCTAAGAAGAAAACAGACTGTGCTATTTTACCAACTGTGAAATGATTTTAATTTGAATGGCAATTTAGTATGAATATACTAAAAAATTCAGTCAAACGTGCTCTGTGAGCATCTTGCATTGTACGCTTTGTAAAATGTAATTGAAAATAAAGTAATTTGTAAACTCTGTAAATAGTTTCAATCCAGAAAAATGTTGATATTACCAATAAACTCTATTTTAAGGATGCAACATTTATGTCACACTCATTATCTCCAACTCCTAAACTAAAATTTAAGCTAACACCTTGCTAAGTGTAGATTATTAAACTCTAAATTTCTTGTATTAATTATTAATTAGCATATTTTTTTAACTCTGTAAGTTTAATCAATGCCCATGAATAAGAATATAAGCCTTTCTTTCAGTTATAAATAGTAATCCCTTAGGCAATATTCTACAGAATTTATTTCAAAACCACAGACAATAGTTTAAAATCAACACATAATAGGTAGTACTTTCTATGATTGAGGAAAACCAAAACAAGGCGGTTCCTTTAGTTTAAATACTTAATCCTACCCCAAAATAGCTTGATCATCTTTCAAACTTGTTCCATGGCCTAAAACAACTGAGGCTTGAACTTGCACGATAACTGAGTTTCAAGTCTGGAATCTAAATATGTATTACTTTTCGATGGGCAAACTAATTAAGGTACTGCAGTGTTACACCAATGCAAGTTATATTTTACAATCCTAATCACTACTCAAATGTGTATTTAGAATTACAATTATTTTTTAATTATATTTATATTTTAATTCAACTGTCTTTGTAGAATCTTGGAGCATTGGAAAAAGGAATACAACATTTTCCAATATCACTTTTTATTTTGTGCAAGGCCTTTCTGAATCAAAGATTTCCATCATCAGGCACTTCACAAATTATCAAATGTTTACATTTTTTGTTTACACTTTTCACTGTGGGGAATTTAAAATAAGACTGTGTATGGGTTCAAAACTGTAAAATCTTGACGAACTCAAAAAAAACCTAATTAGAAATGCAATATGAACTTGTAATAATTCTGTTCTCAGTCATTGTATGAAGTGTATACAAAATCAAGGTGGACATTTCTAGCAACTGCTATTACACTGTATGGTAATATGTAAATAATTTATATAATGAATTTGTTTTCTTGCCTAAAAGTGTTTTATTCAATTAACCTACTACGCCTTTAAATTTCTCTTCAGGGGAAACTGACATATGCACCACGCTGTATTTTGCGGGTGGGCAGAATAAAGTTATTCAAGTTGAGCATTTTTATGACTACTCTAAAACAATAGAAAAAAACAATATTTCTAAACTGTGTTACATTTCAGTAATTCAAATTAATATACAGTACTGCTTTCAAATAAAACATTTTAGTATGTAAAATCTCATCTTTTTACTTTCTTAAATTTCTGAAAATCTCTGAAGTAGAAGTAATTAGAACACCAAACAGATTTTAGACATTGTCGATGAAAAATACTCTCCAACCTGTCTAAAACTGCACCATCTTGTCTACTGTCTGAAAAAAAAAATAGCTGAAGAAGAAGTGCTAATGGTTATTGACATCCATCGTCTGCTGGAAGCGAGCTAGGGGTACAAGTCAGAGTTCATTGCTCAAGTCATTTCCAACCCAGAGAGTACCTTCTACCATGTGGCAAGCAATGTACAAGACATCAATAAACACTCCCAGTTCAACAAAATTCACACAGTGTTCAAGGCCAGCACTAAAGACTGTGATGAAAACTTCTGAAAAAAACACAATTTTTAATAGTCTTACACGTCATAAACTTGTAGATGTAGCTGCTAGGGGCCAACATACATGTTATTAGCATTCTTTTCACTTATGACGAACCTAAAAATAAGCTTTGGAAATACATATTACAAAATGGACATCTTCAGAAGCTTCTTGGGCTGAAAATACATAGTTTTGTTGATGTAACTGGTTTCTCTAGGTAACACAGCATTTTAACAAATGGGGCAAGTAGAAGAAAAAAAACCGGCCTAAGAATAAATCCCTGTGGAACGCCATGAAACCAATTCATTTCTCCTCGACATGACACTCGAGATCTGAGAATTTAAAATTGCATAAATTGTGGTTCTGTTTTTTTTTCCCTAAATCCAAACTGATTTGGACTCAGAACCTAAAAACACTTCAGAAATGTATTTAGCCGAATTAGGAAGGCAGCCTCAAAAACCTAGTAAATACCAGCAGAATTGAAATCGCCTAATTTTAACTGGAATCAACTTTCTTAAAAAAACGGTGCCATCTTAGCAGTCTTTAAAACTGAAGGGAAGGGGCCTTGAATTAAAAAAGGTTAGTTTGGTTTATGGTGTCAAGAGCATAACTTAGTAACCAAACTGAGGCACCATTTATGTCGGTTGACTTTTTATTTCAATCTCTGTATAATGCGAACCACCTCTTCACCATCAACAGGGATGTCATCCGGATACCAACCTGCAGCATAGCTGGACCCTCTGCAAAACGAAGCAGAAGATACCAAAAAGAAATAGGTACTGAACTCATTCGCTATTTGCTCTGACCGTGTAAGAATTTTGTCTTCAATAACAATTTCTGAACATTTAAATCTTTTTATGGAATTTAATTTGGCAGTTTTTTTTAGTAATTTCTGAGGTGGTTTTTGAAAAATTGTCATATTTCCTTAGTATTTATTCAAATTTCATTGGATTTTGTCACTCTTTAATTATATTTGTATACTCTTTTATAAATTCTAAAAAAGATTTTGAACTCCTGATTTTTGGTTTTTATAAAATTGAATCATATAATTAAAATGTTTCCTAGAAGTTAGAATGCCACGAGTAATCCATGTATTTTTTAGGTCTACTGTTTTACTCTAATGATGATAAGTTTAGATAAAAATGAATCTATTGTTAAATGTATTAACCATGTCATCCAGGTAATCATAATCACCTAGGAATTCCCAGGATTTCAGTGCTAGACATATGTTCAATTCATCAATAATTTTTGGTTGCACAATGCGTTTTTATTGGAACCAGTACTCTCCATTTCCATACTGAGGACAATCCCTACCAAAAACTCCATGAGCGAAATGATCGAGGCTGCTTTGAAAACAAAGACAGAGATATTCGGTAATTACGTTGTTGATGGGTGTTCTTGTCAAAGCAAATACCCAAGTCGGCAAGTTCACTGACCAATTACGTCCAAAAATAATTTAGAATGTCCTGCAGCTGCTGGGTTAAAGGGTTGGTGTGTTCCAGTACATTTATATTAAAGCCGCCAATTAAAATGAATTTATAATTGCTTAAAAATAAAAATTTAAAGTCAAATCTACACAATGAAATAAAGAGTTATTGCAACCGTTGAGTAAGCGATATGTCCCAATAGACTAGGTCTTTATTTTTACTCCCTCTGCTTCTAAGTCTCATTAAAAATTTATAGTAAATCTTGAGCGGTGTATAATTAAGAGAACTTTCCACAAAAGTTGCCACACCCTTCATTAGTGCCACAAAATCTTTGGCAATTTGTAATTTTCTAGTTTGAAAAATATACAGTTTCTAGGCTTATACCCATGTTTTTGAGATGACTAGTACATTAGGTTCCAACTCATCATACATGAGTACAATCTCATCTAACTTATTCGATGTGGTCTGTGCGTTCTGATGTATGATTTAAAACAACTCAGTACTATCAGTGTGACTAGAAAGCTTCAACGTTAACACTTAAAATTTAAACAATTAAAATGATCACAACAACATTAATAAATAACAAAAAAAAAGTTACAAACAGGTCCAATTATTTTTTAAAAATAACAAAGTTTACAGTTAAAATATTAAGGTACTTGTATCACAGGCAAAGAATTCATTAACAGCGTATAAGGGAGTTAAGCCAATTCATAGAACAATTTTAAATTTATTGATAGTTGTTGTCCATGCACTATCAGGTAACTTGTTAAAAAGCTGAACCACCACAAACAAGTGACTTTTTAAAATTTCTTAGGTCTTCTAGGAATTAAATTCAACATATGCTTGGCCCTTGTATTATAGTTATGGATGTCATGATGCATCTAATACTCATTAAGATTTTCTTTAACTTAACTAAAAATAATATATATACATAGATGGTACAGTCATTATTAAGAACTCTTTAAAAAATTGGTCTACAAGATTCTGTACCCTTCATATTCTTGATCAACCGCAAAGCTTGCTTTTGCTACAGGAAAACTCTTTGGGCTCCACTACTGTTGCCTTACAAAATTATTCCATATGACAGAAGTGAGTGGAAAAGAGCAAAATATGTTAATAAAATATATCTATTTACACATAAACTTAACCTATCCAATAAATAAGTAACCCTAGACAGCTTCGTACATAAACTACTTGTGTGAGCATTCCAACTAAGCCTGTCATCCAAATGAACCACCACCAACTTAACTGAGTTACTTATATTTGTTACAGCAGAGCTTAAACTAAAATAAATATTTTTCAGTTTTATTAGTCCTTATATTTAGATAATTTGCCCTAAACCAATTAAAAGCAACCCTCATAGCATTACTCTGCACAATGTCTAAGTTAGTAAAATCTTTTCCAAAATTGAGTAAGGTTGTATCATCTGCATATAAGACAGAAATTACAGGGTACATTAAATGCAAAATCATTTACGGCTACAATAAACAAAAAAGGCGCAAGGACAGAGCCTTGAGGGACACCTATTTTAGCGGTTTTAAACTCAGATACTTGAGGGCCTTCAGCTACCATTTGACATCTATTATTTAGAAAGGTCATTAATTTTATCTCTTTACCTTGTATACCATAACATTGGAGTTTTTTCTTAAAAGCAAATCATGAGATATACTGCCAAATGCTTTAGACAGGTTAATTAAAGTGGCAGATAATGTTTCCTTATTTTCAAAGCTTGGTATTAGCGAAATCGGGCGATAACTAGAGGGGCATGATTTATCTCCTTTTTTGAAAAACAGGTATAACTTTGACTACTTTAAGAATATCTGAAAAATACTCTTCTCAAGCATCAAATTGAAAATAAAAGTTAAGGGCTCAAGAATATCTATTATTTCTTTAACTATTTTGTTGGAGAAAACCATAAACATCTTCAGTCTATGATGAGTTCAAGTTAGAGACACATTCAAGCACATCATTGAATATATCTGCCTCCAGTGGAAAATATTATTTCTAATATTTAAATTAGAAGTGTAGGCTACGTATTCAAAAAATTGTATATTAGAGTTATTACAATTACTCACGTTAGTTACTCAGTGTGTGATTGCGGAATTAATGAAATAGTCATTAAAAATGTCACAATCAACTTTTATTTCTTTATTAACTGAATTTAAATTACCTTCTACCTTAATTACATTCCAAGCAGCTTTACACTTGTTTTTTAGAACTAAGAATGTAATTTTCATGAGATTCTATCTTTGCCTGTTTTATTTTTGCCCTATAATGCCTCGTTTTTTTGTTGTGCTTCCATCTGTTCTCCGCCTGAGTTTCTCCTATATGCTCTTTGCTTTCACAGACAACTGATACTGGTCTTGCCCAGTTCGGCGGACCTTTCTGTTCTCCCTCAGTTTCTTTTTTTCTGTCTTCACTTTATTCCATTCAGGTTTTGCCATCTTTGCCTATGAGTTTACTTGGTAATTCCACAAAACCAATTTTTTTCTTTCTTTTCGTCTTTAAATTCTTCTCTTTCTTTTCAAACTTTTTGTTTACATTCTTAGTAAGTTTTACATTTTTCTTTGCTTTAGCTGGATTTTGATTATTAGTAACTCCAACTTCAGGCTCTTAAATATACATCCTTGTGTACATTTTCTTCTACAAGACCTTTATTTTTCTTGTAGCAGTCATATGAATACATGACAAAATCTCTATATGACCTCAGCTCTGATGTAAAACCACTTATTATTAAACCTATTTATTCCTAAATCTTTTTTTATTCTCTTTAAAAACACAGCATTTTTCCAAAGAAGTTGTCAAGAAATTGATAAATTAAATATAAAATCAACACCATTGTATGTTTTTAAGTATGTCCAGTCAACCTCACTCAACACATCTCTGAAATGTCTTATTGCTTTGTGAGTTGAGTCCCTGACTAACTTGAAATTTGTTTATTTATTAACGTTACTGTCCAAAATATATTTAAAGACTGCCCAAACACCAGAGTGGTCAGAGATATGTGGCTTGATGACTTTACATTATTTATTATTTTTTAACATATTAGTAACAATATTATCAATACATGCTTCATTTCTTGTGAATTCACTATCAAACAATATAAATTAAAAGAGCGTAATAGATTTATGAAGCTTTTAGTATTTAAATCATCTTTTAAAATATCAATATTGAAATCCCCTGAAATAATAATATGTCTCGAAGGATACTTTTTATACAAGAAGTTAACAAAAGTTTCCAGTGATAATAGAAAACAATCAAGGTTAGAAGTTGGTGTACAATATATAATAGTTATAATTATATTAGTCTTAGTCATTACAACAGCAGTTACTTCAAATACAGTGTCAATGCAAAATTTTGTTGACATCAATAGGTTGGTAATCAATTCCATATTTTAGAAAAATACTACATACTCCACTAGTTAAAAGTGGTTTTCTATAGTAAATATTTGCAAGACTATATCCTTGAGGAATGTAGAGCTGACTTTCCTCAAAAACTAACCAATGTAAATTTATTGTTAAAATACTACAACTAATTGAATCTAAAAAAGCTCTAACACTTCAATTGTTTTAGTAATTGATTAAACATTCAAATGGAAATCATTGAAAGACTTAAATTGATCATCATTATATGCTACTTTAGCAGATCTAGAAGTATTAGTGACGAGTTTCCCGACGCCATGGCTGCTTCTCCTTTACTTGATGCTGTCTCCTCCTCCTGTTGCTCAGTCCCCAGGTTCTGTGTACCATCCAGGTTTAGCATGAAATCTGGTGTTGGACTCTGATTTCGGGAATCGTCAACGGTGTTGGAGAAGGTCTTCACTGCCTCACTAATGTTATCCGCAAGCCACAGTTTTCTCTTATAATTGAGATGCAGGCCATGCTGGGTATGGAGCTTTCTTTCAGCATCATATACATTCACTAACTTGACATTAGCATATTGCTCACTAAAATCATTCAAAAAAACCGTTAGTCCTTTTAATTTCCTCATTGACACATGGCCACTGTGCTAGATCATATTGGTGTGAAATATTTACTACAATTATATGTTTGTTTGAATGTTCTTCAAGCGTGCTTCCGATTGTACTTATTGCTTCTTCTGATTCAATTTTGAGACATCATTAGTACCACAGACCAACAGCAAAATGTCATTACCCTCCAGTTTCTCACCATGTATATTTAATGGGTTCAGAATGTGTTTAGCTCTAACTCTGGGAGTCACAAAACCTACTGTCTGATGAATCCTAATCAACTTATTTCGATTCCAAGTCAAACCATGTCCATGACTATTTTTACACACAACAAAATCATGAGTTTTATCAGGCTTCTTTACTGTTGCATTGGAGGACTGTTTAAGAATTGAGTACTCAGGAAATTTTGATTCAGTCACTGAAGTTTTCCTTGTGTTCTTAGGTCTACTTTTATTACTATTTTCATTGAGGCTAGATTTAGTAGTATTTGCTTCATTATTTAAATCATCATCAGGAGATAAAATTTCAAATTGATTACTGCACTGTATTTGAAAAACTGTGTTTCTTAATTGGGTAGGACTTTTAGACAATCCTCTTATGTTATGTTGGACAATCTGAAAGATAGGAAAACAGTGCATACATCTTAAATTTTGAGTTCTAAATTCAGAAAAATTATTTTATAATTTTTTGTCTTGTTCTAAAACTGTGATAACAGTATTTAAATTCTTCACTTCCTGCTTACAATAAATCAGTTCCAGCAGAACAAATTTGTATTCGGAAGTCTTTACAT
This sequence comes from Homalodisca vitripennis, assembly GCF_021130785.1. Taxonomy (NCBI): domain Eukaryota; kingdom Metazoa; phylum Arthropoda; class Insecta; order Hemiptera; family Cicadellidae; genus Homalodisca; species Homalodisca vitripennis. The sequence continues at coordinate 124,611,545 of NC_060212.1, read as the reverse complement.
GGAGATTTCATTACAGTAGTATAAACTAGGTGGTGATTAGTATGTTTACTGTTCAAGGTAAAAGTTGTTCATTCCTGTTCTGCCTGTGTTATCATTTCCTCCCTCAGCTGTTTTTCAAGTTTAATTTTTCTTTCTAAACATTCTATTTTTCTATTAAATTCATGTTCCTTTCCACTGTGGGTTTTTAACATTAGTTTAATTTCTTCTTCCTTTTGTTGTATTTTATCTTCCAATTCTATTTCATAAGTAGATTATTTATTTTTCACTTCTTGCAACTCCTGCAAGGAAATTTTCATTTTCTTGGAGAATGGCACTCCCAAATCATGTAGCCAGTGAAAGGAAAAGACTAAAGTCACTGTTTTCATTTTCATTACTGATATTTAATTTACTTAATCCACTGCATGATGGGCACAGCTAAAGTTCAATCTCTGGATGTGTGATATTTTTAACTGTTGAGTATGTCAAATCAATACATTTCAAATGGATCCATTTTTTACAAGAACCTGTGCAAAATATGGCTGCACTCTTGGAATACTTACCACACACTCTACAGTCATTCACTCCACTTTGATCCATTATAATAAGCACAAGCAAAAAATACTGTGTTAATTTAGTGGTTTAGTTGAGAATTAGATTTTTTATTTAATTTATTTTTTGTTATATATCAAGACAGATCTATTAAAATAATTTTACAAATAAGTTGTCATACAGTAATACATTTTACCAATTTAAGTCTGTTCAGTATAGTAACAAAAAATAAATAAATTAAACTCTCAAAAATAATATTGGCTCAATTTAATTTATCAAGCAAAAAGAATAAGCCTCAACTTGTATTTGATCCAGCAACCTTCAGACAGAGGTTTTTGCCCACTGAAGAATTGATTTTACCCAGTAAGCTTAAACATTAAAGCTGATTCAGTTCACACAGTATGTAATACAATTAAAATTAAGTCATCAGGTTGCCAAGGCAAAAGCCTAACCGGCAGAGGCCTTGAAAGATGTGGGGGATCCACCCCCCACAGTCACAGCGACTTGGACTTGGATGAAATTCCTATGGATTTTGATGAATCAACTAACAGGCTGAGGTATTCATTGCTTCATCCCTTTGTATTATATATAAACAGAATGATCATTTGAGAATGGTTATTCTTTACCAACTTAAATATGCAGCAATAAAGCCTATTTTCAAGACAGGAAGTAAGCACAATCCAGAAAACTTCAGACCAGTATCAGTTGCCTTCTTTATCCAAAGTGTTTGAAAAATATTGAAAGATAAAATAGTATGCTTGCATGTGGTTTTAATAAAATAATATGTGGTTTTAGACCTGAATAAAATAAAATTCAGACTATTGTAGATTTTGTGTATACAGTAGCAGATGGCTTGGATAGATTGTAGGGCACAGCTGCTGTGTTCTGTGACTTGTCCAAGGCCTTTAACTGTGTGGTGGTTGAAACCCTCTTGGATAAAAATTCTCAATTACAGTTTTTCTTTCTCAAGTTGGAGCTAGATCACTCTTATCTTTCGAATAGATTCTGTCATAATTGTTTTAAAAAATAACGTGTCATTTAAGCCAGAATGGAAATAATTTGTTTGTGAGTTCCCACAAAGATCAATTCTGGGCCCTGTACTACTTTTGCTATATTTTAATGATCTCCCAGCAAGTACAGATTCTAGTTTAACATCTTATCCAGACAACACATCAGCAATTCTCAAATCCACTTCTAATATTGGCTTTCTAATATATTGATTCAAGACTCTGTTTTTGAACTATCAAGATGGTTCATAGCAAATGGTTTAAAATTTAATTCCAACTCAAATTAAGACTCAATTAGTTGGTTTCCACACTGTACAAAGTCAGAACTATCTTGACTTTCACATCAAGTTAGGGATTAAACGCATTGAAGTTTTAAAATTAGACAATCTTTTAGAAAACCACATAGACTAAAATCTAAAATAAACAGAATATGCACAAATTTTGGAATTTTCAGATGAAAAATGTTGTTGACAAAAACAAAACTTATGATTTATCATCCTATCCATGCAATATGGCATTGCATTTGGGGAAGTTCTAGTTGGTTGGAAGACATTTTTAAAATCCAAAAGAATATTTAAGGATCCTGATGTTTTCTAAAAGAAGAACTTTATGCAAAGAAATATTTAACTATACATTTTTTTGTATTATTCATTTTGCAAGCTCTAAAGTTTACAAACTAGATTTTTAAAGCCCCGTCCTAGCTGGGAAAAGAAAAATATTTTGTGGTCCAACCGATATCAAAAATAGTGTCTACAGTACTCTCAAGAAATGATGGCAACAATGGGATGCAACGGCTATAACAGTTTTCATTCATGTCTATGCTCTCTCAAGCACAAAGATAAAGATACCGATCTTTGATTGCAAAAACTGGCAATGCTCATATCTCACCATGTGTTTGTCGCTGGAGTTGAAGTTGCACAGTTATACAGAATTTTTTCACCCAACTGACCACGTCAGTAGTCGTTCCACAAGCCACAATTACATTGTACTACTTAGAAACATCAATACTTTTTAAGACTTTAAAGTAATAAATGTCACAATTTAATTAAATAATCAAATGATCTCATTTTATACATTAAAAATGTATCGTTACTAGATTAAGTGATCCCAATCATTCTTAAAATGTAATATCAAAGCTGCCCATTGAATCTCAAACGCCCTTTTTGAGTTCACAAAGAATATCGACAAGGCTTTAGGTAGAGAGAAATATTGTTTATTGGTATTCCTGATAAGGCTTTAGACACTGTGGATAAAACCAAGTTGTTGAAAAAATTGGATATGATTGTGATTAGAGGAAACAAAATTGTTTTAAATCATATTTGGAAAACAAACTCAGTTTACTATGATTAGTGGCACTAATATTGATTTAAAAACCATCAGTTATGGAGTGATTCAACGTATTACACTAGGGTTAATTTTATTTCTTATTTCCACAAAAAATTTAGCAATTGATATTAGCATTGCTATTGAATATGTTTTTGCAGATGGCACTGCAATATTTTTTGGAATTCACTATGTAATACAGTTACTAGGGATCTGATAAATATAAAAAATGGTTTGATCAAAATTTACTTTACTAACCTTAAACATTTTAAAGACCAAATTTATGACTATAGCTCTGAGAAAAGGAGGTAATGCCCCTACTTCCTATTATTAGCCTCAGACTTCATATTATTAAGACTTCATGTCTTATTTATTGGAAAGAGTGATTCTTACAAATATTTGGGGGTTATATTCAACAATCGGTTTCAATGGTCACCACTCATTAATTATGTTAACGGAAATTAAGGAAAGTGATATATGCCTTTCCGCCACCGTCGGGAAGTCTTGATCTTAAAAGAAGTCAGAAAGGCTTACTGCACTTAAGGTCAATCGATTCTAGAGGGAGGTATTATTGCATGTGGTGGCGCTTATAAATCAATACCAAACCACTTGGTATAATCCAAAAAGCCATCATGAAAGCGGCCATGAGGAGATGTCGATGATACTCCTTGGAGGCCTACTACACTGTAATTAATGTTTTGGATATTAGACAGTCCAGTATGTGAATATGGAGTCATGTTTATCTGAAGAGATCTAAAAGAATTCAAGATTCCAGGAGTAAAGTATGTGGCAGCGTTCGATTTCAGATAGCGCGTTAAAAGGAAAGTGAACTAGAGCTAAACTCAACATTCACAACTAATTCTGGTCATAAACCTTTATCCTCCAGTCCCATTATGTAATGTTTTAAGAAATATACAAACATAGTGAAAAGGTAATATTTGTATAATGTGATCTCTAACTGACAATGTTAACAACCAAAAACAACACATAAACATGATATCATTAGTTTATATTACATTGGATCATTAATTTTAATTTTAGTTCTTCTTATAAAACATTCTTGTAGACAATTTTAATACTTTATGCAACAGAGAATATTATTTAGGTTTGATGCAGAAAGAGAATCACTTAATTTTTGATCTAGCCTTAATATAGGAGGATTTCTCAGATTAATATTACACTGAAATACTTGATTTTGAGCTGTTTCCATTCTTCTATTCATAAAAACTATTGTTCAGCCCCACAAGTTGGAATACTGGAAAATAGAAACAACTTAAGTTATTCAATACAATAGAATAGAATTTAGTTAGACACTAAATGTTCATTTTCCTACCATCGTACAGTGTGAGATATTATCCAACACCAGTTAATTGTCATTGGTCATTGCTTTTTATGATTGCCTTGCACACACATTCCTAACTCTGTGCTAAATGAATCACTCTAATTCCAATGCAGTGATACCATTCCTAAAACAAGAAATAAGTAGTGCTAACATACACCAGACTCTATTGTGAAGTTTAAACTCTGGAAAGTTGTGCATATTGTCTGGTTTCAATTGAATTTATAAATAATTAAAATTAAACAAAACAAAAGCCAAATCCAATCCTCTAAGCCAAGAAAGGCCTTTATAGCTTTATGGAATTCCTCCATATCTCCTGAAAATGATTGACTAGGACAATATTGCAAAATATATTTCATTGTCTGGAACTCTGCACCACAATCACAGGCCTCGTTATCAGCCAGAAGTTATATTACTCACCCCAGTACGGAGATTATTCAGTCTTTACAAGGCAGATCAATTCTGTCCAATAGTAAAGCAGGATTAGACATCAAGGCTTTGTTTTGTCCATCAAACATATATCCACTCAGATGTCCAGCTGGCTTAGGATGAGAAGTTTTATGCAGCTGATTTGAGAGGTGATTTTCAAAACCTGAGTGTGCTATCCTAGTGGTCTTACCTTATGAGTAAATGTGGTGCAGATATAATTTTCTCATATTTCTCTTAATACCGCTTCCTTGAGTCTTATTTCAGGAGGAGCTATATTATACAGTGAAGGAAGTCATGGTACGGGTAGTTAAATCGGCTTTAGATAACTACTAATTGTTCTTAAAATACTATGTAGTTGAACATCAATCTCTTTCACATGGGCACTATTTAACCACATCTGAGTGCAATACTATGCATTAGAATATACTAGGGACAAGACAGGTATGCACAAAGCTTTAGTATTTGGCTCCCCATGCTGCCCCAGCTAAATGCTGTATGATGTTTATCCTAGCTTTCACTTTAGCTGTATTATTTATCTATGTGACTTAAAAGTAAGAGATTGGTAACAAAATCAATTCCTAAATAATGTGAGTTGTCTTTGTCTTAAATTAACCCATTCAACCAATTTATTATTAACAAATATGATAGTTCGTACCTGCGTATTGGCATGCAAGTTTCAAAATCGAAGTCCTTAATATATTACTTAAAAGTGCTTATGATGTAATATGATGGAGTCCTATGATGTTTCTCATAAAAGTAGGCATACATCAGTTAGATATTATTTTAGTAATCATGGTTAAGAGTATCAGAGTTTAACCTGACTCCTATCATTCTTCACACATGCAGAAACATTTATGGTTCAATTAATTATACACCCGACACCAAAACTGAGTCTGCCTTATTGACCCGATGAAGAAAATACCAGCACATAGATCTCGGAAATCTACTTTGGTCAAAAAGCGTCTACTTCTGGCTCTTGTAATCTGCTATCAGTATAATATATTTCCACTGCCATAGTTGAGTTTGGCTTGTTATCCTGATGAAGAAAATATACATACATATGGAGGACTGATAAGCCTATTATGGTGTAGAGGGAAATGCTACATAACTTCTATATGTTTCCCATCTACAGGGAAATCTTTATTAAAAATTCATGCAACATTTCAAAATAATCATTTATAAAGTTTTCCGTTGTAGAAGATTGTTGTTTTTTGGCCTGTAATCTGGAAATAATGGTTTGTTCAGGCATGTTATTTTGTCATTCCACTGTTTTCACTTCAGCCACTGTTAAAATACCATATTAAAATATCAAAGACACCCACCAATTTGGAGTATCTTATGTGAAAGTATTCACAGCTTTGTTCATTAAGGTTAGTTTTATATACCGGTAAGTGTTTACAATGCATATAATATATTTACAATGCATTAGATGTTTTTAAATTCATTGCTGATGCAATCTGGAATATAGGTTACATATTAACTTTGTCTTTGCTATCCGCATTGCTCTATTGATCAACACTGTATACCTCATATTCTATCAAATTTAAACATAAACACAGATGTTTCAGACAAATGATCAAACTTCAATTGAAAGTATCAACAGATGTTCATTGTTAGTTAAACTTGGATTATAAATCATAAATATTACCATATTTCCACATTAAAAAAATATGTATGGTAACTTTTTCAATCTTCCTCTTTATTTAAATCTTCCTCAGATTTCAAAGGATACTTAACACTTTTACTGTATCATGAAATTACAATCACTTACAGTATCATCCCCGGTCTCACAGACCTGAGGGAGGTTTTTTACTGTTTTTGGGATATTCTTGTTTTTTAGTTCAGATTTAAACACAAAATATATTTACAATTATTCCCTGTTGATAACAAAACTACAATTAATATTTTTTAAATTTTTATAATTACAAAAATTATAAAATTTAATAATTTGGGGAATTTAGGATGGAAAATAATATTCTAGAATACTGGTATTGTATAAAGCTCTATTTACAAGTATCAGAAATACACATACATTTTTACCAAAGCAATTAAAACTTAGAAAAGGCATAAGTAAATACAAAAAAAGTATCCACAGATTTTAGATATTCTGAACACATGAAATGCACAACTTTCTGCTGCACTCCAAACAGATGAGTTTGTCCGCATTTGATACATTTGTAATTGGTTTTTCTTTCCTTAGCAGCTGGGCACTTGGAACATGTCTTTCGTTTTTTCCAGTTTGTCACTAGGAACACATTCATTAGGATTTGCAGCTTCTGTTTCTCAAACGTACTCCGTGATGACGCGTCTAATGTCTCTTGGCTAATTTTGAATTTCTAGGCGTCTTGTCATGTGAGGCTTTATAAGTTTTAAGGTCAGACGTTTTATGAATTCAAATCTTGTAATGAGTGGATTGTTACCTAAGGCTCTTGCTCTTGCAGTAGGCCCGGGTAATGGTGCCCTCAAAATGTTATTTTGAGGTGTTCTGCGCTGCTTGGGTGTCTCCTTTCTGCACCATACGCTACCATCTTTTCCCCCAAAAAAGTCATCTTCAGATTCCTGAACCAAATAATTTTTTGACACTATAGTGGATGTCATCTTCATCTTCCAGTTGGGGTTCATAAACAGCAAAACTACCTATCATCACTTTCACTTTGATTTAGTTCGTTATCAGACACTACATAGTTTGGATCTTCATCCGAATCGTCAACAGGTTCATCGTCACTATCATCCCCTTCAACGTTATGTAGGAGTTGTAAAAGTCGCTCGTTAAATCTTCCATCGTTCACTCTTAAAATTTCCGAGTCACTCATAGTTTATAACAAGTTATAATAAAAAAACAAAAACTAATATATACAAACACGTAATAACTATTCACACTTTAACCGTATCACCCGGTATGACAGACCGGTAGAATAGTTACAGTAACCGTATCGTTCGGTACAGTAGACCGTAGCACTCACAAAATAACTGGACTGATTCAAGGTCAAACACCCTAGACAAACTAAAACCAATCAAAAACGGCTCAGGAGAGACCGGTTGACAGCTACTGAGCGTGGAGGGAGTAACCAAACACCAGTAGTGCCAATTTCAGAAACATGAAATACCCCTCCGGTCTCACAGACCGGTGATACGGTAAAAGTGTTAAAAAAAAATTAGCCAAATTGGTCTAGCTATTCTCGAACCCAACACATTTTGCAATTCACTTTTACATATTTATTTATTTACATTCTGTTGTACATTATCATAGAGATAAGAGCAAGGGTTATGGAAGTCTAGTATGGAATATTTTGTCAAGTTAATATAAAACAGTTAGACTTTCATTGTTATTAGTCCACTCATAAAATTCTTTCAGTTAGTAAAACGGATGCTCCAGTAACCAGTTCTTCAGTCTTCGTACAAACTGCTGTTTTTCAGTCTTTCTAAGGTGTTCTGGGAGGACGTTCCATAACTTTGCTCCTAAGTAGGTAGGTTTGTTCTCTGTCATAGTGAGTCGGTGTACTAGGAGTTGGTAGTTGGTGGCATGCCTAGTATTGTAATTGTGATATTGTGCACTGGTTCTTGCTGCTTCAGGTGACTTAATATGGAGAAAGGTGATAGTTTCCAAGATGTAGAGATTGACAACAGTGAGAATTCTTAGATCTTTAAATGGATGCCTGCAGGATTCCCTTTGCTGGAGGTTGCTAAGAATTCTGATTGCTCTCTTCTGATGGACTAGGAGACGTTGCATGTTACTCGCTGAGGTGCCTCCCCAGGCAGCAATCCCATATTGAAGGTGACTTTCGTATAGGGTGTGGTAAGCAGTCTTGGCTGTTGCTGTGTCACATGTACTTTTTATCCTGCGAATTACATATAATGCTGTGCTCAACTTTTTGCACAGAGAGTCTATGTGGTCTGTCCATGTAAGGCGGTCGTCAATTATTATGCCCAGGTACTTTGAAGTGTATGTTAACTCCAGCTCTGGTAGTCTCCCTGCAATTTCCTTTTATCTTCCTAGGACCAGCTGTTTAGTTTTATTTTCATTTACCACAAGGTCATTTCCATGTCTATATTGAAAAGCCATATTCATTCTTACCGTGTAAGCAGCTATTTCAAGTTGATCTGGTTCTTTTTTACCTAGTAGGAGCACTGTATCATCCGCATACATCAGCGTTTGTCCGAGATTTTGCATAAAGCTAGGTAGGTCATTTGTGTATAAAATGTATAAGACCGGTCCTAATACAGAGCCTTGAGGTACACCACGCGTGATGGGCTGTGGTACTGACTTTATTTGACGTGTTAAATTGTTTGAGGTGTGGTTTATTTCTACCATTTGGTTTCGTCCTGTCAGGTAACTTTTTATCCAGTCATGTGATTTTCCATTTATTCCAAAAGTCGTCAATTTTTCTAAGAGATGTCCATGACTAAGGCAGTCAAATGCCTTACTGTAGTCGATTAGAATGGCAGTGGCTGTGTTACCTTCTTCCAACTGGTCTGTTAAAAATTCCACCAGGCTAATAAGAGCTGTTGTTGTTGATTTTCCAGTAAAAAATCCATGTTGGTGGGGTGTCAGAAGTTGATTAGTTATTATGTATTGGAGCAATCTATTTAGTACCAATTTTTCAATAACTTTGGAGAAGGTGGGTATTAATGAAATTATAGGTAGTTAGCTGCTTGTGTAGCTTAAATTTAGGGTACACTTTGGGTACTATTTCTTTTCGGGTTGTGTGGTGCAGTATGAAATTTGGTATGTCTGGGTTTGGGGCTGGTAGGATTTTGTGGTTTCTTGGCTGTTTCCTGTTTAGTATAGTATCTTCAGCTACATTTATGAAAAATTTATTGAGATAATCTGCAACTTTTGTGGGATCTCTTATGAGTTTTCTATGTATGTCTAGTGCTGCGGAAGGTGCTTTTCCTCTTTTGGCTTTCTCTCTGAGTTTATAACCTGCCAGACTGCACTGGATTTATTATCTGCTGATGAAATTGTTTTTATGTTATCTTGGCGTCTAAGATGTTTTAGTCGTAGGTCGTACTCTTTTTTTAGAAGGGCTACATTTCTTTTTCCTCTTTTTCAATTTTATTATAGGGCAAATTGAATTGATGGTAAAAGAAAGAGCACTGTTAAAGTTATTGCAGGATTCTTCTACATCATTTGTACGGAAGACTGTGTCCAGTCTTGCTGACGGAGCAAAGTTTTTTAAGTGAAGCAGATTTCTGTTGCTCATGTTTCTGCGCTCAGTAGCAGGTGGGGGTGGTATGTGTTTGTTCTACTGAATGGTGCAGAGCTGACCAGTGTGATCCGAGATGGCCGTATTTATGACCTCAACGTGAATCTTTTCTGGTTCAAGGTTAGTACAAATACAGTCAATGGATGTCCTTGAAGTCGGCATTATCCTTGTAGGTAATAAGTCAAGACGATGGATGTTGTGACTAGTCAGGATTTCATTCATTAAAATGTAGTCATTCTTTTTGGTCAGGCTGTCAATGTTAATATCACCCATTATTAATACTGGTTGGTTCGTTGGTATGCTTTCCAGTGCTTCAGCTAGAATTTCCAGGCTGGCTTCCAGGTTTCCATTTGTTCTGTAAACTCCAACAAGAAAGAGATGGGACCTACCAAGGTCCCAATAATATTAGCAATAGCTATTTCGCATACCAATTCTGTACTGCAATTGTATGTGTCAATTATGTCAACATGATGGTTTAAAGATTCTTTTGCAAATATAGCAACTCCTCCCTTTTGGTGGTGTTTCCTACAGTATTCGGCAGTGAGTATATACACAATAAGTCTTGTATTTTGCAGTGATTCAATTTTTTGTCCATGTTCTGTTAGGATCACAAAGTCTGGTTTTAATTAAAAAAGAAGGGTGTTTAGGCGCTCTATTTTGTTGGATATCCTGTCGGTGTTTTGGTGTAGGAAAGTGAGGGTTTTTTCTTTTGTCTGTTCTTGTGCAGGTTGTACATTCTGTTGTAATGTGCAAACATGTTTGTGGTTAATGGTTTGTTCAAGGAGATAATTTGGATTGTTTATTGGTTCTTTGATGTAACGAGGCATTTTCTGAAAACTCTTGATTCGTATTTGAGATTTCCCATTTTCCGGTGAGCAGGGGCTAAAAAAGAATTGTTTACTTGATGTTCGTTGTTTGAATTGGATTCTTCCATTCTAGTTTCAGGAATAGATCTTTTGGTTGTAGATAAAGAGTATGACGGTGAAAAGTGTACTTGGTCTTTGTAGATTTGGTCTATTATCTTATAATATTTAATATTTTCAGCAAAAAATCCCTCAAATGTTTCATTTTGTGCTTTAACTCTAGCTGTGCAGGGTGGTGTCTTTATAGGTTGCTGAGGGGGTTTGTTCAGATTTTCAGCTTCATTTATTGAAGAGTTTTGTTCTCTATGTACCATCACTTTCACTTGGATCATTTGAGAGTCTTCGTTATCACTTGTCAAAGTCAAAGTCAAAATATCTTTATTTAAATTATGTACATGGGTACAATAAATAGTGTCACTACAACTAAGTTACATAATTGGATGATTATAGTAAATCATGTTGTTGAATAAAATTCTTCAAATGAATAAAATGCTTTTCTAACTAAATAATCTTTTAAAATTGATTTAAATTTCTTAATATCTTCAACTCTTGTTATTGTTTTTGGAATTGACTTAAAAAATTTTATTCCTGCATAAGAAGTTTTTTTGTATAAAATTCTAAATTGTGTCGTGGTATTACTAATTCCTTCTTATTCCTAATATTGTAAATATGGGTTTCACAATGAATTTTAAATTTAGATTGATAGGTCCTAACATACATAACACATTCCAAAATATAAAAGCTATGCACTGTTAAAATATTTAGTTCAGTGAAATTATTTTTCACTGACTCATCCTTCTTCATTTTCAACATCATTCGTAGTGCTTTTTTTTGCAAAATTAGAATTTTATTTAGGTTTTGGTTTGTGGTTCCTCCATACACTCCTATCCCATATGCAATGTGGGATTGAATATGTGCATGGAAAACCATCTTTAGTACTGACAAACTGCATAAATAAGAAAGTCTTTTGATAGCATATAACCCAGAATTTATCCGCTTAATTATCTGTTCAATATGTAGATTCCAGCTAAGGTTTTTGTCTATTGTTAGACCGAGAAATTTTGTGTAGGAAACTTGATCCAAACTGGAATTGTTTATCAATATGTTAGGATTTAAACGTTTTCTGTCTTGTTTTGTATTAAAAGAAATAAAATTAGTTTTATTGGTATTTAAAACTAATTTGTTGTCAATGAAACATTTTTGTACATTTGAGAGTTGCAGATGTGCAGATATCTCCAATTCGACTTCTGTTTTTGCAGATATAATGAGATTTGAGTCATCTGCAAATAGGCACAGCTGGTTTTTTGAACTTTCAAGATTACTAAGGCAGTTTGGCATATACTTTATATAACATATAAATAACATAGGACCTAAAATAGACCCCTGGGGTACTCCATTTTTTACTAATTGGGTGTTGGATTGAAATGTTAGTAATTTGTTATTTTTTATGTGAGTTATTTCAACGTATTGTTCTCTTTTAGACAGATATGACTCGAACCACTTTAAATGAATATTATGGATACCTAAATTTTGCAATTTGTTAAGTAAAATTTCATAAGATATGCTATCAAAAGCCTTTGATAGGTCCATGAATATTCCTGTTACATTATCATTTTTGTCGACTGACTCTATTACAGACTCAGTGAATTCTATCAATGCAGTTATAGTAGATTTATTTTTTCTAAAACCGTGTTGTTCCTTGTCATAAAGATTATTTATTTCTAAATGTTTGACCAATCTATTGTACATGGTTCTTTCAAAAATTTTTGAAATTGATGGTAAAATTGAAATCGGACGATAATTTTTAATGTCTGTTACAATACCTTTTTTTGTAGATAGGTACAACCTTAGACAATTTCTGTCACATTTATAAAATAATCATTAAAGGACTTTGCAATTAGAGATGGTTCAGTAATAGATGAATCTTTTGATTTAATTACAAGATTGCCTTCACATTTATATCCATTCTTTTTTGTTTCATTACCTATTTATAATTTGCCATGTTGTCTTGCTAATATTTTCTGAATTTTTTATTTTAGTGTCGAAATAATTTTGTTTACATTTTATTAATTTTGAGTTGTATTGCCTAGTTTTATTCTTAACTTCATTTTTAAGGTTTTCTGATTTTTTCAACCTTGACAACTTAATGAGGACTGAGGTGTATAATTTCATTTTTTTCATCTTTCAGTTCGTCCGTAATCCATGTCTGTTTTTTATTTCCTTTTCTAATTTGCACAAGAGGAAAGCAAAGATCAAAATAGTACCTAAAGATACTATCAAAACAATCATACTTTTCATCTATCGGAGAACAAAAGATTGGAAGCCAATCTTCTTTTTCTAATAGAGCTTTGAATAATGTCATATTGTCAATTAAAAATTTTCTTCCTACAAAGGTTAAATTTTGTTCAGATTTTACTTGAATTTGTAAAAGTTCAAGCATTTGCGCATCGTGATCTGACAAGGCTGTTATAATTCCAGAGACTTTAATTTCATTTTTATTATTAAAATTTGTCAGAAAATTGTCAATACAAGATTCAGATGTTTGTGTCACTCTGGTTGGAAAGTCAACTAAAAAATTCATTCCATGTCGATTTAGAATGTTCTTAAGATCTCTTGTCTGCTTAGATTCATCTAACATGTTAATGTTAAAATCTCCTGTAATGGTTAGATATTTGTCCTTCCCTACAAGAAATTCTATAAGAAAGTTTAATCTCTCTAAAAATTCGTTATTTTTAAATTGGGGTGTTCTATATACTCCTGCCAATATAAAACTAAACTGTTCTGTTTTAAATTTAGCGACACAACATTCAAATAATTTATCTTGGCACAATTCTACAACGGCAGGGAGCACCAGCTGCCTCCCCTTCAAACCCTCCTTTGACAGAATCACTACACCCCCTCCAGAAGTTGTAGTACGGGAATATTGTGAAATTAAGTTATAGTTGTCTATATTGAATCTTTCAAGTTTAATTGATGACATATTGTGTTCTGTTAGAACAACTATTTGAGGATCTAATTCAGACAAAGTTATTTGTAATGATTCTTTACGGGAGTCTAAGTCTCTAATATTTAGATGAAAAATGTTTAAGCTTTTATGTTTTTTATTGAAGTTATTTATGTGGGGTGTAGAACCAGATCCTGTGGGTAGTTTAAAGGTGGGGCATCCGGTGTTACATCATTATCTTGGTTTAAGGGGATTAAATTTTCATCAGTTTTGGAACATGAGATATCTGAAGCTATACAAGAATTAGAAAATAAGTTACTATGATTATTAAAAACAGTTTTAGACATAGGCCTAGTTAATAAAGGTGGGAAGTCGTCCACTGAGTCCGTCATATGTAACTCGTCATGTTCTTGCGGCACTATATGTCCAGTATTGCTACCTGCTTCTCTGAGATCTTTAGATGTATATTGCTCAGATGTTGTTGTTGCAGCTTCTAGTATCTCCTGAGTAGAAGTGGCTTCCATTTGTTTTAATAAGATACTGGAAATTGAACTATATAAATTCTGTTTGAAGTCCACAAAAGAGAGTCCATTTCTTAAAGGCCGTTTTGAGTTTTCATTATATATAATAATCTGGATAGAGGCTCCTGTCTGTTGCTGGAAATTAACAATATTGGTAGCGAAGTGTTCTGTTAGGATGTTTTCCCGGACACAACCATTGGTGAGCAGACTAGATACTTTAAATTTCTTTTTTTGAACTCTTCAGTGAGGTGGTTGAAAGCCATGTCATAATCACAAGCTACAGGCTTTTTATAAAAATCTGGTTTGGTAACCAATCCGAAAACATTCACTCCATCGATGCTTTTTTGATGGGTTAAATAGTTGGTAAGGAGAGAGTTTGGTTTACCACACTGTTGGCTGAAACATGTTGCCACCCCAGAACTCATATGACATTCATGGTTGAGGTCTCCAGAAATACAGTGAGCCAAAGCGATGTTCTTATTATTCCTGTTTTTTAAAATTATTTTTGTCATATTAGATTCAATGATTTTTATTTTTGAATCCCCATTCACTACTATTTCTGTTCCATTTGTAATATTTTCTGATTCTGCTGTAGTGGTCTTTTGATGACTTTTTTCCTTGTTTAATTTGGAAGTTTGGTTCAAGGAATTAATTATCATATAAGATAGTTTCTTTTTACCATGATAATTGAGGTGTAGGCCGTGTCGAGTGAAATGGTCTCGTTTGAGTTCTTCCGAGTCAATTATGCTTACATTAACCATTCTCACTGCAATTTCTTTTATGTAATTGTTTACTATATCTATTTCATTATGTGTTGGGTCAATTGTATTTACATCATAGCGGTACGGGATTGTTGTTATGTGTACGGTTCTCTGTGTACTTAAACTTTGCAGGTTACTTTCCAGATTAGTGTAAATTTCTCCAGTTGATTTTTTAGTAATGTTATTAGATCCCACAATTATGATTGTTGGGCGGGAAAGAGCTCCTTCAGCTTGCTTGTACACTTGCTCGGTTGTAGCCCCGGGCATAACCAGACCGCTTACTTTAATTTTTCCCTTGCTACAGGCACCAATTAACTCAGGAAGGCCCTGGGCCCGTCCATGGCTGTCTGAGTAAAATTCAACATCCATTGATTTTCCACTATACTCACTCTCTTTCCCTGGTTGTGTTGGCTTGGAGATGGATGTTTTTCTTGGTTTTATCTGTTTTTCATAGTTTTGTTTTATTTATTGCCAGATTAATTACTTTTGTGTCATACTCTTTGGTATTTAAAGCTTCGTACTTGTTACTTAGAGGGATAACAGTAAGATCTTGAACCTTTTTTTTTCTGCTTTTTTGAGTTTCCATTCTTTTTTTTTTCACCTCACTCCAGTTTTCTTCTTGAGTGTTATTTTCCTGGTTATATGTACAATTTTGGGGAGTTTTATGCAGGTTGAGGTCTTCTGTGTGTCTTACAGGAGTAATAGCAGCAGCAACAGTATCAGAACTTACTGAAATTGGGGATTCAGGCCGAGCATGGGTAAGAATGGGAGCGGGTACTTGGTACATCAGTTCAGCAGCTGTGTCAGGTGTGAGTGCAGATAGGTTGTTATTGTGCAACAGGAGAGCTAGCTGAGCCCGCTTAGTTATTATGTCACTTGGTTTTATGTCTGGCCAGAAACCAGGGACTGGGCTATTTTTTATTTCATAGAATGTACCCTGAGTGATACTTGCTGGAAGTGAAGAGTGTATTTAGTTTAGTCAAGTTCTGGTCATTTTTAGCTGCTCCTGTGAAGGTTGACTGTTCTTGCATTTTCTTTCTCGCATGAAGATGCTGAATTTATTTTTAGTTTTCTTATTTTGACATTTCAGCCTGTTAAGACATTGAGTGGAGTTGTATTTTCTTTCCTGTTTACTTAAATGCTCAGAACAGTTTTGTGTTTGTTTTTGGGGGATTTCAGCTCTTGTTTAAGTAGGTTGGGTTGTAGTAGTGAGTTGGGATATCTCTTCACCAGTGGGGTGGACTGTGCTGTTGTAAATTGTGAAGAATCTGTTTGAGTACCACTTTCCTTAAGATTTTTTTCTTCATTGTGGAAATATTCGTGTAAGTTTATTCTCCTTTTTAACATCAGTATTTCAAGTACTGTCGGGAAAAATCCTGCTCCTGGTTTTTTGTTCAAATTCATTTAGTGTCCTTGTTAGTGTTCTGTCATGGTCCTCGAAAATGTGTTGTATTTCAGAAAGTTGTTGTTTTTCCTTCATAAGCTGCCTATCCAAATAAGATATTTTCTGCTCTAGAAGTTCAGTTCTTGAGAGATAAATTTCATCGGATCTTACATAGTCTTCCATTTTAGCTTCCATTTCGGTTAGTTTAAATTTCAGCTTATTATTTTCTTCTTTGAGGGCTTCGTTTTCGTCAAGCAAGGCTTTCCCTAATTTTGCTGCCATTATTAGACTGTCTTCCTTGTTTTGGAGTTCATTTTCCATAAGGCTTTCTACAAGCTCTGGTAATGTGCTTTCCAGGATCGAATTTGGCCTATTTTGCCTGTTGTTAAGCATTTTGGAGTGCTAGCGGAAGATCTTGTTTGAGGCTTCATATAATTGTATTGGAGGCCATGGTAAGATACATCAGGGTTGTCTGGTGTGTTTTAGATTTTGGAAAAAAGCTGATTCAGCTTATTTTAAAGCCTTGTTAAAACGCTTGTTTTTTGGGCAGTCAACTTTTGGTTTTCCATAAATCTGCTTATTTTCTTGATAAGGGTATATGTCCGAATTTTTGATAGTTGCTGTTGTGTAGTCTCCAAAAAATAATACTTCATATTTGGGCGGTTTTCCTTTGTCAGTCGCTATTACTTCCTTTATTGTCTCTGGCCAGTGTGGGTAGCTTTTTATTTTGGCAAAAACGATTTCCCCACTTGTTAGAGCAGTATTATTTTTAGTACCCATATGTAAGCAGTTGATAGAGAAGAGGTGCAGATTTATCTCTGTTTAGTAGTAATAAATACAGTTTTTTGGAAAGAGTTTGTCTGATTCTCTTTGTTAAAATGGTTAAAGTAAAAAGAGTTGTTTAAGAAGAGTTTGCTTGTTTCTCTTTGTTATTTGGTGAAAATTAAACAGTTTTTTGAAAAGAGTTTGCCTGATTCTCTTTGTTAAATGGTGAAAATTTAACAGTTTTAAAAACTATTCCTTTATATTTTACTAATAAGGTACTAGCTGTAGCAGCGAGTGTGAGAGTGGAATTAATGTTGGAATTACAGTGTTGAATGGAGATTTGGCTGACTTCTCTGATCGATTGAATAAATAAAAATACAGTGTTGAAACTATATAAGGCTAACTTCCCTTGTCAATGCAGTTTGGTCAATATTATATGAGCTTGATTAGGTGACAATCAAGAGTCAGTCAGTCAGTTACTACTGTCAGCTATTGTGACGGCAGGTCAGGTTGCTGTATCAGCAGGTGTCAGGTCACTTACACTTGCACACTACAGCTGCCTGTCTGTAAGCCTGCCACCTCCACTGTTAATGAGTTGGAGGAAATGATGTGTTGGAGCTTATGTGGTGTGAGTTGGCTCTGACGTCACTTTTCTAAAGATATTTGTATTAAATGTTGAAGTTTGTTATGACTTATTTTTTATGCTTTAGATGCCTTAAACTGTTTTAGTTACTTATGTTTTAGCTTGAGATCTTGTAAAATTCTTGGATATATATATTTAATTAACTGAGCTTAGTATTGAAGGTATAAGATACTTGAGTGGTTTTGAATGTTATGAAAATATTTATATATTGTCTTCTTTGGTGAGTAAATCTTGCTTAATTAGTTCATAATTAACTTACAGATTGATGTTGTTGAGAGATTTTGTAGGAATTTGTTGTTTTACCTACTAAAACTTCAACTAAATGGGGAGCACTTTCACTAGAGAAGTTGTACATCCGCCATCTTGGATTTATGATAAGATGTTGAAATATGCGTCTTCAGTTTTATGATGATTAGGTTTAAGCTCTACGTATAAAATAATTTGTGAGAGTATCAAGACCTGAAAAAAGTGTGAATTCTGTTGTCTTGATCTCATTGTTTTGGGTAACTAGAGCAATGTTATCTGCATAAATTAACTTTCTTGAAATGGTATCACGGATATCAGCGGCATACATGTTAAATAACTTCATTATCAGAAGTGACCTCTGAGGGTTCCATCATGTAAATGCCTGTAAGTACCTTCATTTCAGCCCAGGTGAACTTTTGTGAGCCAATTATTCAACGTTCCATTTCTGAAGAAGTCTTCTTCAGTCCATTGTTCAGATACAAACTCACTGATTGAGTAAAATGCTTGTTTAAGAAAAAATTGACTAATCTTGTTCTTAAAATTAAAGTAGCTTAATTTCCTTACAGTTAGAGGAATTTTATTGAATAACTTGCAGGACATGATCAAATGACTTTTAACACTTTTGTTTAACCTATGAGATGGTACATGAACAAGACGACTAAACCTAGTATGGTATCATAAAAATGTATTTCCTGCTATGACTCTCACAGCTTTTGTTTTGTACTAGACATACTTCCTGTGATAGTGAAGCACCACCCCAAACAATAAATAATAATAAATAATAATAATAATATTATTATATTATTATTATATTTATATTAGTAGGTAATTAATATGGGTCTGAAACAGCCCAAAGTAAGCCTGTTGGAGATTATCCCTATCTAATTCACCACTAAGGCGCTTCAGAGTAAAAATACTCTGACAGTTCCTTTTTGAGGCCAATAATAATAATAATAATAATATATATATGTTGATTCCAACAAAGAGTTGGGTCTAAGATTAAGCCCAGAATTGAAGGGTTGAGTGGAAGAAAGGGGTAAGTCACATTTTGCCACTTTTGAGAAAAAATGGACCTAAAGTTTTTCAGTTATAACTTTTGTATTTTTTTTATTTAATTCAGCTTTGAAAAACGGCAATTGGGAGGCAAAGATACATACTTTTTTTGTGGGCAACTCCCTGGTAAAAAATTCAAATACTCCTTCCTACTAAATTGGGAATGGAAGAAGGGGTTAAGTACTGTAAAATAATACTAAGATACGAGATTATGTAAAAGACAGAACTTTATTTGAAATGTTACCTTTAGATAGATTGTTGCACAACAACAAACTCTTAACAGTGCAAATACTCTTATGAAAAGGTAACTTATCAGTCTTTTCGTGTTGGTAATAAAAACTGTAACTAAAAATCTAGTTTTAAAATACAAAAAGGCTCAATATCATTACTATTTAAAAGCTTAAATGAACTTATATGGAGAACACCCTTATCTCAATGATAAACTTTAAACTGTAACTAATAGGCTACTCTTATTAAAAGGTAATATCTAAGTCTTTCTTTTGGTATAAAAAGGTAACTAAAATAACTAAAACTTAGTCTCATTCAAAAAGGAACAATACTATTATTGTTTAATGCTTGAAAGAAGTTAAAAAGAGAACAGTGTATTTTAAATCGTCTTTCCTCAGCTATAAACTTTACACAGTAAAAAATACTGTTGTTAAATACAACATCTAAGTATTTATGCCTTCTCTTGTAAGCTATTTTAAAAACAATAACTAAAGTCTACTTATAAAAAATTACAATCTTATTATTATTTTAAAGGCTTGAAATAGGTTAAGGGATATTAGTCTATTTTATTAATTAATCAGTTTTTCTCATTGGTTCAATGTAAAACTCTTTGTCACTTTTCTTTACTCTGTTTCTTTCACTGGTCACTCTTTCTTTATCTGCCCGTCCTCATTTTTCTTCTGATTCTTTCTCACCCGGTACCGGTTTTCTTGTTCTACGATTACTCTCTGATAAAACCACTTATATTCTCCTTTAACATATTTAAGTTGGTGTTTTTAAATTGTTTAGTTTTCTCTTTGGTTACAGTCCCATACCGTTTTTCCTTACTTTCAATGTAAACAATCTTAAAAACATTTTCAGACAATGTTCAATGATCATTCCCCCTTCTTATTATTAGCTTTTGTGCCTTTTCTTTCCTGCTTTATCAGGGACACCCTTTTTTAATGATGTGTTTTCATCATAGGTCGCTTTGTATAAGTAACAACCGAATTCGTCAACCCTTATCCACTTTATTCCGTCACGGAAATCTGACATTCTCTTCCAGAAGATCCTTTTTACTTTGTTTTAGGCCCAGTTTGTCAGAAAATCCTTCAAAATCTCTAAAATGAGATGACATGTCTACAACAAAGTTTTTCTTGGCTGATTTAGATATGATTTCTCAGTACTGATTTGGCACATATACATTTTCGTGTTTTCTGAGTTCTTTTTCGATGCGACCAAAATCACAGTCTGAATCCAGATAGCTATGGCCAACTTCCGGAAATTTATGATAGATTATTTTGAACATTTTTTTGGCCTCCATGTACTGATAAAGTAGGATCAGTAAGAAGTTTTTATTTTGTCCTGTGCAAGAATCCGACCATATAATTAAGTGGTCACAATATATTAAGGTTGTATCTAGTTCGAATAAGGTGAGCAAGGAGCTTGCCACTTCATTACTGCCCCGATTCGCAACATCTTCTGTCCAAGTGCAAAAGTCAGTTTTTTCTGTCTCTTTAGTAATAATATGTACTCCTGACATTTCAGCATGACATTTCAGCTAAAATACTTCACTGCTTTACAAAAATTGGTGTTTTTTACATTCACATCTAACCTCAACCACAGATGATGACAAACCAACAATAATCATCTGTTCTTAGTGGATAAAGGAGGCAAGTACATATAGAGTACTGGATAAAAGGGGGTAAGTGCGCATAGAGTAATGGAAAAAAGGGGCAAGTGCGCAAAGAGTAAGTGGATGAAGGGGGTAAGTGCAATTTTTAAGTGGAAAAAGGATAAATTTTAATGTGAAGCACTTACCTCCTTCATCCACAAACTTTGAGTTTCAGTTTCTGCACTTACCCCCTAATTTCAAATCTCAGCTGTTACTGCAGTTAGGACAATGGGACCCAGTGTACCAAATACAGGATCACTTACTCCCTTCATCCTTACATCTAACTCAATTTCGAAAAAAATGTTACTTACCCCCTTCTTCCACTCAACCCTTCAATTGTTGGTAAATTGTTATTAGATTTTTATTTTGTGCCAAATATATAAAAGTAGTTGTTTTTTTCTTTATTTGAGACCAATTGATTTGCAGCCAATCAATTTTGAGCTAATTTTTATTTAATTTTGAATTTTCCAATACTTGGCTGCAACTTAAATGTTTGTTGATGGTAGTAGTGTCATCAGCATACAAGACACCTCCGATGGCACATTCTCACATTTAATCATAACCAGGAAAAGCAATGGTCCAATGACAGAGCCCTGTGGCGGCACACCACAAGAGACAAGTGGAATAAATATTGTTAATTACAGTTCCTATAGATAGGTAGGAACAAGGTATGATGTTGTAAAGTCTACAAAGAAACCCATTTCACGCTCCCCCCCATTCAAACCAGTTTTGGAAACTGAGAAAAGATCAATAAATGCTGTAGATGATTTCATTTTCCTTTCATAATCATTCTTAATGAAAGATGCCAATGTAAGTACATGCTCATAGCAGTATCTCCCAGAATTAAAGGAAGCTTGTTCTTGCTGATTTTTTTCTGAAATAGGTCTACATTTTAATATTGCTGCCATTTGACCTTCTAAAGTTGTTGAACCCAGACTATTACGAAAATGTAGCCTATGTGAGACCAACTCTACACAAATTAGACTTTCTTTCCCTATTAGACAATATTGTTTTCAAACTAACTTTTCTATGACTAACCGAGTTAAAGTTCAAGGTTCAATTATGGGTTCATATTATTTATTGTGATAAACGATATGATTAAGTTTACAATTAACAAAACTCAATATGAGGACTTTCCTATTAACCAGTTTGGTTCCAATATCAAGTAATGATTTTTCATATCAATATTATTAGTGTCTAAACCCACTATAACCTATACAGCAGTTAATACATCTGGTAATCATAGCATTACATGATTACTCCACTTTACAGCAATTCATAATAAGCTAATTGAAATGCGATACAAAGAAATTTATCTGCCATAATTGTTAGTAGGCATTTAATGAGGTACTTTAAATATAGTATATAGATCAAACTACACATAATAACTTACTTTGTTTTATTCTGTTAAGCCTAATAAAGATTTTCTGAAACAAAGCTCGTACGGTATGCCTAAGCTTGAAAAAGCTACTGCATCAATTTATCAAGTTTGTTTTAGACTTAGTATTTGAATATCAGAATGAGCTTGTAGAATTAAGTTTATTCTAGATAAAACATTTATACTTTTATTAAGCTTGAAAGACCAAGCTTACAAAAGCGAATCGAAATTATTCTATACATGGTCTTCAGACTTTAAATACAATTGAAAGTCTAAGCCTGGAGCAAGAAAAATAATTGGCAACTTCAGTCTTTAAACCAAGATTACAACGGGTGGCTTGGTTTCCTGAGCTTGTTTTAAGCTTACCAGAACAGTTTGGAGCAATTCCAAACAATCTTACTGTTGGTGAAAATTAAAGAAACAAAAGATCGAATTTATCTTAAATAAATCATTTTTCATCAATATTTGTATTAAAACAATAAACACAAATTAAAATCACGTATTCCTTTAAGAAAAATATCGAAAAAATCTTTTAGTGCCATTTATATACTTTATTACAACTATTTCTTTAGTGTAAACTAATTTTCCAATATCTGAATTTTGATATGTGAACAGTGAGTTCACATTTGGATGATTTGTTTAAATTTTCTGAGAAGGATTTCATTCTGGCTATCATTGTTTTACTTCTGCAATATGAACAAAACGTAACCAATAATTAAATCTTAAGATTCCTATCTACTCAACTGATGTCATCTAAATGGTTCATATCTTTAAAAAGTTTGTGTTCTGAAGGGACAACAATATTAGTCAAAAGATCATGTCAATAGACCAAAAGTAATGTTTGAGTTTCATTTTAAAGTTGCCTAACATACATACATAATTGGATTTTCATCACCTAACTTTTGAATATATTAAAAGTTTTTATTGAAACATCATTGACCTACATGTAAGGTGTCTCTATAACAATGACTGAGGCCATGAAAAAGGCACAAAAATCAAATGCAGGAAACTCTTTTGTTTTGGTGATAATAATCCAGACTAGTCAATTAAAAATTTGATATATTATTATTAGCTGGGCTGAGATGACCTGTAGTGTTATCATTTTGTAGTAATACTAGTGTCACTGTTTATTTATTTGTAAAAATTTAATTGCTGATTTTAAATAATAAATTTACATGGCATAGAGTATGAAGATGAGCAAGAGCCTGAGATCTAATTTACATTACCTTTTCTTGTACAATCAAACTCAGTTAATGTATTTAAAAGAAATCAGAATTACTTTTCAAATTAATTGTACAACAGTTACCTGTGAAAATTCACATGATGTTTGGATGATGCGTTTACGATGTCCTTAAATTTTCTGATGTAGAACTCCATATTTTCCCCCGACTCCTTTGCCAGAGCCTGAGACCTACCAGAGGACGGGAGTTGCCAGAGGCTGTGTGGTTCTAGACGCTGAGCGTTTACTGATGTCGGCTATTGTCGCTGGTGCTTCACCTCCTCCTCTGTTTACAAACATAAACCATGGTCACTTAAAATATTACTTTGGTTATAAAATAATACTTCTTTTATAAATTTAATTGGTATAGCCAATCATTTATTGAAAATAGTTGCGAATGAACTTTAAAAACGCATGAACTTGAGTAATTTGGCACTTGGTTTTGATCGGACATTGATATTATTTTGCATAAACTTTCTAATAAACTTACTAGTAAATGCACACAATAAAGGTTGTGGTAGACACTTGCCTGCTGTGTATATATCACAATATGATTGTATCCTGCCTGAGTCAAGTGCTGGAAGCATGGGCAAGGCCTGGTACATGTTGCACACTTTTAGCACTAGGGTTTTGTTATAGTAGCTGGACATGGCCAAGGTTACAAGCCTGAGATGAGATGTGATGAATTTATTTAATTTGTTTCTTGAAACTATCATGTGTAAAATTTGTAATGACAATTACTAATTAGATTAGATTTTTATAAAATGTGATATACAGTACATTGATATGTTTATTAGTTGTACCCATTTTTTGAGTAATTTTTCCACTAATAAATAAATAATGCTGAGATGAGATGTGATGAATTTATTTACTGTAATATGTTTGTTGACCATCATGTGTAAAATTTGTAATGACGATTACTAATTAGATTACAGATTTTTTATAAAATGTGATATACAGTACATTGATATGTTTATTAGTACCCATTTTTGAGTACTCTTTTCCACTAATAAATCAATAATGCTGAGATGAGATGTGATGAATTTATTTACTGTAATATGTTTGTTGACCATCATGTGTAAAATTTGTAATGACGATTACTACTTAGATTACAGAGTTTTATACAATGTGAAAAACAGTACATTGATATGTTTTCAGTACTCATGTGGCTTATTCATTATCTCTTATTTACAGGAACATTTTGAAACATTTGAAATATAATATCATAGGAGATTTCATTTACTTCACAGTAAAATACCTAAAGAGTTTAATGAATACTCAGGTTTTTCCGCACCAAGGACATTTCTTAAAGATTCTAATCTGCTTTAATTTTTTATGAATGGAGATAAAGGCAACTGGTTCCTACTAAACTGATAATTAATGTAACCAGGGTATATAGTAAAAAATTGTTATTTAAAACTTATATAAGTTTTATACTAATTTAATTTATGAATAGAGGAAAAGAAATTACTTCTGTATATCTTGAATCATAATTAACCTTATAATGGTCACAGTTTTCATTTTTACAACTACTTGTTTCATCAGTATAACTGTTAATGGTATAGTTTAATAGTTAAGTGAAGGTCATTTGAAGGTATTCCAATCCTTGAATCAACTTTTGAATAATGAAATTTGCATTATTCTAAATAGCAGATTACAGGCCAATGGAATAGTAAGCAGTGGAAGTACTAAACACTGGTAGGAAAATGGTGTGTGTGTGTGTGTTTTACTGATTGTATTATCATGGATTTATAATTATACAGCAAAAAGTTGAGAGAATAAACTGGTAAAAAAGATATAGTTGTCAACCCATTACTCTTCTGTATTCTAAATGTTCTGGAAGTTGTGAGTGTGACCGGACAGAGAACTGAAAGTTCAGCCAAGCTCTGTAAAACTTCTTCGAAATAAAATTTACAGAAATAATGTCAAGTGAAAAGGCAGTGTTATTATCATAGTATTATTGTAGTCAGCATGTTAAATGAGATTTTGTTTGAATTTTATCTTAGTGACTATTTACCTCATACTACATTGTAATTTAAATTTTATTTTATTTTGGTTTAACATTTTTCTGAAACACTTTTACATTCCACGTTTGACTGGAATGTTATCTACGGTTATTTATACTTTAAATGACTTATAATACTGCAACGTATAAAAAATATATTGATCATAATTGACTATAGGTCGATATGGTAATTCATTTTATGTTTTGGTAATTTTAAAAATGTATCTGCTTAAGAAATATTTGGAAATTATATCAAAATAAACAAAGAAGTAGTAGTAAATATTGTTAGTGAGTCTTTATCTTAGTAGATATTTTCAAGTTCTATTTATTTATAGTGCATGTTATTTAAAGTATCCACTCTTAAACCTATAGAGTTCTTTCAACTTTTAATAGGGCGACTTTTAACTTCATCAGGAATGACTTTCAAAGCTATCTTTGATGAACAAGTGTCCAAATAAAACATTCCCCTCATATATTGTATCTTGTCAACAGTTCCTGGAAGTTACAAAGACAGTTTCGGCGAGGAACTTCACTGAAGGGACCACTTTACCTATTGATGAAGGGATTGCTGTGGAAAGGCAGTCACAGTCGGTGAGAAGAGTTCCCTCGGTTACCGTTTAGACACCCTTTTCTTTCATTCCTCTCTTTTTTCTGGAAATGTAATTTTCCTTACAGTTTTTGAAAGCTACTGAGAAAAAAACATTTTACCACTTTATTTGGATTCCTGCGTTTTTATGTTTAAATATTTAAATTATAAATCAAGACAGGGCAGCGTGTACTCCTAGAATCCTTAAAATGTCAATTTAGTTAGATTTTATTTAGTTATTTTGTTTGAATCAATGATTGTTTCTATGGACAAATATAATATGCAAATGAGTAAATTTTTGTCAAGACTATAATAATTGTGCATGATGGCAAAATGTTTTACAAAATGTGAATAAACGCCTCAATCATGTTTTTATTGTTGTAGAAAATAAACAAAAGACTTATACTGACATAAATAAATAAACACAGTCTTGTCATAACAATATCTGGAAAAGTGAAAACTGTTTTAAAAGCAAGAAATTATAGAAGAGTATAATATTAAAACTTAATTTGAAACTTAATATAAAATTAAGAAGTCAGTTAAAAAGTTTAAAATATATTTAATATTTTTTAAATCCTTGTTAAAAATATTTTTAGCTAGTTGTCAAATGCCTACTTATATTAACAATGGTAACAACAATAAACACATTTTTAGAAGAAAGGCGTCTGCAAAATGGATTGCTAAAGAAAGGTCCTTAAAACTTAACTACAACATAAATTACAATTTTAATAATATTGAGAGGAAAATACTATAAACGGATTTACACTCGTTATATTTTATATATTAAACCTGATATTTCGAGCACTTATCACAGGTGGTCAAAGACAAACTGAAGTATTGGTTGTGTTTTAAATCATTTATATAAGTTTAGTTTCATACTTAATTAAAGCAAAATTTTATATTTTAAAATATTGCTTTATACGTTTAATCATAATCAGGGCCCGATTAAGGTTTTTGGCGCCCGTAGGCTATCTTGTACTTCGCGCCCCCCCCCCCCAACGGTTTCCGGCCGGCTTCCCTCTGTCAATTTTCAATAATAAAAAGTGTTCTGCTGTATAGCGGCCATATTATATTTTTGTAATAAAATTTCAACTTACTTAAATTTAAAGACCATTACAGAGAGAGACCATTTAGAGTATTAAACTTTAGGAAAAGAACAACATTCAGCAACTAACTATAAACTTTAATTATTGTTCAAAGGTCTAATGACATGTATGTATAAAACTGCTATGTAATATGTTCAAATTCAACGGTTAAAAGAACTATGCTGTTTGCTGTCATTTCCTAAAAACACACAAACAAACGAACAAAAACAGCAAAATTATAGAAAGTGCAAACTTGCAAAGGGAAAGGATGCTTACTGCTGAGCATTTATTTGTATCTTTAAAATGGAATATGGTCTATTGTTGTAGACTTGTAGGTAACATTCTTTAAAGAGAATCAAGGGTTCTTATTTACCACTGGTTTTGTAGGACATACAAAAATGTGTCCTAGCTACAGCCAAACCTTACATGAGTTTTTAATTCTTATACATTTTTTGTAGATTACTATCATTAAATAGTCACAAAATTCAAAGTTCAGCACTTTGTAATGTTACTTTCAAAAAATCTGTAGGCTTATTTTTTTCAAAATAAATTAAAATGCATACTGTAATTTTAAGGCTGTTAAAATTATGTGAATTTTATCTCTTACTTCAGTATAAATGCTGCCATAATAATGGAGATTTTATTGTTGTCCATTTTAATAAGAAAGCTTAGTAGCTACGTATAGCCTGTTTAATTAGCGTTTTAACTGTAAATCACTGAAAAGGATTTATAATAAATCAATGAACATGGTCAAATTGGTCATCAACTTTCTCTGGTTTATTCAAGTACATTATGTTACATAGAAATGACATTAGACTTTGGTATACAACTTGGTGACTTGAACATTTAATCACAATAACAAACAATGAGCTAGAACTATAAAATTATTAGGCCTACTGTTAACAAAAGAACTTTTTATTTTCTCATGACGATATATTCCCTGATTAAACAAAGTCTTTCTTCCGTGCTTTTGATGAGGCAAACGCATCGATCAAGTCATCAAACGGAACGAGCTGTACATAGCCACTTTCTATAAATAAGACAGCGAGTGCCTGGAGTTTTTCTTGCCGTAGAGTCGACCTCAAATAATTCTTGACTCGAGTAAGAGCAGAAAAGGATCTTTCTCCGCTGCAATTAGACACCGCCATGCTCAAGAAGATCCGCAATGCCACTTCCACGTTCGGAAAAAGAGATTCAAGTTTTAGGGTTTTTACATGTTTCAATAGCCTGTAGGCTTTAGTCCCGGTCGGTTTGACTTTCTTCTTTTCCTCCATTCTGTCTGACAGTACATTTTCCTCTTCATAGAATGTATTATCATCTTTTAAAAATTTTTGAAGATACAAACACTCATCTGGAAATGAATCATCTAGGCCTGTTGAATATTCATTCATTAGCTTTGTTGCCTTTTCCTTCAAGATTGAACTCTCAATTTTATTCAAATTCCATAAAAAGTTGAAGGAGTCTCGTAGTGTGACATAAATTGATTTTCTCCTTGTTAGTTGCCCTAGGAGTGTATCAATTGCTTTGTAGTAACAATTTATCAGGAATGATTTCCGCCCATCAAACTCAGTGTGCCCCTCTTTGCTTTCTCCAAAAGGGATTTTTGGTTTCTTTTTCCTTGTATTGTCTTGTTTGTACTCTTGAGAATTGCACATAAGCTTTGCCTCACTTTCAAAGTTAGAAAATTGTTCCTCATTTCTTAATGAACTTAGAAAAGACTCTAGGAGCTCGTACGAAAGTGCTGTCTGATCTAAGTCTCCATCTTCAGATTGAAGTCGTACACTGATGTCATGAAACTTCATGAGTACTTTATTCCAAAAACAAATCAACATGGTCATTTCCAAAGACTGGAGCTTCTCTATCAGTTGTTTGGCTTCAAGTCGTACGTCTTTTTTATTTTCTTCGTTTGAAGTGATGTCTTGTAACGCTGCGATTATTTGTTTATATGACTTGTGCATGGCTTTACTGGCATCTGCTCTTGCACTCCAGCGAGTTTTCGAAAGGGTCTTGACTGTCAAACATTCTTTGTCATATTGCGACAAGAGAATTTCCCATCTGTGTGTAGATGAATGGAAAAAGTTGTACATTTGCTGTGCCAGGGCAAAATATTCAACAGAACTACTACTACTTTATGCAGCGGTCGAACCTACTAGCTGTAACGAATGAGCTGCGCAAGGAACGTAGTGAGCAAGAGGATTTTGCTCTTTGATTCGATTTTGAAGCCCCTTGTAACACCCAGACATGTTACTTGCATTGTCGTAACTCTGACCTCTACAGTCACTGATATTTAAGTTCAAACTTTCAAGAGTATTTATCACAGCCTTCTCCATATCTTCCCCTTTATGGCCACAATTTGGGATGAACGTTATGAACCGCTCATTAGGTGACCCGTCAGGTGCTACAAAACGAATGACAAAAGTCAATTGATCCACATTGGAAACATCTGGAGTAGAGTCGACAATAATCGAAAAATACTTAGAATTCTTGATATCTGACGCGATTTTGGATTTAACATTGTCAGCTAACAGAGTAATAAACTCGTTAACGATCGTGGAAGATAAGTATGAGGGCACTCCTTTACCTTTATTTCCGAAACGAGCAACATGGTCAGCCATGAAAGGATCAAACTTGCACAAAAGCTCGATACAGCCAAGGAAATTACCATTACTGGTTGACCCCAAAATTTCATTTTCACCATAAAACGGAAGCCCTCGAGAAGTTAAATACTTAACTACTTCAACAACTCTTGACAATACATCTCTCCAATACTTCACTTCTACTTGATGCTGCTCAAGTAGTTTTGCATCAATTCTCTGAGGTACATTCATCCGGGTCAAATATTTGTTCACACATTCTCTGTGCTCTAGACTATTATCATGTTCTTGAATTTTGTGTGAATTTTTCCAATCATTAAAGCCGCATGTAGCTAAGGCAGTCGTCCCCCCATAGAGCTTACAAGGAGCACAGTATACATAGCCAGTTGATTTGGAATAAACTAAATGAGTTCTTTTTACAATCTCTCCATTTACAAGTTTTTTGAAAAAACAAGCTTTGTTCAAATAACGGTTTTGGTCAGAATACTGCCGCTTTGATTGGGAAAAATCCCCACTGTCATTTTGATTGATGCTGTGCACTGCAAAGTATTCACGCAATGCCTCATTTACCAGCCATAAAGCGGGATCATCAAGATTTTTTGAATCGGTTACCTCTTTATTTGCTGGTACACAATCTTGCAACTGATGTCCCAAATCTGCTATTTGCTCGGTTGATGGTGGTGAAGGGACGTGTACAGGTGCAATTTCCGTTGTGGTGTCTGAGACGGTGCGGCTTCATAGCACCTAATCTTTTAGCACCTAATCTCATACCACCTACAGAAAAAAAGTCGTCATTTAGGTGCTGTGATATTAGGCGCTATAAGTTTAGGTACTGTGCAACGATCCACGGTTCGTTTAGGTGCCGTGAGACTGTTTCAAGTTTCAGTGTCACAGCACCTCTCGCTTTGTTCCAAAGGGGCCTTGGTGGGGACAGAGGGGATGGAGGAGAATCCAACCTTGCCCCTCACCCCGCTCCCGACGACCCGCCATTACTGTCCTCTACAGCAGGGCGAGCAGTCGACAGCACAAGGCGAGGCGACACGAGATAGACAATTGTCTCCTCGCACAAGAGAAGGGTCCGTGCGCATGGCGTGCGGCGGTTGTTGATTACAACTAATAATGGCAAAAAAAATTATTTACCTTGAATTTGAATGAATGTTTAGGCCAAACCGCAAATCTTGCACATAATCCAATATTGTAAATTATTTGTTCATCTAATTTCATTGTGTTTTACATTTTTATATAAGTTTTTATCGTCATTGGAATTAAATGTGTTCAAATCGTATATTCCGTGCACTGAAAACCGGTAATAATTTGCATTCAAATCTATATAAAAATAGGCAAAGCCTTAAATCATTCATCACTTATTCTGCAATTTCCCTACGTCAGACAAAGTAAATATTTTATACACGTAAGTATCATGACTTACATAAAAAGCAAATTTATTTGGATTAAAATGTAACATCCATAGGGAATTTAAACCATTAGAAGAACTATAGTTTAGCTTTTTAACCTCCCAATGTTCTATAACAGTGAAATTTGACTCACGAGTTTTATACTTTCAGCCGAAAAATCTAGCTATTTCATGCCAAACTGCTAGATAAGTGTTATAATGAATACAAGTACTATACATATATGATGTTTTTGTGAACCAAATACGAGATTACTTAAAATAACCCGAACGATGTTAGAAGCATTGAAAGACTCGACAGAGTGTAACATAAGTGGTAGCGCACATACGATTCTTCTTTATCTTAAAATCAATAGAGTTCTTATTTAGACCAATAAGAGCATATGTACCAAGTTTGAAGTCACTAGGGCCTTTATAATAAGAGTTATCGTACAGACGGACGCACAACAAAACCATTTCAATAAAGCCTTTCGATTCTTCATAAAGCGTTAATAAATAGGCGGTTCTTTACATTGCATTAAGAAATATATTTATTTTACAATTACTATATAAACTTATAAGTCAAACTGCAATTTGTATAATACATTCCATAAAATAACGAAACTAACCTGAGCTTTTTATAGTAAAAAAGTCAAACTGTACAAAAATGGATTATATTAGTTTTTAATATTTAACTCAATGGTGTTATCAAGATGTTTGTTCTCAATGCAAAACAAATCTACACTTCGTTTGTGCTGATATTTTAGAAAGCACATGGAATCGCATGGGACAAGCACGTCGTGAATCATGGAAGTGTAAGAACTGCTGCTCAGGTAAGAGTAAATAGCAAAAATAAACAATTACTAAGGACATTTTGGCCAAATTGCAAGAAGAAGTTTTGTCAAAATGGAGGATACCGTTAAGGCTCAATTTGAAAAATATGATATTACTTTTAAGAAACAAATGGGTGAATTTAAGGAGCCCATACAATTTTTTTCTATTTATTTTTGCTTATAAATTTGTAATGCTTATAATTACATTTTTTGTACATATTGTTAATGCTGCTTTATTCTAAGTAATATTATAATAATCTCGTGGTATACCATTTATTAGATTTACACTGCTTTTGGCTAGTTTATGAATTTAGTTTAAGTGAAGACATTGTTATGGAAATATGAATTGGACAATGAACACTAAGATAACTGTATTGTAATTATGATTCAACTGAACTCCCGCACGCGCGGCTTGAGGTGCACTGGGAGGTAAATTGTATTTTTAGATAATAAAGAAGATTGAACTTTAACTTGAACTTGAAAAATTGATTTAAGAATATTATTTTAATATTCTATTAAAAAGTGCATATTGTTGTCTATCAATGGCATGAGTATACATTTTAAAAAGGTGAAGATGTCTAAATTCTTTCAATCTGGCTTATGGGCTTATATGAAATAATATCCATAGTATGATTACAAATAAGACCTACATATTACACATAACAATGAATCACAACATATTCTTATTTCGACAAATTTTTAGTAATCCGTTGAAATGTTAAGAAATGTTATAATAAGAGGTGGATCAAAATAGTTGCCTGGAATATTTTACAATTTGAAAACTATTCTAACATTGTTTCATAATCGAATTTTAACTGAGTATTTAAATGTTGCTGACACTCAGTTCATGTTCGTAAAACAGGCAGAAACATTTTTAAAATAAATTAAATTTCAGAACGGGGCTTAATTGCTTACGTAGACAGCAAAAATTTTTTTTATATATATACTTAAATATATATATATATATATATATATATATATACTTATATATATATATATACATACTTATATATATATATATACTTATATATATACTTTTATATATATATATATATATATATATATATATATATATATATATATATATATATATATATATATATACTAGCAGTTACCCGCGGCTTCGCACGCAATCTTCTGTTGAAAAACTGTACAATAGATCTATGTATTCTTTTTCTATAACATAATAAACAGTCTAGAGATAATCGATAGTCACTCAAAGCTATTCCAATCTCCTGATCCAATTTAGATTTAAGTTTAAAGAACAGAGATTTGGGATCCTGAAGTCATAAAGTGAAACAGTTTTTATAAGATTAGTATTTCCCTCCCACATTCCATGTTAATTTATTGACGTTCTTCGATGGCTTCAGTAACAATAAGAGTTAGCCTTTTTATCCCAATGATGAAAGTGTATCGTACAAGTCAAAAATTGCTGCGGTCAATATGGGTCTGTTCTGGTCGTTTAAATTCACCCCCGGTCTAATCTATTTATAGTTCCACAATTGATTTATGCTGTTGCGCTAACCAAAACAATGGTCTCATATGTTGGTTTCGGAATCTAACTTAGATTAAATTTTGATGATTAAGTGATTTTGATATTTTTACCGATCGCTAAATATGTATTAGGGGTATATGCTTCAAGTATTAGGGCAATATTATCTCCATTTGCTTTTCAATTACAATAGTAAAAAGGCCATACACAATGTTAAAGGAACTAACCAGATTAGATTACGTTATGTGCAAACATTCACAGCTTTATACAATAAGGCAGTTGTTATAACAACGTATAAATAGCATTTCTATTGTATTAGATGGATTATTGATCATTGGCGCAATCTAAATTTAAAATTAAATAACTTCGTATTTGAAATCTACATTACACTACTGATTAAGCACTTTACAATAATTCAATATTTACTCAAATCTAAATGTAAACACATGTTTCTGCCTCTTTGATAAACTTCAGCTGAAAGTGTTAACAGCTACTCTAAGTGTTAATTCAGACCAAAAGCTATACTGGTTCCAAATTTCAGCACAATCCGTATAGCAGTTTCAGCGTGATTCGAGGACAAACATCTTAACGTCTAAACATACAAACATCCAAACATCCAAATATCCAAACATTCAAACTTTCGCATTTATAATATTAGTGGGATATATATCTTATTACAGATTGCGCCAGTAACGCACTTATAAGAGCGTGTCTTGTTTTGGCTGTTCAAAGAAAATAACAACTTGTTATGAGTCTTTATAAAAATTATTAATCAGCCTGCTATCTCTGAATTTTGGTGTATTGGCGCGAATATCTCTCTTAGTAATGATTGCATAACAAATTTAAATTAATGTTTAAATTACATTGTCAAAGCTGAACATTCATAGATTAAAAAGACCATGTTAAACAAGTCGTGAATCTTAAAAAGAGGATGAGGACTATTAGAACATTACTTGAAAAAACTGAGAACAAGTATACAGTAAGGCTTCAGAAGACTCATATAACATGACATACAGTGCAAGACGACAACATCAAAACGTATATTAACACTTTTGTTGCTGGTATATACTGAGTGAGATCGACTACTCTCAGTCCTCCCACTGCGTCGTAAGAAGTTTGCCGCAGTCTACTTGTAGACTGATTGTTGTTAAAATTAATCTTCCTGATTTTTGAGGATCAAAGTTATTAATTGTTTAGGACGCAATCTCAATACCTCTTAAAATGTTCCATATGATACTATTAATAACATATCCATTTCATTGTAATCTATTTATACAGGATGTATTACATAGGAAAGAAATAAAATTTTATAATATAGAACAAAAATAGGCTTTCAATTTCGGTTTTTTATTGTATATAAAAAATTATAATTATCAGAAATAAACTCTAATTATTATCTGGCTCACTTGCCTACATAACGGGCATTGGAGATTAACCTGGCAACCATGCAGTGTGTCTCAGCACTCAGTGCACTGGCACAAGGAAATACCACATGTGTATTTGAATCAGGCACACTGCACAGTTACGAGGCACGCAGCAGGAGTGCCTCGTGAAAAATACACCAAATATTGCAATTTGTCTTCT
Source organism: Homalodisca vitripennis (assembly GCF_021130785.1). Taxonomy (NCBI): domain Eukaryota; kingdom Metazoa; phylum Arthropoda; class Insecta; order Hemiptera; family Cicadellidae; genus Homalodisca; species Homalodisca vitripennis. The sequence goes on along the minus strand of NC_060212.1, from coordinate 124,576,484 downwards.
GAGTAATTATAAAATGCCTATTTTGTTTTTTGTTCAATCTGCAATGCTCAATAACAATATTATATTATTCATTTCTGCTATTATAATTATGCAAGCTGCTATTCAAAATTAATGATGACATGTTTTTTTGTAATATACAATACTGAGTCAAAAATATATAAATTTATAAAAGTTTCCACCAAAGCTTAATAAAAAGTGGTTCACAGTGTTCTAATGGTTGTGATTTTGTTATTATTCTGATAGCTTTGTTTTTCAGGATAATGATTTCATTAATTTTAGCGCTATTACCCAATAATATTAGGCCATACCTTGTTATTGATTAAAAATATGCATAGTATGCAGATTTAAAATATTTTTCAGTAACACAATTTATAATACGTCTAAGTAAAAAAATTACTCTACCAAAATATACCTAGAAATTTAGCACAAGAAAAGAAATAATTTGGTGTGTCAATTGTAGGGGTTTGTCGTAAAGTAAACAAAATGTTTTGAGTTTTGACTTCATTTAGTAAAGATCCATTTGATTTAAACCACACTGAGGCTTTCTCAACTGATTCACTGACAAGAACTTGTAGTTTGTCAAAGTTTGTATGGATATTCTAAAGAGTTGTGTCGTTAGCATATCAAAGAGATTTTAACCTAACAACGGTAGGAAATTAATTTATATATAATAAAAACATAATAGGGCCCAGGACTGACCCTTAGGTACAACAATCCCGATCACCAAATTGTTGGATCGATTTCCATTAATAGAAACAAACTTTTCGCCTGCGGTTAGATAAATAGTCTTTAAAGAACTCTTTAAAAGCCGGATTCCCATTAATACCGTAATAGTTAAGTTTTAAGGCCCTGCTCAAGTCAAAATATGTTACCTGAGCAAAGGCTTTAATCTCAAAAGTGTTTAGGACCTCCTTAATTAGTGAATAAATTGCATCAATGGTGTATTTACCTCTTCTATTGTAATAAATTTAGATTGATATTATTTTCCAGATACGCAAAAAGTTCATCATGTAAAACAGTTTTCTATTATTACAGGACAGGTAAAATTTATACTGGGCAATAGCTCTCAGGGAAACTCCTAGACCCTTTCTTAAGAATCGGGCAGATATACATATAGTTAATGGGTTCAAAAACGTATGGTAAATTCTTTAAAAATATATTGTTAGATTTGTTATAAATGTCTTTGCTTTCTGAGTTTTTAACTCTTTTGGCAGCTTTAATGACCTCATCAATTGAGACTTCTACAAAGATAAATGTTTTTCTTTCAAAATATGGTAATTTTCTTATTAAGTTCATTCTATTAACATGAGGCTTTTTGATACTACCCTTTATTTGGTGTTAACCGAATTGAGAAAACAAATGGTTTAAGTTACCTAGAGTGATATTTATTGATAATGTCGATTGAGATGCTAAATGTTTGTATTTTCGTTTATCTGCACCGAAAACGCCTTATATTGGCGTTAAAAACCTCTCCCCAGGCCTTATATTGGTTACTGCTATTTTATATTTTTGCGACATTGTGAGTTCGCATCTTCTACGGACTTTTTATAACATTTCTAGAGATTTAAATAGTTAACACGAAGCCTGTCACTAGTAGAAAGTTTTGTCGATTTCTCCAAAAACAAAAATTTCTTTCATTTGGTCCAGTTCCCCACTATACCAATAATTTTGATTTCGACCTTTAATCTCACTAACTGTGGAACGTTGTTTTTTAACTGTAGAGTAAAATGTTTATTTATGAACTGAAATGGAGAAATATGCATGAACGAGTTTTTGGGTAGAGAATACTCTTCCATTACTAAGTACGACATTCCAATCATGTGAAAACAAATGGTTTGTCAGATCATCAATAGAGGATTCTGGAAAAATTAAAATTAAATGTTTCCACTTGTACTTTTGGATTTAGCAAGGTTTTAGATGTTTCAGACAAAGTATTCTTTTGAATATTTAAAATAAGCCCATTACGATCCGAGAAAGAAAAATAAAGATGTTGCATGAAATAACCTGATCTAGGCAGACTAAAAAACATTATCAAGACAATGGGCTCCCCCAGTTTACAAAGGAAGTTTACAAGGAAGTAAGGAAGGGAAGTTTACAAAGCAAAAACGTAGTTTTTTATAGCGGGTACTACTTCCATGAAAACGAGTAATCTAGGTTTATCTTCTTTAACATACGTTGTATAAACCAATTTATATGACGAGAAGTGTGTGTGTGTGTGTGTGTGTGTGTGTGTGTGTGTGTGTGTGTGTGTGTGCGTGCGTGCGTGCGTGCGTGCGTGCGTGAAATTTAAACTTTTTTCGGATAGCGGGAAGATGAAAAATAATAATATACTTTTTCTAGGGTTTGCAATTTTATATTTCATTCGCTATGGTAGTTAATCTTCATATAGACGCTATTGATTTTCTGTGAAAGTTATGAGGCATGTGTGTGCCACATTTTATGTACATAGGACATAAGGAAGGTCTTCTAAGAATTCCAAGTCCATTTCTACCCCTATGGGTGGATTATATTAATGAAAGATGTAGTTATTGCTATGTATAATACACTGTATAATTCAAAATAAATATTTAAAGCACCTATGAGCAAAAGATATAAGGCAGAAATTACAGGATGGTTTACTAGAAAGGAGTCACTTTAGTTCAGACATGAAAAAATTGAACTTCTAGTGACAGTCAAGCTCCACGCGATTGAACTAATATGGGCTTAAATTAATTTACATATCGCAAAAATAATAAGTCGCTCACTATTAATTATATCACAAAATTTGTAAAGAAGCTTTGGAAAAGACTACGCCTGATTGTTGGATGAAAGTTGTAGAGAATAAAAAAATAGTTATTGATAACGCTTGAACCAATGAATGATTGCTGGGGGAGGCTGTAGAGAGACTACTAATATTTTGACTGAGGGACAGAAATTCGTCGGAAGACTGTGTCAGTGAACATGAGGTAAACAGTGAAAATATAACACCGATATCAAAGACGATGGTGATAGGATTATGGAAGGTATTCGGCCGCTTCGCTTTGAGGAATATTAATTTCCCTCAAATTATCTGTTAGTGAATTTACAAATATAAGTTTAATTAAATATTTGTTTTGGGTAAATGGATAATTTAATCGCCTTTCCTTAAATTAATATATTTACCAGAATCATACAAGCCTAATTTAAACATTTTCCTGTTGTGGTTTGTGTGAAAATAAAACTGTCGATATTTTATCTTGTGATTTTGGCATACGGGGCAAGTTGGTATGTGTGTTTCATTAAGCCATAATGTAGTAAGGTTCCGGCACAGTTACTGTGTACCTCGCTTGTTCTGCACCCTCACTCATAAGTTAAAGACTATTAGTAATAAGCATTGCGTGATTTATAAATAAATACAAGTCTAATGAGTTTCCCAAAAAACTTGTTACGCCTTTAATTATTAACTTAGAACTCTGAATTATCAGTATGTCGTTCTTTAAGAGACATACAACAAATTATATATTATATTTTTAACTGTAATTATTTTTGAATTAGGAGGAGTTAAATTGGAGAAAGCTTAAATTTAAAAGAAAACTGTGTTTTTCTTCATATTTTTGATTATCACAATCAATAAACATATCTAAAATATCTCAATTTCGCTATATATAGATTAATACTACCTAAGCCGTCAAACGTTTTCAGATGTAATAAAGGGGTATATTTTAATGTGGTAGACGTTTTAAGTGAGATGTTTAGTGTGTGTGAGAGAGGTCGCCGGGATCCGGTAAAAATAACATAATATGTCATAATATAAATTCCTAAACGAAACGTCCACCGCCTTCAATTCTTCCGGCGAGCGCGTTTATGCAACCCGCACAGCACGTGTCAATAACCAACTCAGAGCTCTCCCCTAACCACGCGACTCAACGGACGGTCGCCCACTGGCCACGGATAGTGGTGGCGGCCTACCCCTCCGGCGATCCCCACCACTCCCTTTTAGGTGGTGTGATATTAGGTGCTATAAAACTCCAGCACGATCTTTAGGTGCCGTGCGACTCTCGGGCATTTCCTTAGGTGCTGTGAGATTAGGTACTATAATATTAGGTGCTATGAGAATCGGTGCTATTAGACGGTTAAATTTTAGGTGCTGTGAGATTAGGTGTTATTAGATTAGGTGCTGTGAACCCCCACGTCTGAGACATCGGTAGCAGTGGCACTGGCAGGCTGCTGAATCACTTCCACTTCCACTATAACACCGCTGTCCTCACTCACAAACGTTTCGTTCAGTTCCCGTGACGACCGGCAATGTCTCAGCAGAACAACTGGGAGTTTCGGGTTTATTGAAAAAATCGTCTAGTCTATGAATTTTATTTAGAAGAGCACTTTACCGTTCGTTACGCTCCCGGGCCCGTTTACGGTATTCGGAACCACTTGGTTTTTTACTCATAATGTAGCCTACATATGTAAAACAAGCAAACCACTGCTTCTTCTAATATTTCAGTATCAAACACTCTACTCGACTTACGAATAAATGTCAGTGTTTATAATAACGAGCAATGACACCAATTAATCACAACGAAAGTCCAAATAATTCATAGGCCATAGGCCTAAAACAAACAGTGCAGACGAGGAGACGACTGACTGCAGCTGCAGCTACACTCTGTCTCCATCTGTCAGAGAGCGTCAGTGTTGCAAACGGCGAAGGGCGGCGGCCGGCGGCGCCCCTCGCGCGAAGCAAAATTTCCCTTTTAGTTTCCCTACCGTTACGATAATTACTATGCGTTGTCACTAATCGCTATTAATTAATTTCTTTTTCTACTTAATAGTTATTTTTAAGTAAATGGAGTAAATCTAAGGTCTAGGTGGATGTGTAAATAATGTACAAAAATGTATAGTGAAGTTTTAGACCATACCATTTTATTTACTACATATAAAAAAGCACTTCATCTTGAACTCCGAAGCGCCCCCCTAAAATCGTCACCGGTCTCGCGCCCTAGGCTGCAGCCTACTTAGCCTACTGGTTAATCGGGCCCTGATCATAATATTTTATAAATCATCTCTAATAAGTATCATTTGTATCCTAAAATACTCGGTTCAGAATGTTTAAAAATAACTCAAGATATAACACTAAATCTGTAAGAATTTCAGGTGAAACATATTATAATTAACACTTTTAAGTTTTTTTATAATGTATCTTCTTATAAATTAACAATAGAAAATAATATTTTCATTACTAAATCACAGCTTGACAGTTACGATACTTACGATACAGTTGGAATACTAGTTACAAATAGGAACTGAATCGGTCTCAGGAAATGGCACACGATCAGTCTTTTCAATTTATAAATCACAGTAAAAAAACAGGTTCTTTTATTCTATAAATTTCTAACAAATTTCTAACACTCAGCTGTAAAAAAAAACAATTCCAATAAAGAGCGTATATTATGCATTAGAATACTGAAACTAATAAATAATCATCACGTGATTAATGGACGGCTCCTAGTTTTGAGCCAATGTCGTTGTCTTTAAAGTCTATCGAGTTTAAATCCATTTTGGTTTTTGGCGCCGTGTGTAGTGTAAGGCTCAATATAAATGCTAAGACTAAGATGATAAATGCAGCGGCGCCACTGAGGTGATGGTGCCGCTGCCGACGCTGTGTAAACAGCTTTAGATTTTATTAATTTAAAATTCTCCTATAGACAACGTTATAAGATGTGTTATCTTTCGCCAGCACATGTAAGTTGTGAGAACTGGAAACTCTCGGGCAGGCGACGTAGAGCTGACCGTGTGAGAAGCATGGGGTCCCTAAATGTATGCCCGCCTCTTTCAGCGTTTGGCCCTGCGACTTATTAATAGTCATCGAAAAGGCCAACCTCAGAGGAAATTGTAGCCTCTTAAATTGAAAAGGCAAATTATGCGGCATAATCGGAATTCGAGGGATCAGCACGCTTTCTCCTTTAGCTGTCCCAGTGAGAATGGTCGCCTTGGATTATAGTTCTCACTAACTGCTTTCATACTGGCAGAGATTAACTCAATAAAGAAATCACTAAAAAAATGAATTATCATTTACACAGATATTTTCCTTGAATCAAGTTTTTTCTACTTTTTGGGTCCAAAGGAAAAGTCTGAGCGGGAAAGTAATACCAGCAAGTTCTTCTTCTTACCAAGGTGCACACTTTTTACTGCGTTTTTCGATAATAATTATAAAAATATACTTACTGAAAGTAAGTAGTAAAACATCCATTCGGACCACAGATAATGAAAATACCGAGGAGTGATACTCGACTCGACGTATTTTCAGATTTTTCACTTCTTTAACTGAACTTTAAAAGTTTTGTGACGAAACAAACATAAAGTTTTGGCATAATAAGTCGCCCGCATTATCTTTTTATTTTCATTAGCAATGTAAACAGATGTTTCAGAAAGTTTGTCAAATTATAGCTGTCAACAGCTCTTTAGTGCCAGTTTAATTTGAGTTATGAAACGTTATTACGTTTCGTTCTTATCATAACATTCGAATGTAAACAAACTAATTTTTCAATTTGAATTCGACTTTATTTTGGTGAAATAAATGTGTTATGGGTGGTATAAAGCACACTACATGTTAATTCAGACCAAAAGCTATACCTGTTCCAAATTTCAGCACAATCCATATAGCAGTTTCAACGTGATTCGAGGACAGACCTTCAAACATCCAAACATCTAAATATCCAAACATTCAAACTTTCGCATTTATAATATTAGTGGGATTGTAGAGTGCTTGATCAGAAGCACAATGCAGATTGCAAAGACGAAGTTATTATCTCATTTTAAATTTAAATAGCACCAATGATCAATAAACCACCTAATGCATGGAAATACTATTTAAAGATTATGAAAACTACATTATTGTACAAAGCTGTGAATGTTTGCACATAAGGTAATAGAATCTGGTTAGCTCCCTTGACATTGAGTATGGAATTTTAAATCTAAAATAAATTAAATGAGATGAAAAAAGACACTTTATGATAGACGTTGGTTTTCATCGGTATATATTTTCTTGATCGGTGCACAAGACAAACTCTACAAGCTACTGGAAATATCTTAGACAGAAAGTGAATTTAATCAGAAGGAATTTCATTCTTTATAACCAATTTTCTTTATCAAGACTTATCTATATAAAGGAAGTGTCCTGAATTTACTTATCAACTACTAGCAAAAACTATGTAAGATAGAGGCATGACATTTTGTAAATATCTTCATATTGCACCCTAGAAGCTCACAAAAAACAACTTTTCTCTATAGCATTAGGGCTGGTGATAAAGTGATAAAAATTTTCCATACGAAACGCATTGCACCAAAGACATTCTATTTATTAAAAGAACCTATTAAGTAATTATTGGCACTGCTTGAGTATTTTGTTTATAAAAAGATTTAGGTTGGCAACACTAACGCTGAACATACTTCTTTAGCCACCCCCTAGAGTTCTCCCCAATTTGTATTAGGATGTTGTCAGACAAATTACAAATGGTTCTCTGGGAGAAAGTATTTTTAAATTAAGGTAAGCATTTTTTACTGGTTTTCTTGTAGCCTAAATATTTTTAGAGTTGTTTCTTTGGTGTGTTACTTTCCCTTAGGAAAGGTGAAAACTTGCAATTAAGTCAACAATATCTGTAGATGTAATACAAATAATTTTATGATAAGTTAAGGTTACATAACCTCAAAAGCAAGCCTTCAAAGTGGTGCCAGTGACTATCCTATATATTTAAAAGCAAAAAAATGTATTTAAGAGAGTGATTATTTGAAGCTGGAGTTACATCCTGTGAAATGTACAAACAATGTGCTTTTGTTAAATATTGTTATTGTATTACAACCCGTTTTGAAACGGTCATTGGCACATATATGTTTTTCTCGTTGACATGCCACTTGCTGTATCATAACAGTATTTGTCACCTTGTCAATGTTTAGTTATTGGCATGCCAATAAATAGCTTTTATCTTTTCAGATCACCAGTGAACCTTGATATTATGCCTAAATTCTCCTACAAAAACCGATTCTCTTGAGGCAGCTTTACAAGGTGTGAGGAATGGAATGTCCATAAAGACTGCAGCAGAAAAGAACGGTGCTTATCGGTCAAAAATTAAATTTCGGTTTGGTGGCTAGTTTTCCAAAACACAACTTGGACCTCCACCCGTATTAACAAAGGAAGGAGAGGATACAATTGAAAATTGGATTAATGATTGGTGGAAAGGCCACCCACGACGGAAAGAGGATTTGCAACTGAGCGTTCAAGAGTTCAATAAAACAATATAGAAGACCCGATCCTTTTAAATATAATTCTCCTGGCCTTGGTTGGTATGAAGCTTTTTTTTAGAAAGACAATCTAACCTAGCCTTAAGGACTCGTCGGCAAGCTCGTGAGTACGCGAAAACGACATTAAAATTGGTTTAAAACCGTGGAGGATATTTTTCAGAGACGAAAATGCACTGAAGGATTTGAAAGACCCAACTCGTGTTTTTAATGGTGATGAGACAAACTTCTTGCTGTGTCCAAAGGGTTCTATAGTTTTGACTCCCATGGGATAAAAAAATGTGTATGAAATTGACAAAGGACCAAAACCTTGCTCTTCAAAAAACTGTCACTGAACTACGTGTGCTAGAAAAGCCTGTTTCCGAAGATATCAAAAAACCAAAACACTGTATTCCTGAAATGGGTTCATCTGCACCATGTGTCGTCCCCAGTCCAGTACAACATGACACTACATATCTCCAGGAATCAGAGAAAAATAAGGAACATTACCATACCTACTGTACAACTCCTAGGAAAAAGTCGAGTGAAGGTTTATGCTTACGCTTCCAGCTTCACAAGGCATTGTCCAAACCTCTGGAAGCAGTTGTCAAGCTTTAGCTGATGTTCTCATGAGGCCAGAAACTCCCACCAGAAAAACTAAAAGAGTACCTTACGTTGTTTCTAGGAAGAAATGGAAAAGATTGGTTGAAGAAAGGGACAAAAAAGCAAATGAAGAAAGAGGCAAGTCTGGAAGGAAAAGACTAAGGGAATAAAATACGATAATTATTAAAGGCCAGAAAGGAAAAGTATACTAAACAAAACAAAAACATTTCTGTTAACAAGAAAAATAATGAAAATAAATTGCCTGAGAACAAAGTTGAAAGCTTATGTTGTTGGAGGACCGTCCGTGTTAACGTTATGGGGAAAAGTTGTTTCCCGAAACAAAAAGTGGCTTGTGCTACAGTTGTGGGACAAATTTCAACGACGAACAAGGAGACCAACCTGTTGAATGTGATATGTGGTAGGCTGTATTACATTAAAATGTGTACAAAACAGAGACGAAATTGATGGAAATGATCTTGTATTTGTATACACTTCGTGTTTGGACTTCTTAAGTGGAATTTCTAAGGAACTAAACAGTGTAAGATTTCGGTAGGGAGTTGGAGCAGAGCAAATTTTAATTTTCAAGGTCCCTATTGTTCATTTTGTTTATTGATAAAATCATTATATTTGACTCTAGTCTGTCATTGGATTTATGATTAATTATTTGTTTTCATGGTATTTGAAAAATAGTAGTAGATAGGCCCTTGTCTCTCTATTTTTAACTTTATACTTACGTAATGACATTTATTGTCTCTAATAACAACATGTATACAAATTATAGAACACTAGAGTAAATTTTGTGCTTGATTTCAATGCCTGAATCTTGTCAATGCAAAATATTTGTCGTTGACCGAACCAATAACTACAAATTGGGTGCCAATCACTGTACATATGTACATAATTTTTTTTTTAAAATTACTTACAATTCAATATAACATATATTTATTATTGGGATTTATTGTGAATCTTAAAAGACACAATACCTGTAAAGGAAAAAAAAAAACAATCAGTATTAACAAACAGTTCCAATGACTATGTTTACCCTATGTAAACATTATACAGTAATACTACAACACAATCATATGTTTAATTAACTTTAGTATAATTTTAAATATATTGACATATACATTTCACCAGCGTCTTCTTATTGGAAATTCTAAATGCTTAATATATGATCAAACACTCCAATAAAATGAAAAAGTTTTATTTTGTGAGGCCTTTCGTGCTCAAAGAACACATCGTCAGACCCACATAACTGAAATAAAAGTAAAGTAATAATACAAACAATTTAGACTTAAATAAAAACATATGTCTTGAAAAATACAAAGAGATCAGATTTTAAAGGCCAGGAAGTATGTCTGCTGTATATATAAAAATTTATATTTCTTTAGATTAAAGGCAGTAACGGTGAATTTTGTAGAGGTCCAGGCTCATTATTTACTAGATAATTTTGGTTCTTCTGCATAAAAATAGTTTCGTAAGCATCCAGGAATTTGTTGTTTTTGACTTCTTTTAATAATTTGACTTGTGAAAAGCAGTGTCCAGTATGAAGTGCATGTTTCGCCATGGCCGATGTGGATGCATGGAAAAAAAACATGCACTTCATACTGGACACTGCTTTTCACAAGTCAAATTATTAAAAGAAGTCAAAAACAACAAATTCCTGGATGCTTACGAAACTATTTTTATGCAGAAGAACCAAAATTATCTAGTAAATAATGAGCCTGGACCTCTACAAAATTCACCGTTACTGCCTTTAATCTAAAGAAATATAAATTTTTACATATACAGCAGACATACTTCCTGGCCTTTAAAATCTGATCTCTTTGTATTTTTCAAGACATATGTTTTTATTTAAGTCTAAATTGTTTGTATTATTACTTTACTTTTATTTCAGTTATGTGGGTCTGACGATGTGTTCTTTGAGCACGAAAGGCCTCACAAAATAAAACTTTTTCATTTTATTGGAGTGTTTGATCATATATTAAGCATATTGACATATGTTTTATATGGAATGACATGCACCATTATCTATGTGGCTAATATAGCAATGAAACTTCATGAAAAAATTCCAAGTCTATAGATTAGGTCGATCTCGAAATATCGTGTGGACAGACATACAGACAATTGAAATATTCAGCCCCTAAAGGGACAGATCCTACTAAAAATTAGCCAATAAATTTTAATACTAAATTAAATACTTATACTATACAAAATGTAAATAAAAATTCAGATTCAGGAATTATAGAGTTACACCAGTCTTGGACTATTAATATATGACCATAAGGACAGTAATTAAACCCCTTACGTTATTAAATCTTTATATTCTGTTGCAGAAAGTTAGGGATGTTCCCATTTAAAGATATTATTAACATGCATTAAAACCTGTTATTTCAATGGAAGTGTATTATAAATTAGTTTAATACTTTGTTAAGTACAAAAATGATTTGTGAGTTTCTAAACAAGCAAGAAAAATATATGAAATAATTTTAAATTCTTTGGATGTACCATGTTCATGTAACATAGAAGTATGTTGAAACGTAAACTCATATTACGTAAACTCAAGTTATTCGAGGTGTAGCTATTAAAATAACGAGACTGACGCTGCTGCGGATCAAAGAGGCATGCTTCAGCCGTGAATAATCAACAGCTGTTTAGAGTGAACCTTTCTCTTTAGTATGCAGCTAGTCTCGCTTCTGTAAACAACACTCTGTTTAGTCAGAGCCTACGTTCGCGTTATTGTTGTTTGGTGTTTTCCGGATAAAATGGTAGTGTAATAGTACAGCAACAAATTATCGTTAAATTTCACTTTCAACTTGGAAATACTGCTACTGGAACTTAATAATTTATTGCAAGCAGTTTATGGTACTGAATGTTTTATTGTATGTAGCGTGTTTTTGAATGGTTTAAGCGTTTTAAAGGTGGCAGAGAAGACGTTGAGGATGATTCGTAGCCAGTTCGCCCTTCAACGTAAAAAACGAAAATGTCGACAAAGTCGGTAATTTGATTTAGTCTGACTGTAGATCAAGTATTTCGCACAATTGATGACACTGTAGGTATTGATAAAGAATGTGTACGGCAAATTTTACATAACTTTTTTATCATGCGAAAAGTAGGCTAATGTGTTAAAATGATAGCTAAAATTCTAACGCTGAACAACAAGCTCGGAAAATATATTTGTACTGATAAATTTTTGGAAAGGATTCTGACATTTGATGAAACGTGGCTTTTTATTATCTGCAAACGAAACAGTACACTGGAAGAGCCCAAGTTCACTGAGAGCGAAAAAGTCTCGAATGAGCAAGTCAATTTAAAAATTTAAAGCAACGCCGATTTTTTTTTTTATCCATGGGATTGTGTATCTTCACTGGATTCCTGAAACTTAAACAAGAATTAAAAACTACTACCTAGAGGTCCTTCCTAAACTGCGTAAAAGAGGAAGGAAAAAAACGCCCCAAAATTTAGAAGGTTCTCCACCAAGACAATGCGCCAGCTCATTCTGCGTTACCTGTCAAAAGATTCTTAGCCAAGTGCAACATCCCAGTGTTAGAAACATCTTCCTTATTCACCAGATCTTGCACCATATGACTTCTACATGTTTTTAAGGTGAAATTTGCATTAAAAGAAGATTTGAGTCTGTAGAAGCTGAAAAATAGAAAGCGGCACACGTCCTGAAGGAGCTGACAGAAGATAACTTCCATCACAGTTTCCAATTCTCATGGAGCGTTGTAGAGATAGAGAAGGAGTGTATATTAAAGTGACAGTAAGTGATAGTGTAAAAAATAAAAGTAATATTTTTTACAACGTCAGTTTGGTTGTTCAATAGCTACAACTCCCTTTTTTTAGTATTAGAAATACTGTACTTTTTCTTAAAATGTCATGATTCATCAAGAATATACAAGTATTGTTAAATTAAATCTGCGTAAATAAATCAGTGGTATTTCGTTATAAACCCGAAACTGACAGAAGCGTAACAACACCAACAACACCAAGAGCTATTGGTTCGAAAACAACTGCATTTTAGTCACTAATCAGACGATTTGAAACACTGAAATTCGTCCATATTTATCTTACGTTAATACATTCACCACTGGCGGCACTCATGAGTGCTCGCGCCGCAAGCCTTTACAATGCTGCCGTGCCTCAAAAGTGCCGCACAACCGAACTAAACTAGGACCGTCAGTTTTAATGTGATAGTCTGTTGAGACGGTTGTAGTATTGTGTGCTTGTTTAGAACATCTGTGGCGACTCTGTGGACGGTCTGGTTCGCACGGTGCGGCACGGCACTCAAGAGTGCCATATTACACAATATTGTCGCGTTGTGTTCGCGAGGTTGTGGACGTACTGTGGTGTTATTACGTATGTTTAGTGATAATAAGTGACTATAATAATGGCAGCAAACGGCCCTTCTCCATCGGGGACAAGAAATATTCAGCAGGTGGATGAAGTGCGTGAGGTGCACGGTGCTGGGGGCACTCCGGAGTGCCCCTTTTTGAACTGCCCCAAAAGTCAAAACACAACATTGGAAGCTGCTTTTATCCATCGCAGACGTCTAATTACAGCATAAAGGTAAGATTTATTTTATAAAAAATTTCAGCACGGGTATGATGTATAATGTTTTTTACAGGTAGTACTGAATGTGTTAACTGTGAACTCGAGACTTGAATTACAATAATATGTCTTAAATATAAAACTAAAATGATTGGTTTGGCATAAATGTAATATTTTGGTTTAGCGATTTAGATCTTCGTCCATGAACATACCATTTTAAACGTTTAACAGAAAAGTAACAGAATTGTTTTGTGTAAAGCGTTAGAATGATACTATCGTTTCCCCTTATAAATGTGAAGGGAGTAAGTAGGAAACATTTTTACGAGTAAATATTTTATTGATTTTGACAAAGGAAAATGTTTTGCTTTGACAGTGACAACCTTCAGCTGTCAACTTTTAGGTTCAGCGCTCTTTGTTTGCTCGTCCATCGCAAACTTGACTGAATATTACTGGAATCTCATAGTTTCTGTTGATACTGTGTATATTTCTGTAATCCTTCTTTAGAAAATATTTGGATACTTAAGTTTTATTCTTATCATTAAAATGAAAGATTTATATTGAAGTTGTAATAATAAGGTTTACTTTAGCCTTTTTCCCATTTTAACGTTTTTGAGTATTTAAGAATGAAAGAAATTCGTCAACAAACTGGGTTTGATGTTTTCAAAAAAATATATTTTAGTATCGTTATTATATTATATCAAAGTCTAACTCTGGAATACGGTAATTCTATAAAAATAGAATAAAAAAGCAAGTTTTTGCATAGGAAACATACCACAATCTATCTTGGCACGTAACGTTGAGGTTGTTATACCTCCGTGGTTTTATAACATTACTGAAAAATTAATAATTACACGCTTTTTATGTAATGATAAATGTAAATTAAACATTGGAATGTGCGGGACTTTCTTTATGAAACCAATTTTACTGAAGCAAATTTAGATTCTTGAGGTTTAGACGCACATCTAAGGAATGCAATAATCGCATTAAATATAAGTACTTTTAATTCTGGTGCTGATTGTTCTAATGCCAATTCGTGTAAGATTGCAATGGGCTTTGCAGCACTAAAGTAAAAAGATTATCAACGAAAGCTAGCTGGTTATTTCCAAGTAAAAATAAAAAGCACACTTAACAAAAATTTAAGTACTATAGAATAATTTGAATTTAAAATAACCGGTGAAAGTATCGCTTACAACTTTAGAACTAAGAGTCCGCGTAAACAATGTTTCGTAAATTCTCCTTTCATTCTCTTTCACACAGAAAATTATTTACTGGCACGACAATTTTTAAGATTTTAGATGTTTAAAATATTTAAATTTTTATATATTATTTATGCCTTTGAATTTTTACATTAATTAATTTTTAGAAAGTAGCAAAATTATTTAAAGACATCACTATCACCGATATACCTTCATGATCTTTTTCCTAAGCATACATAAAAGAAGCAATTTTCTGTGTACGAAAAATTCTTTTTGGTAAGAAATAAGGTGGGAATCCAATCGGTATTACGCCTTCTTTCGCGAGGAATAAATTGACTGAAAAGCGGATTAGCGTGTATTGGTGGAGAATCTTCAATAAGGAAATATGAAAAATACGGAGAAATATGTGGTGCATATCGAATGTAACGTGTGTTGTTAAGTAAATACAGAAAATATATAATGTTTTATTAATAATGCTTAATATTAATAATGTTAAATAATAATTTTAATATAATTATTTTATTTATTCATTATTGTTATGTTAAATAAAACGGAATTTTTAGAAAAACACTTATAAAGATCAATGTTACTTATATTATTATACACATGCATTATGCTATTTAATTTATTTTTAATAAACATTTAATTAAAAAAAAATTAAATTCGTACACTTGAATATTGTGTCTATCGGCAAGGTAGTTCTAATGTTTAAATACAACATTCATTCAATTAAGAGTTTCACAGCGTTTCTACTACAGTGATTTCCAACGACTTTAATACAAGATGTACAAGGTAAGAATACGCCACACCATGTTATAAATTCGCTGAGCTTAAAAATACAAAAGTTTAGGCATATAGCTTATTGTTCTAGGCTATAAGTGTTATATATCAGATGTTAAAATGGCATATAGTTTTACTTAGTTTGTTTAAAAAAATTATTTATTCTGTGACATATCTTGTTGCAACAAGATTTACCCTAAAACGAATCTAAAAATATTTGCTAACGCTAAGGAAAATCACATAATGTGACATACATCATCATAAAACTCAATATTGCCCATACAGAAATGAAGCTTTATACAAAATTTCAAGTCCATAGATCGGTTTGTTCTTGAGATATCGTGCGGACAGATAGACAGACAGACAGACAAAATTAATTTTTACCAGCATCTCCAGTGGTTACTAGGCTTTAATGTTCCCTTAGTCAATGTGTTAGGCAGTAACTTATGCAGATTGAAAGATAAAAGAAAAATTATTCAAAACTTATCTCATGTAAAATTTTGTGGTAGATACATGAAGCATAGTCACCCAGACTGTGTCATTTATATTGGTATTTAATGATAATTATTTATTGATAATGCCGTCTCATCAATGTAAGTCTATTGCCCTTCAGTGGTCAGGCAGGCCTGGGATTAAGGATATCAGGAGGCTAATTAATTCACTCTTTGTATACATTTCAGTAAAGGTCAATTAGTAATGAAAGGTGGCTAGAGAGGCGTGACCACATTGTGCTGATCCTGGCCTCTCGGTAATATCAATTAGCATAAATATTTATAATTGGGATCACATTGTGGTCCAATTCTGATGCACGACCATATATTGTAATACTAAATCTAATAGCCAATTAGCATATGAAAGCAAACAACCCATTTTTATTACAGTCAGTAGGTGAATTTCCCTAAGTAACGATCGGCAGCTGTGTTATTTGTGGGGGGCGGGGAGTGTCAGAAGGCGTGATGATTATTAAAAAGGTTAAAAATACTAAAACAATATTTTTTACAGTTTTAGATTTTTTAGCTTCATACACTTAATTAAAATCAACTGTTAGACACATAATTAAAATAGTTGTGGTTGTTATTTTTAAATATTTTGATATACTCGTATTCCATTCTGACCTCTCCTAAAGGTTTCGTGGCTGACGATTGGTTTCTTTATTAGAGTAAAATAATCTCGATGTCACGAAAAAAAAGGTTATGTTATTATACAATGCAAATCGGTTTCAGCTCCTGGACTAATGGAGTATAAACTTGCTCGTAATAAGAGGGCATTTCTTTATTTACATTTTCTAATCTTGTACTAAAAAAACTTAATGATATCATAGTATAAAACCTGATCATAAATAGAATATTACATGGCGTGGTTATAGTTTATCTCCATAATTATTCCCCAATTTTGTTATTAAATATTGGTTTAAGCGGTTTTGATTTTCAACAGCGACAACGTAAATTTGATGTGCCATCTGATACTTGTTTTACCAAGTTGTGACACACGAGTGTTAAACTCCTCAAGTATGTCACTTGTGACTTTTATTGTGAGAAAAATGTATAAAAGAAGACAATTGAAAATAATCATATTTTCGAAAGCGATTACCAACTACTGGCTAATGGGCCAGAAATTTCTAGTTTGTGATAATTCTAAAAAAAAACTATTGCTTCTACTTACAAATGGTCAGAGAATAGCCACTTACAGTAAAATAGTCAGTGGTTCTGAATAAAAGGAAAACAAAGAAGCTAGCCTTCGTTTGATCGGATTTGAATATATTTCAGATACCATACATTTACATATACTTTAGAGCTCTTACTGAGTCCTCAAGTTGGATTACACGTGCTACTAAAAGTGTTACTAAGTGTTTACACATGCTTACAGTTCCTACAGAGCCTGCAGACTGCATTACACGACGTTTTTACTGCTTACATGAACATTATAACATGTACTGAGCCCTCAAGCTGGATTACACTTTGTGTTACTAAGTGTTTACACATGCTTACAGATCCTAACAGAGCCTGCAGACTGCATTACAACGACGTTTTACTGCTTACATGAACTTTATATCGCGTACTGTGCCCTCAAGCTGGATATACACGTTGTGTTACTAAGTGTTTACACATTGCTTACAGATCCTAACAGGGCTTGCAGGACTGCATTACACGACGTTTTACTGCTTACATGAACTTTATATCGCGTACTGAGCCCTCAAGCTGGATATACACGTTTGTGTTACTAAGTGTTTACATATGCTTACAGTTCATACAGAGCCTACAGACAGCCTTTACACAACGTTTTACTGCCTTACATGAACTTTATAACTCGTACTGAGCCCTCCAAGCTGGATATCACGTTGTGTTACTAAGTGTTTACCACGTGCTTACAGTTCATACAGAGCCTACAGACAGCTTTACACGACGTTTTACTGCTTACATGAACTTTATAACTCGTACTGAGCCTCCAAGCTGGATATCACGTTGTGTTTACTTAAGTGTTTACACATGGTTACAGTTCATACAGAGCCTACAGACAGCTTTACACGACGTCGTTTTACTGCCATACATGAACTTTATAACTCGTACTGAGCCCTCCAAGCTGGATATCACTTTGTGTTACTAAGTGTTTAACACGTGCTTACAGTTCCTACAGAGCCTACAGACAGCTTTTACAACGACACGTTTTACTGCTTACATGAACTTTATAACGCGTACTGAGCCTCCAAGCTGGATATCACGTTGTGGTTACTAAGTGTTTACACGTGCTTACAGTTCATACAGAGCCTACAGACAGCTTTTACACGACGTTTTTACTGCTTACATGAACTTTATAAACTCCGTACTGAGCCTCCAAGCTGGATATCACGTTGTGTTACTAAGTGTTTACACATGGTTTACAGTTCATTACAGAGTCTGCAGACTGCATTACACGACGTTTTACTACTTACATGAAGTTTATAGCACGTACTGGAGCCCTCAAGCTGGATATCACGTTGTGTTACTAAGTGTTTACATATACTTTCAAGTCTTATTGAACCCTCAGGCTGCATAATACGATGTGTTACTGTTTATATTGACTTTATAACTTTTACTGAGCTTTTACATGAGAAAACGTGCTACTAATTACAAGGGTATACTTATATTATCCAAAAACTTAAAACAGTGGTTAATGAAACGATCATATTTATCAGATATGCGAAGACACGTATCATATAACGTTTCATTTCCAGTTAACAGGATTTCAGCTTTGCCATTTAACTTTCAAATTAAAAAATGATGGAAAAAGAAAAAATATTATTCTAATGGTAGAGTAAGACTACAAAGTGCTAATTGAAAACTAGAATTACATTTTATTTATTTCCTATTAATTAACACACACATAAATCAGTTCTATAAGCTAAAATATTACAGACTTGTAAACATTCATTTTAATATACATAGCCTACATGTATATATTTTAATAAAATATGTTTTGTGTTAGATTTATGATGGCTGAATAAACATTTACTCATAAAATATTTTAATTAGAACACCGCAAACAGTGTCTTGGAGTTACAATAAAAGATTATTACTAAAGGATATGTGTTTAACCAGTAATGATTTTACTGAAGGAAATTGAGGTTGACACAACGTTCGTGTGCTGCAATTTTATGTCAACATGTGGACATAATTATTGTCAAGTGTAAATTGTGTAACAAGCTGGCATGTGTTTACGCACCCTCTCCATATTAATGAGCCTGGTGTGGTTGCAGGTGACAATTATCACAGAATCCCAGTGTTCGGCAAAAGCTTGATTTTTAATCTCTACAAAAAATCCAACCAAAGCTTTATTGAGTTCATGAAATTTATAATTTTTTTAATTTAATATCATTGTTTACTTAGTAAAGTTCTTTACGATTTTTTCGTTTTAGACGTTTAATTTGAAGTTTTCGTATGTAGATATAACCTTGCATGCTTAAACGCCAGACCATATGAATAGACATAGAAGTCAAAAGACGATCCAGATATAATATTAGATCAAAACTTACATCTTGTATGCCAGTGTTCGGCAAAAGCTTGATTTTTAATCTCTACAAAAATCCAACAAAGCTTTATTGAGTTCATGAAATTTATAATTTTTTTAATTAATATCATTGTTTACTTAGTAAAGTTCCTTACGATTTTTCGTTTTAGACGTTTAATTTGAAGTTTTCGTATGTAGATATAACCTGCATGCTTAACGCCAACCATCTGAACAGACATAGAAGTCAAAAGTCGATCCAAATATAAAATTTAGATCAAAACTTACATCTTGTATGGTGTATAAGAAACTAATCATATGTTTATGAATTACTATATTATGGATCAGTATGTGTAATAATCTTGCTTGATTGTGAGATGATTTTCATATTTTTCCCACTTTTAAATTTGCAGGACTTTCAGGGCTAGGCGTAGTTGTTGGAGAATATATAATAGAAAACTTTGTATAATAATATAATACAAAAATTATTCCGTGTTTCAAGTACTATGGTTTCAGCTAATTTATATCCACTTGTAAAACATTAAGTAGGTCTAATAGCTTAGGTACTTTTATATGATAAAATTATTTAACGTTTTGTATTTTTCAATACCGGTATATAAATTTTAAAAGTGCAAACATTTCAAGATCTCTGCAGGGTTTGAAATCTAAGACCAAAATTGTTTCCAATTGAGGATTCTGTTATTGCATGTAGTATTCGAACTAACAGAATCATGGTATATGATTTTGCCTGAATTTCTGTGGTTTATCAAAACCTTTGAGCTAGAGGAGGTGAATATTTAATATCAGACTGCAATAAGGCTTCTTTATGATCAATAATTAGGTAATACTGACACATTTCTTAATTTTCGCATTCGAATAATTAGTTGGAAATACTATAATAGTTAGACGCTCGGAGGCCTACTTAGTGGAGTTCATTGATGAAATCAATCCTTCCTTAGTTAGAAACCAGATAGGAAGCATGAATATCTGTGCAACACTATACGGCATTTGATTCAGAATTACATAATATTTCTTTAGTTTCTCTATCCATAGTAAAAATTTCCAAGATGAGTGGGAAAAACCTTGAAATCTGAGAACACATTTGAGTTTGAGTGAATCACTGAGTGGTAGCGTGCAGAATATAATCATTTATAGTTTTACTGGATTTTAAATTAAAAACTATCGGCCTCGTGAATGATAATTATCATTCAACTACTGCTAATAAAGCACGTCTTCTTATACAGGTGAGTTGAAAGTAACTTATGTTCAGCGAGGTTCACTATAGCTTACCCAATGAACGACAGGGACAGAACAATAATCAATATTCTTTGATAAAGTCTGTCAATAGTTTTGATAATTGGATGTATATTTTGTCTAGAAGTTATTTTCTTTCTTTATTATTTCTTATCCTCTTATTGTGCTTAGAAAATAGAATTGACTTGTTTGCAGGCCCTTTGTTTTGTTTTGTCGAATTTTATTGCGTATTTCATTTTGTAACTATGGTCGGGGTTTCCATACCTTAATGTTTTCACCTGATGTTGGTACAAAACATCATTAGACCCATATTATCGTAGTGTTGAAACTAGGTTCATGGGAAATATAGACACTGTCATTTCAGTATGAGAGAATTCCAAGGATCCCTTACATAATGTTTTGGGATTAAAAACGAATTTGTATAGGCTACTTTTGTTAAAAAGTAATAAATTTTGTTATTGTGTCTTTTTAAGTGAAAATTTAAAATCCGATATTGAAAAGTGAAGCACTTTCAAACGCGTCATTCGCATCAAATCTAAAGGTCAGACAAAGTTCCTGTAGCTAAATAGAATGGAAAGAGAGAAACGGCGGGAAGTAGGATTCAATTAGTTTGTAATCCAAGATATTTACACTTGGCGCTGCCAGTTTCTCGGATTTCTCAAAGCCAAGACCGTTTCACGGAAGTTAGTTGACTAAGATTCAAATTAAGACTTGTCAGCACAACAAACAACGAAGATTACAACTTGGAACAGCTCCTTCACTGGTTACATTTAGTATTTCCTGAATCTGTTTCCAAGATGTAGTTTATTTTGGAGTTATATTTGGTGTTCGATATTTGCTCGAATTCAATTCACTACAAAATAGATAATTCAACGATCTACATCCTTACCTTAACAAAAAAAGGTACGCCACGTTGTTGTCCGTAACAGGCTCTACTGTGGTTACATGCAAAGTTTCAACACTATACCTCATCATTCCATACAAGAGATGTCCTGCAGACATACAATCATACAAGAAATAAGTTGACACAAACGTTAAACATCATAAAACTTATTATTGTAAAAATGAAGTTTCGTACAAAATTTAAAAATATACTTTTTTTATCTTGACATATACATGATACATTAACAATTTAGTCCATTACATTAAAGTGTTTAAATAATAGAATTATACTAAAAAAAGTCACTGTAATATAAGGTCGTATGTTGAAATAGTTAGGCTACATGTGTTAATATGTCACAAGTTTTGAATATTTTTATAGGTGTATTGATTTTATTAAAAATATTATATATTCTCCTATTTTCTCGTCACCATAATAGTTAGCTATAAAATAAATGTAAAAATTTTCACTTACGCTCAGCAAAATCCCATGGAGTAACATGCGCTCCAGTAGAAGTTGCATAAATTGTCTGAGCGTTAGCGAAGCCTAACATTTATGGCGCTGAAAAAAACACCAGTTCTGTCTGTCTGCATATCTGTCTTGCCCATCGATATTTCGAACACAAACTGACCTACAGACATGTTTTCATCAAGCTTCATTTTTATATAATGTATTATGTCACTCTATAGGGTTTGAGCGTTAACGAGTATTTTTGTATTGGTATTATATGTAGCCACAATGACAACGAGAAAATAAATGAATGAATGGAACTTGTAAACAAAACTGAGTACAACGATATGGGATCTTAACATGTGTCCCTATCGTCGAATAAATATAAAAAAAGGAACATTTTATACCGTAACAGTTTCAAATTGCAGAAGTATTTCTAAAAAAGATTTTTATGAATGTTACTGTGTAATGAGCGAAAAATTGCCTGATTCAGAATTTAGATTTCTTACAACCTAAACCGAGTTTCCTGCCGTAGGCGAGTAACTAGTTTTATAGTTCCATAGTTTTATTTAAGAAAGTGCCTGTATTTAACAACTATAATGCAAAATATTTGTAATCAAATTGATTCGCAATCATTGCATAATTCGAAACTGCAGAATCCAATTAACCAATTCTGAAGAAGATATAGCCCATTTATTTTGTTAACAGAAAATACAAAACTTAACAATTAATATTTACAAGATATCCAAAGCAAGATCATGATAAAACGCTTCAAGATATAAAGAACAAGGGATTTATGATATAACATATACGGTTTAACAGCAATAAAACAAATTAAGAAATTAACAATTATAAATAAATCTAGCAGTTAACCTGCGGCTTCGTATGAAATTTCCTGCTAAACAACCGGCAAAGTCCAAATCCGTATCCGTATCCGTATTTCTGGGGCAAGAATTTGTAATGAAATATAATGGAGCACAATATTGCAGAGTTTACGGTAAAGAGGATCAGAGCTCAAACAAAATTGCGCCTGCCACTTATTTAGGTTTTACGTGAGCAGGAGCACTTCTTGTTTTAATGATTTATATTTCCGTCTCTACGGAATATGCTTTTCTGGGGGGGGGGGGGGGTGGGGGGGGGGGGGGGTGGGGGGGGGGGGGGGTGGGGGGGGGGGGGGGTGGGGGGGGGGGGGGGTGGGGGGGGGGGGGGGTGGGATTATTAGTGCAATTGATATTTTGATGAGAAAATAAGTTCTTATTTCACAATTCATAGCCATTCAGCATAATGTTCATGGAGAGGTAAAATAATAAATTTTGTTCACTCCTGGAGAAATCACAGGTGCTTAAAACAAAATTTTTTGCAATTTAAACGATTTAATAGAATAATAACGTTTAAATATTAAGTAATTACTTAACTGTAAGTTTAATTATAATATCGTGATAAATCCACTCATAAATATAAATTTCATTGTAGACACGGTAAAAAATTCATTGTATTTCCTTATGGAAAAAACTCATTTTGTTCGAATAATACTGGCGTATAACTGACTTGGAATACACAACGTAATCAATCAATCAGTATTGAAATTTCCGATTACACAACACACGTTTTAATACTCAACGATTGAGGTAGATTCAGTCAGTGACCAACATTTCCGTGCAATTAGGATTTTGCAACTGAATCACAAAATGAGCATCGCTTGTATAATCAGCAGCAAGCTGCTGAATTTGATCTGCAAATAGCTACATGTTGAAATGTTCTGTGCCAGCAAACGCATCAATCGTTCTAAATATTAATTTCGTTAGGTAAATCATTTTTATTAACAATGATAATTGTGATTATTGACTCATATAACTTTTTCGTTATAAAGAAATATAATCAAGAAAAGTTTCTATTACTATTCATTTATCTTGCAGTATAAGACACATTCATTGTATCAAAAGCTGAGCTCGTCGCAGTGGCGAAATTAATTAATTTTAATTTTCCATCTGCCTTATGCGTATTATCTTAGGTTAATGGACTTCTTTGAAGTGTTTAGGATTTGTGTATTGTAAATAATGTAATCTAGTAAAATCACTTGGTAGTTAAAATATGTTTTGGTACATCTTTACGCGATAATTCCATACGAGGTAGTTTTGATAAAATGCATGTTTTTCCATAGTAAACGTGATGTCACTAATGTTCCGTTTTAAAGAAAATTGAAAATGTATATATGCAAGCGATTTTGTGGAGGAAAATTTAAAAAAACACTTGAATGACTTTTTTCTACTTACTTTGTTACCTTTATATTGTTATTTTATGTTGTTATATTTTTATAGTTATTTATATTGTTATATTTCAATGTTACTTTTATTTGAAGTTTATTTATCTCTTTTTCACTACATCTAATTGCTAATAAGTAGTCTAAGTTACGTTATTTCATAAATCTTTCACTTGCTATCAAAGATTAGGGTAGGTACCTACATGTCTTAAGTTATTATCATCAGTTTCGGTTTTTGGCTTTTTCATACTTAGTTTAGTCTGGTTTTCGACCATTGAATTAATATTAGGATGAATGACTTATTTTTCTTGTTTTGGTTGAATGGACTCTGTATCAATCAATCAATCAATCAAAATGCCTTTATTTACAAGCGTTTCTCAGTACATACACTGTTTTGCAGAACAACTCGTCATTTAATGGCCTTAAATACTAAATAACAAAGACTTGTGATTAAAACTAAAAGGAACAACATTGGATTATACTAAATACTAAAACTTATACACTAACAACTTAAATACGTTATTTATCACCACATATGTAGTCCTTAACTTTTAATTTAAAAGAATTGCAACTGTATTGCTTAAGGCTAAGGGGGAGGTCATTGTACAATTTAGGGCCGAAATACGAAAAACTTTTCCTCCCGACTTCATGCCTGACTTTTCGAAAGTCAAGAGGGTAGCCATGGCGGGTACTGCGTTGCGAGACCCCCTCCCGGAACAACAACCGCTCGCTCAGGTACTGCGGTTCCTGGTGTGATAGGACCTTGTGGACCGATGAGCAAGTCAACATCCTGCAGAGGGACTCCACTGGTAGCAAGCTGGCAGCATCTCGAAAGGGGGACACGTGATCAAAACGTTTCAAGTTGAAAATGAAACGCACCGCAGAGTTTTGAAGTCTCTGAATACGTTCTACGTCCCCCCGCGAGATGCTGTTACCATAGGCTGGATAGCAGTAATAAATGACGGAAAAAACCATCGACTGCATAAGCTGAAGCTTCGCAAATTCCGGCAGTAGAGATCTGAATCTGTATAGACCTCTTAATCTGCCAAGTGCACGTTGTATGACATAAGTGACGTGTTCAGAGAATGTTAGATCGCTATCAAGCATGATGCCGAGCGTTTTCACCCTGTCACACAAGGTCAAAAACTCCCCATCAAGAGCAATCCCCACACCACTGTCTGTCAAGGCCTGTATTGTGTTGTGTGGTATAGTATGAAGTACAGTGCACTTGCCAACATTGAGCTTTAACCCATTGTCTACAGACCATTTACTGATGTTTTCAAGATCAGGGTTTATATGGGCAAAAGCCACCTGAACTGAGCTAGGGTCATAGGACAAATGCAACTGGCAGTCATCAGCATACATATGAGCCGTACAGTGTTTAATACACTTTGGGAAGTCAGAGGTGTACAGGTTACACAGTACAGGACCAAGACAACTTCCCTGAGGCACACCTCGCTCCCTACTCAGAGAGACAGATGTCTCGCCCTCAACCCTTGTCACCTGGCTTCTTCCTCCAAGATAAGACTTCACCCACTCAATAGCGTTTTCTCCAAAGCTGTAATAGTGCAAACAACATTTTGTGACTAATTGAGTCAAATGCCTGCGAATAATCCAACATAACAATGGAGTTGTATTTTCCACTGTCTTTAGAGTCAATCAAATCTGAAAATAAGTTCATCAGGGCAGTGCAAGTACTATGATTATGTCTGAAGCCAGATTGAGTTTTAGGAAGAATGTTCTTATCATCCATGTGCTTCATCAATTGCTTAGTAACAATTTTCTCCAATATTTTAGACATCGCTGGTAAAATCGATATTGGCCTAAGTTGATTAACACTATGAGGGGTGGGTACCTTAGGTAGGGGATGAACTATACTTTCTTTCCATCTTTGTGGAAACATGCCTTCAGACAAGGACTCATTTATCAAATGTGTGATGGCACCTAGTGCATGTGGACTCACGGCTTTAATCATCTGAAAAGTAATTTCATCGCTGCCCGCTGCTCTGGTTTTTATTTCATTCATTGCTGATTTCACGTCCTTGTCAGTGACTGCATGGAAGTTAAAATTAACGGCATCATTATTTAACTTGTTCGAGTTCAAATAAATTACTTTTTCTTCGCTAACCTCATTTGCACTGCCCATCTCAACAAAGTATCTGTTAATATCATTTATATTCAAATTATGAGGCAAACAGTTATTGGTAGAATTTCCAACTACATTACATTTCTTGAGGCACGTCCAGAAATCTTTTGGGTTACTTGAAGATGATAATTTTTCAGTGAAATGTGACTTTTTTGCTTTCCATATCATCAGGTTCAATTTATTTCGTGCCTCTTTGTACAGTTCCCAGTCTCCATTAGTTCTGGACTTCCAATATTTTCTATGCAGTTTATTTTTAATTTTTATATTCTTAATTATTTCATCATTTCTCCAAGGAGCCTTCTCTTTTGTGACTCTTTTACAAACAAGAGGGGCGTGTTCATCAAATACCTTTTTAATATTCCTTGAAATAAATTGTTCAATATTATCTATTCCATCTAATTGCGTTGCACTATTCCAGTTAACATTTGCGATTGCAGATAGCTGCAATGAAAGATTGCATTGCAGCTATCTTCATTTAAACATTTCAATGAAGAAAGGGCTATAGAGCCCTTTCTTCATTGAAATGTTTAAAATCTCTGTAGATAATCATTTTAGGCGTTTTTTTCTTATATTTAGGAACTTTAACCGTGCAATAAATAAGCCTGTGATCCGTTATTTTTATTCCTCTTTGATCTATAATACTAGGTGCGTCTATGACGCCGGTCCTCTCGATTTCAGCCGACCTGTCCACGATTATGTGGTCTAACAAGGTGGCTGAAGTTGCAGTAACTCTTGTTGGTTCATTTATAAGTTGTAATGCGTTTGATTCTTTCAAAGAGTCGGCGTAAACATTTAGCTTCATGGCATGTCTTTTGATAATAAATTAATGTTAAAATCCCCGAAACTCATTACTGTGTTTACTTCCATAGCCAGGCAAACAAAGAGAGAGTGTAGAAGAGCTGACATCGAAGTGTACCTCACGTGTGGCGGTCTGTAAACCACACACAGACCAAACCTCACCCCTTCCATTCTTGTTTAACGGTGCAAATGCCATTGTTAAATAATCAAGGGAAAATAATGAATATTGATCAAAATGTTATGATTAATCAGTAGTTCAATATAATCTGCATATTTCTAGTTAAAAAAATGTCTTTTTAATTTTTCCTCCTAAACAAATGTCTTTGAATATGCTTATATTTTATGTGAGTCTTTAAATGTTAAAGGCAATGGTTTCTATTCATTACGATAAACCAATTTAAAACACCCTTTAAATTAATTAAACCGTCAGAAAGCAACGGAAGATATCATTTAGTAATTTAATCTGTGCTTAAAATTAACTATACGAATAAGATTGAATACTAAATTTAAAAATAAACGATAACTTTGTTTTGTATACTTAAATAGATTAAAATACTTCTATGTGCTTCGAATAGTCTTTGATAACTCGTTCGAGGGAGTTTTTTTCTCGTAACAGGAGTTTTATTTTTTAAATGTAAATTAAAGTGCTTCAGGAAAGTTGAATTCGTTACATTCAGTACGGAGAAATGTAATTTTAAAATTGTACTATTAAATATGTAATTTATTTTCACTGTTTCCTGAAATAAGATTTCTACATTAACAGACTCTTTACACTGTTTAAAAAAATATTAATTCATATAAATATAAACGCATATGCCACAGTCAAGTATTATTACACTAATTTAAGACTTTGTTTTCATACTCAAATTATTATCAATATTTTCTGAATCTTACGGTTATGTTGCAGACTCATAAGTGAATTGCAACATGTCATGTACATAATAGTCACCTTCTTCAATGACAAGATTTCATGCAATATAATATGAAGATTCCACTAGTGCAATAGCGTTATCAGTACATTTTAATTCTGCACACTTGCCAGGATAATACATAATAATACTAGCAGTTGCCCGCGGCTTCGCACGCAATTTCCTGAAAACCAGTACACTATATTCAGGTGTTATTTTTCTATCATATTCTAAACATTCCTGAGATAATTAATAGCCGTGAGCCTCTTGGGCGCATTATGAAGGTATGTACCATATTTCCTGCCTCGATTTTTCGTGGTTTATGCTTTGATAAGTTATTCAGTACAATTAACCTATAGAGATGAACCTCGATAAACTAATTAGATTATAAAGAATCAAATTCGGTATTTTAAAATTAGCTTTCTGTCTAAGACATTTATAGTATTATTGTGGAGTTAGCCTTGTGGTCCGATCAAGAAAATGTATCAAAGAAAACCAATTTTGATCATAAAGCGTCTTCTCTCGGCTCTTTTCATTTACCTTCGATCTAACCAAATTCGATTATCTTATATGCAAACACTCACAGCTTTGTGCAATGAGGTGTTTTATAACAGCGTTTAATAGTATTTTCATTGCATTATATATTTTATTGACCATTGGTGCAATCTAAACTGAAAATTGGGCAATAACTTCTACTATGCAATCTGCATTACACTACTGATCAAGCACTTCACAATAATATTTTTCTAAATTTTAAATGTAAAGAAATGTTTCTGCCTCTTTGATGAACTTCAGCTGACATTATTACCAGCTGTTAAGTATCAGTTCACTTTATATTATGTGCCGTAGCGCAGTCTGCCGGATCCAATGTAAAACACTCTAACATCGACAACAATTTATAGGTAAAAAAAAATTAAATAAACTATTTTAAGGGGGGTCGGCCCCAAATTGGGTTAAAAAATTCAATTTTTTTTTTATTTATTTTTGACGTGACAACGTCTTAAATTAGATTGCGGCTCGGAGTCACTCATGAAAAAGTGTAACGCCGGTAACGTTTACGATGCCCGTCCAGTGGGTCCGCCGCACGGGATAAAGCAGATAACTATGTTTTATTCGTGAAAATGTGGAGTGCTTAGATTCGTCCATTTACAACAACTACAACAATAAAGGTAAATAATTTGTACACTGATATTTCATTATCGTAAACTATGATTGATTGATTAATTGTTAGATTGACACAAAAGTTGAGAAACTGAGTTTATAGGTTATGTCATACTATTGACAAGTGTTGATAGTGTTAAGTAAATTGTTAGTTTAAATCACTCTGCAATCAATCGTAATTCAGTCGATGAGAAGAAACAGCGCGTATTGCTAGTCAAACATTTAAAATAACAAATTATAACCTCTAACCTGTCATAACAGTGCGACCAAACAAACGAACTAAAGACCGACCCAATCACACGCGCGGAGTTAGAATTTAACTGTGTTTAGCAAGAAATTTCAAATTCCAATTTTAGTAAATGTTTTATTCAACTTTACCATTTACAATAAAAATTTTAATTAATTTCAAATTATGTACAATGTTTTAGTAAACAAAATATATTTCTATAGTTAAAATTTGTGCAATTCTTATTTTCATTCAATTCCTTGTTCCTATTGTGCAATTTAATAATATTCATATCAATAAATATTCTACCGAGAAAAAGACGTTGTCACGTAAAATCTTCGCCCGTAAAACCGACTTTACAGGCAACCATAATTTTTTTAAATTCCAAATTTTTGTTAGCTTTAAGAACATACTTCACTTTTTAATTTTCTGTCAATTATTAAAAACGCGTTATGAATATTTTTCAAAATGCATGTCATCGCATTTCTTCGTCCCAGGAGAGCATGAGGCGTTCATTTATTAGTTATAGTAGTACTGTTATGCTGATAATATATGACCATAAGGCCCATACTCACCTACCAGTGTCTGTTATGGATTAAATAAAAACCCATTTTCAGAGACTTGTCTAATGAAGAACTCCTTAGGAAATGCCTTCATGGTGGGACACAGAATTCTAGCGAATCGCTAAATAGTGTGATATGGTCGAGAGTACCAAAAACAACTTTTGTAATGAAAAGCACCTTGGAACTAGGTGTGCATGAAGCTGTGGCAACTTTTAACAGGGGGAAACATAGTGAAGTGCCAAGTGTTGGAATAGTTTGGTATTAATCCTGGCTCTAGATGTGTGCAAGAGATTAAACAGCAAGATCTACGCCGAATTCAAAAAGCTGAAAAAGCGCAACAATAAATAGAGAAAAGGTGCAGAAAACAACTTTCTATTGCAAAGAAAGGCTAGAGGATAGATATGAAGAGTTAGAGGACACAGACAACCCCACTTATGGGGCAGGAATGCACTAGAAGGTAGGCCTAATTTTAATTATCATATATTTTTTGCTTTTAAAACACGTTTTTCCGAAAATCTAGTTTTTTAACACAAAGGTACATTTATATAAAAAACTATTGAAGATATCTGAACAATTTTTTTTAATATTTTGTTTATTAGGTCTTCCTTCACATTTTGTATGAAGCAAATTCCTTATTTTTAAATCCTATATTTTAAAAAAATATATATTTTATACAAAAAATTCCTGGAAAAAAAGTAGTTTTGGAAAAAAAAATTTAATATCCAAAATATATATATTTTTGAAGTTATCCATACAAACTATGCAAAAATGTCCAAAGTTTCTAGTAACACAAAAATTATGTACCTATCTTTTATACTTTTTGAGAAAAAATGTACCTTAAGTAGAGGGAATTTAACATGGGCTAGATAGGCCTGGCCGACCCCCCTTAAATCGGACCAAATCATGAATCTAAACCATTCTCGAATCCCCTTCAACACACACACACAAAATTTCATCAAAATCGGTTCAGTCGTTTTGGAGGAGTTCAGTCACATACACACGAACACAAGAAATATATATATATAATGATGTTGTTGCAACGATCTGTTTCTTAAAGTAAAATAGTTCATGGTCCATTTTGTATATACAATAATGATGTCACGTTCTTTGAAATATCTAATATAAGGTCTTATACAGTATTTATAAAAAAACTAATTGCTCTTATTTATTTTCAAAGTCCTACATTATCTGATACCTGTTAGTTTAAAATACTAAAATTATTACGATGGATGATGGATTTGTCGAATCAATAATGTACATTGTACAAATAAAACCTACAACAGTTTGAAAAGGTTTATTATTGTTTACTTATATCAAACACTTTTCTAGGCTACATATTTAATATAAATTATTACGTTTATGTTTATGACAAAACCAATAAAGCACACAGCATTATTGTGTGTTAAAACTGCATTAAAACACACATACTCCGGTGTTCGGAATCAAGAATGCCGTCGTTAACTACTTCACGTTATACATGTCCACTGCACTTCTAAATTCTTTATTCACAGGGTTATAATATGTGGCATAAATATTATAAGAACGGAACTTTAAAATTCTTAAAAAGGATTCTACAGAGCAGCAAGTACCGATAAGATAAGTGAGGGTAATCATTTTAAGAGGACAGACGGGATTTGTTTCCGTAACGATTTCCTTTTGCCACCGCGCTCCTCTGTCTGCAGACTCGATTTGAATGACTATCCAATCTAGTGTGATACCCAATGTTAACCTGGGCGAATTAATCAATTGCAATTAATCACTCGATAGTCAATCAATCCACCCATTGATCTACAGTGCAATTAATCAGGAGCACTATTGATGGTTTGATTGATTTATCTTAGTCTATCGTGGAAGGTCTGTTAGTGTGTGTTATTATTAACCATCGTTGAAGTATGATATT
This sequence comes from Homalodisca vitripennis, assembly GCF_021130785.1. Taxonomy (NCBI): domain Eukaryota; kingdom Metazoa; phylum Arthropoda; class Insecta; order Hemiptera; family Cicadellidae; genus Homalodisca; species Homalodisca vitripennis. The sequence continues at coordinate 124,544,601 of NC_060212.1, read as the reverse complement.
AAAGATATATCAATTGAAAGTAGAATAGGTTTTTTAATTGAAGACTCTTGGAGCAACTGGAAAATTCTTTAAATATTACTAAATGTTTTGTGGAGTTGTCTGAAGATGAAACCTTTGGTTTCGAAAGGCCTCGTCCAAAAAATAAACAATTTGGAAAAGTAGTGTTTTTATTAACATTTAGGTTTTTAATGTATCTCATTATTAGTTTTATTTAAAAACATTTATTAGTGAGCTAGTATATATGCACTCTTTTGTAGGTGTCAAGGGATAAAATTAAAACATTAAGCATATATCCAGCTAAACAAATAAATACATTAGCTATTGACACTCAGTTATTTCATCTATCCATCTAATAAAACGAAAATCTTTTGCTCCACTCGAAATACCGCATGTACAATTCGTAAATCATAGAATTTTCAAAATTTTATGTTATGCTGATAATTAACTGAAGCCACAAGAACAAACATTAACTGGAATTAACATTTTCCTTTTCTGAATATTTATTATACATATTTAAATAACAAAATAAAATATTTTTATGACGCTGATTATAGTTGACCCACAAACTATTTAAATACACTTATAAATATTTGAAAGAAAAAATGTTTAAAAACTATTTTTAATCTAAGAAACCGATTAAAAATGTACGACATATTATTATTATTCAGTATCCTGACATGTGTTCAGGACGTACAATGCACTGATGAAGCTATTAGGATCTTCATATAATATTGTCCGAGATCTTGTTATCCAAGAGGGTTGATCAATGAGTATTATTTACATGACTTAGTTAGTTTCTTATACTTCATACAAGAATCATCTTATGACTTCGATATTAGTACTGATTGTTGACGTTATGCAATATGTATTATATCTGCAAAAACTTCAAATCAACCCTCCAAAATAGCTGTTTCAACATTTCAGAGATTATAACGCGCATTTAATAAATTTATTTTTAAACAACGTACACTTTTCACGGATATTACTGTCTCATTTAAGAACTTTACACAATAAAGAATAACATACAGAAATGATAATGTTTTTTAACTCGCTAAAACCTTGTTATTTTTGTTGAGATTCAAAATTAACTAATGTCTGACAATGGATTTTATCACCTATAACTACATCAGGCTCATTAATATGGACATTTGCTTTAAACGTGTGCCAGCTTGTTACATCATTGCACTTGACAATGATTAGTTATGTCCACATGTTGACATAAAACTATAGCACATGAGCATTGTGTCATGCTCAATTTGCTTCGCTGTAATCATTACAGGTTGAACACATATTAATTTAGTAAAATCTTCTACTGTAATGCCAACCCAAAGGTTTATGTAAAAACACAGTAACACAATGTTTAATCCAGCCTGAAGACTCTACTGATAGCTCAGGCTGGATAACACATTGTGTTACTCAGTGTTTACTCATACTTTTGAAAACTTAGTAACACAACGAGAATTCCTATCTAAGGGCTCAGTAAGAGTTTAAAGTATATGTAAACACTTAGTAACACAACGCGTATTCCTGCGTAAGGGCTCAGTAAGAGTTCAAAAGTATAAGTAAACACTGAGTAACACAATGTGTTATCCAGCCTGAGCTCTCAGTATGTGTTTTAAAGTGTATATATATACATGTGTGTGTATGTGTGTTGTGTGTGTGTGTGTGTGTGTGTGTGTGTGTGTGTGTGTGTGTGTGTGTGTGTGTGTGTGTGTGTGGTGTGTGTGTGTGTGTGTGTGTGTTGCTCCCTTAGCATCGGGATGAGGGTTCGCACATTATCTTAACAAATATTGTTTGACGTACAATGGACAGATTTAGAACATGGTCTATTAAAGAGAAAAGCATATTCCGTAGAGAAATATAATATAGGAAATATAAATCATTAAAACAAGAAGTGCTCCTGCTCACGTAAAACCTGAATAAGTGGCAGCCGCAATTTTGCTTGAGCTCTGATCCTCTTTACCGTAAACTCTGTAATATTGTGCTCCATTATAAATTCATTATAAATTCTTCCCCCAAAAATACTACGGATTTGGACTTTCCCGGTTGTTTAACAGGAAATTGCATACGAAGCCGCAGGTAAACTGCTAGTTTTATTTATAATTGTTAATCTTTTAATTTGTGTTATTGCAAACTTTTTAACCATACATGTTTTGTCATAAATTCCTTGTTTATCATATCTTGAAGCGTTTACTCATGATATGCCTTTGAATGTCTTGTAAGTTTTATAGCTTCTGTTAATTAGCCTATTTATTGTCTTCAGTGTTAGTTATTATACTCTGTAGTCCGAATTATACCTAGATTTCGAATCAGTTTGATAAAAAATGTTTATGCATTATAGTTGCTAAAATCAGACACTTTATTACATAAAATTATAGAATATTCCAATTTGAATTAAAAATAATGTGTAAGTTGTTATTATATATACATAAATTTACAAAATATTCCATTGGTTAAAAATTATTCGTTATTTAAAAGATAATGGAATTGAGTTTTGCAATGAAATTAAAAATAAGTTCCTCACCTATTGCAGGAAACCCGGAATAGGTTGTAAAAGCCACACAATGAATCTACATTCTGGATCAGGCAATATTTCGCTCTCAATACTCATAAAAATCTTCCTTTGGAATGCTTCTTGAACTTGAAACTGTTGGTGTACAAAATGTTCCTCTGATTCTTTAGTTTCTCTGAGTGAATTCTCAGATTCTCTTATTTTGTTAAATTAATATAAATCGCTATGTGCTAACTAGTATTCTTAGAAATTGAATATGTCTAAAAATTTCAAAATAAAGAACAAATTTTAACATCCAAATGGTAGACGTAAAACTTTAGATCAGAATTATTACAGATAAATAGCAATTGTGTCACCCTAATGAGTGTTACGCCTCTATGACGCTCAGTTAAATTCTATGGTTGAACGTGCACCGTCATAGAACCCATTCCTCTCTATGTGGAAATAGATCTTCATGCAAACATTTATATATTTATATGAAAATCTTTCTTCTCATATCTTTTCACATGATACCTACGTATTTTTTCTATAAAATACATTCTATAGCAGTGATCAAATAATAAACGTTCCGGTGATCTTAGGGAGGGTACTACAACGTAAGAAAGCGCTGAAATCAAATCATATCACCGACTTTAATCATCGACATTCGACTATATTTTTTTTCTTTTCACTTTAAGATTAAAAAGATAATATGATAAAATCAAATAAAGTGATAGGGTCACATGTTAAGATCCCATATCGTTGTACTCAGTTTGTTTACAAGTTCATTTATTCAGTTACTTTCTCGTTGTCATTATGGTTACATATAATACCAATACAAAAATACTCGTTAACGCTCAAACCCTATAGAGTGACATACTACATTATATAAAAATGAAGCTTGATGAAAACATGTCTGTAGGTCAGTTTGTGTTCGAAATATCGATGGGCAAGACAGATATGCAGACAGACAGAACTGGTGTTTTTTCAGCGCCATAAATGTTAGGCTTCGCTAACGCTCAGACAATTTATGCAACTTCTACTGGAGTGCATGTTACTACATGGGATTTTGCTGAGCGTAAGTGAAAATGTTTACATTCATCTTATAGCTAACTATGATGGTGACGAGAAAATAGGAGAATATATAATCTTTTTATTAAAATCAATACACCTATAAAATATTCAAACTTGTGACATATTACCACATGTAGCCTAACTATTTCAACATACGACCTTATATTATAGTGACTTTTGTTAGGAAAATTCTATTATTTAAACACTTTAATGTAATGGACTAAATTGTTAATGTATCATGTTACATGATATGTCAAGATAATTTCATTAGTATATTTTAAATTTTGCACGAAACTTCATTTTTACAATAATAAGTTCTATGATGTGTAATGTTTGTGTCAACTTATTTCTTGTATGATTGTCTGTCTGTGTATCTGTCTGCAGGACATCTCTTGTATGGAATGAGCTATATATAGTGTTGAAAACTTTGCGTGTAACCACAGTAAAGCCTGTTACGACAACAACGTGGCGTACCTTTTTTTGTTAAGGTAAGGCTGTAGATCGTTGAATTATCTATTTTGTACTGAATGAATCGAGCAAATATCGAACACCAAATATAACTCCAAAATAAACTACATCTTGGAAACACATTCAGGAAATACTAAATGTAACAGTGAAGGAGCTGTTCCAAGTTGTAATCTTCGTTGTTTGTTGTGCTGACAAGTCTTAATTTGAATCTTAGTCAACTAACTTCCGTGAAACGTTCTTGGCTTTGAGAAATCCGAGAAACTGGCAGCGCCAAGTGTAAATATCTTGGATTACAAACTAATTGAATCCTACTTCCCACCGTTTCTCTCTTTCCATTCTATTTAGCTACAGGAACTTTGTCTGACCTTTAGATTTGATGTGAATGACGCGTTTGAAAGTGCTTCACTTTTCAATATCGGATTTTAAATTTTTACTTAAAAAGACACAATTACAAAATGTATTACTTTTTAACAAAAGTAGCCTATACAAATTCGTTTTTAATCCCAAAACATTATGTAAGGGATCCTTGGAATTCTCTCATACTGAAATGACAGTGTCAATATTTCCCATGAACCTAGTTTCAACACTACGAAAATATGGGTCTAATGATGTTTTGTACCAACATCAGGTGAAAACATTAAGGTATTGAAACCCCGACCATAGTTACAAAATGAAATACGCAATAAAATTCGACAAAACAAAACAAAGGGCCTGCAACAAGTCAATTCTATTTTCTAAGCACAATAACAGGATAAGAAATAATAAAGAAAGAAAATAACTTCTAGATAGAACATACATCAAATTATCAAAATATTGGCAGACTTTATCAAAGAATATTGATTATTGTTCTGTCCCTGTCGTTCATTGGGTAAGCTATAGTGAACCTCGCTGAACATAAGTTACTTTCAACTCACCTGTATAAGCAGACGTGCTTTATTAGCAGTAGTTGACTGATAATAGCATTCACGAGGCCGATACTTTTTAATTTAAAACCCAGTAAACTATAAATGATTATATTCTGCACGCTACAACTCAGTGATCACTCAAACTCAAATGTGTTCTCAGATTTCAAGGTTTTCCCACTCATCTTGCAATTTTACTATGGATAGAGAAACTAAAGAAATATTATGTAATTCTGAATCAAATGCCGTATAGTGTTGCACAGATATTCATGCTTCCTATCTGGTTCTAACTAAGGAATGGATTTCATCAATGAACTCACTAAGTAGGCCTCCGAGCGTCTAGCTATTATAGTATTTCCAACTAATTATTCAAATGCGAAAATTAAGAAATGTATCAGTATTACCTAATTATTGATCACAAAGAAGCCTTATTGCAGTCTGATATTAATTATTCACCTCCTCAAGCTCAAAGGTTTTTATAAACCACAGAAATTCAGGCAAAATCATATACCATGATTCTGTTAGTTCGAATACTACATGCAATAACAGAATCCTCAATTTGGAAACAATTTTGGTCTTAGATTTCAAACCATGGCAGAGATCTTGAAATGTTTGCACTTTTAAAATTTATATACCGGTATTGAAAAATATAAAATGTTAAATAATTTTATCATATAAAAGTACCTAAGCTATTAGACCTACTTAATGTTTTACAAGTGGATATAAATTAGCTGAACCATAGTACAGTGTGTATCAAAATGAATGACCTGATTTTAAAACTCAATATCTATTGCTAAAAATGTACTACTAAAAAATAATATTTATTGCAAAATACTCACAAAATCTTAAAGTTTTAGGTATGTTATTACAAATGTTCTATATGTCCACCAGTAGCAGCACGAACAACATCCAGACGATAGCTAAATTCCTCATAAACCTTACACAACGTATCTGCGTTCACAGACCTTATTGCGACAGTTATTCTGTTCTTTAGTTCTTCGATGTCATGAGTTAGAGGGGGAACAAACACTTTTTCCTTCCCATATCCCCACAAGAAAAAGTCGCATGGGGTCAAGTCTGGTGATCTTGGAGGCCAAGAATGAAGGGCATTGTCTCGAGGTCCCGTGCGCCCTATCCAGCGGTGGGGCAGAGTGTTGTTGAGAAGCTGCCGAACATTGTTGTGCCAGTGAGGCGGAGCTCAATCCTGTTGGAAAATGAACCTAAAACTTTAAGATTTTGTGAGTATTTTGCAATAAATATTATTTTTGTAGTACATTTTTAGCAATAGATATTGAGTTTTAAAATCAGGTCATTCATTTTGATACACGCTGTACTTGAAATACGGAATAATTTTGGTATTATATTATTATACAAAGTTTTCTATTATTATATATTCTCTAACAACTACACCTGGCCCTGAAAGTCCTGCAAATTTAAAAGTGGGAAAAAATATGAAAATCATCTCACAATCAAGCAAGATTATTACACATACTGATCCATAATATAGTAATTCATAACATATGATTAGTTTCTTATACACCATACAAGATGTAAGTTTTGATCTAATTTTATATTTGGATCGTCTTTTGACTTCGATGTCTGTTCAGATGGTTGGCGTTAAGCATGCAGGTTATATCTACATACGAAAACTTCAAATTAAACGTCTAAAACGAAAAATCGTAAAGAACTTTACTAAGTAAACAATAACATTAATTAAAAAAATTATAAATTTCATGAACTCAATAAAGCTTTGTTGGATTTTTGTAGAGATTAAAAATCAAGCTTTTGCCGAACACTGGATTCTGTGATAATTGTCACCTGTAACCACACCAGGCTCATTAATATGGAGAGGTGTGTAAACACGTGCCAGCTTGTTACATAATTACACTTGACAATAATTATGTCCACATGTTGACATAAAATTGCAGCACACGAACGTTGTGTCAACCTCAATTTCCTTCAGTACAACCATTACTGGTTGAACACATATCCGTTTAGTAATATCTTTTATTGTAACTCCAAGACACTGTTTGTGGTGTTTTAATTAAAATATTTTATGAGTAAATGTTTATTCAGCCATCATAAATCTGACACAAAACATATTTTATTAAATATATACATGTAGGCTATGTATAAAAAATGAATGTTTTACAAGTCTGTAATATTTTAGCTTATAGAACTGATTTATGTGTGTGTTAATTAATAGGAAATAAATAAATGTAATCTAGTTTCAATTAGCACTTTTAGTCTTACTCGACCATTAGAATATATATTTTTCTTTTTCCATCATTTTTTAATTTGAAAGTTAAATGGAGTATGTACGGTCCCTCAATCTTGAATTATTAAATCAAGCTGAAATCCTGTTAACTGGAATGAAACGTATATGATACGTGTCTTCGCATATCTGATAAATATGATCGTTCATTAACCACTGTTTTAAGTTTTTGGATAATATAAAATATACCCTTGTTTAGTAGCACGTTTCTCGTGTATCTCATCGCTCAGTAAAAGTTATAAAGTCCATATAAACAGTAACACATCGTATAATGCAGTCTGAGGGTTCAATAGGAACTGTAAGTATGTGTAAACACTTAGTAACACAACGTGATATCCAGCTTGAAGGCTCAGTACGCGTTATAAAGTTCATGTAAGCAGTAAAACGTCGTGTAATGCAGTCTGCAGGCTCTGTAGGATCTGTAAGCATGTGTAAACACTTACTTAGTAACACAACGTGTAATCCAGCTTGAGGGCTCAGTACGCGTTATAAAGTTCATGTAAGCAGTAAAACGTCGTGTAATGCAGTCTGCAGGCTCTGTAGGAACTGTAAGCATGTGTAAACACTTAGTAACACAACGTGATATCCAGCTTGAGGGCACAGTACGCGATATAAAGTTCATGTAAGCAGTAAAACGTCGTGTAATGCAGTCTGCAGGCTCTGTAGGATCTGTAAGCATGTGTAAACACTTAGTAACACAAAGTGTAATCCAGCTTGAGGGCTCAGTACGTGTTATAAAGTTCATGTAAGCAGTAAAACGTCGTGTAATGCAGTCTGCAGGCTCTGTAGGAACTGTAAGCATGTGTAAACACTTAGTAACACAACGTGTAATCCAGCTTGAGGGCTCAGTACGTGTTATAAAGTTCATGTAAGCAGTAAAACGTCGTGTAATGCAGTCTGCAGGCTCTGTAGGAACTGTAAGCATGTGTAAACACTTAGTAACACAACGTGTAATCCAGCTTGAGGGCTCAGTACGTGTTATAAAGTTCATGTAAGCAGTAAAACGTCGTGTAATGCAGTCTGCAGGCTCTGTAGGAACTGTAAGCATGTGTAAACACTTAGTAACACAACGTGTAATCCAGCTTGAGGGCTCAGTACGTGTTATAAAGTTCATGTAAGCAGTAAAACGTCGTGTAATGCAGTCTGCAGGCTCTGTAGGAACTGTAAGCATGTGTAAACACTTAGTAACACAACGTGTAATCCAGCTTGAGGGCTCAGTACGTGTTATAAACTTCATGTAAGCAGTAAAACGTCGTGTAACACAGTCTGCAGGCTCTGTAGGAACTGTAAGCATGTGTAAACACTTAGTAACACTTTTAGTAGCACGTGTAATCCAACTTGAGGACTCAGTAAGAGCTCTAAAGTATATGTAAATGTATGGTATCTGAAATATATTCAAATCCGATCAAACGAAGGCTAGCTTCTTTGTTTTCCTTTTATTCAGAACCCCTGACTATTTTACTGTAAGTGGCTATTCTCTGACCATTTGTAAGTAGAAGCAATAGTTTTTTGTTAGAATTATCACAAACTAGAAATTTCTGGCCCATTAGCCAGTAGTTGGTAATCGCTTTCGAAAATATGATTATTTTCAATTGTCTTCTTTTATACATTTTTCTCACAATAAAAGTCACAAGTGACGTACTTGAGGAATTTAACACTGAAGAGATTTGTAACACATTTGTAACACAGCTATCGTTTAGTGAAACACAGTGTGTCACAACTTGGTAAACAAGTATCAGATCGCACATCAAATTTACGTAGTCGCTGTTGAAAATCAAAACCGCTTAAACCAATGTTTAATAACAAAATTGGGGAATAATTGTGGAGATAAACTATAAACACGCCATGTAATATTCTATTTATCATCAGGTTTTATACTACGGTATCATTAAGTTTTTTTAGTACAAGATTAGAAAATGTAAATAAAGAAATGCCCTCTTATTACGAGCAAGTTTATACTCCATTAGTCCAGGAGCTGAAACCGATTTGCATTGTATAATAACATAACCTTTTTTCGTGACATCGAGATTATTTTACTCTAATAAAGAAACCAATCGTCAGCCACGAAACCTTTAGGAGAGGTCAGAATGGAATACGAGTATATCAAAATATTTAAAAATAACAACCATAACTATTTTAATTATGTTTCTAACAGTTGATTTTAAGTGTATGAAGCTAAAAAAATCTAAACTGTAAAAAATATTGTTTAGTATTTTTAACCTTTTTAATAATCACGCCTTCTGACACTCCCCGCCCCCCACAAATAACACAGCTGCCGATCGTTACTACACAGATGACTCTATTTTTATTAGAGTCATCTACTGACTGTAATAAAAATGGGTTGTTTGCTTTCATATGCTAATTGGCTATTAGATTTAGTATTACAATATATGGTCGTGCATCAGAATTGGACCACAATGTGATCCCAATTATAAATTTATGCTAATTGATATTACCGAGAGGCCAGGATCAGCACAATGTGGTCACGCCTCTCTAGCCACCTTTCATTACTAATTGACCTTTACTGAAATGTATACAAAGAGTGAATTAATTAGCCTGCTGATATCCTTAATCCAGGCCTGACCACTGAAGGCAATAGACTTACATTGATGAGACGGCATTATCAATAAATAATTATCATTAAATACCACTATAAATGACACAGTCTGGGTGACTATGCTTCATGTATCTACCTCAAAATTTTACATGAGATAAGTTTTGAATAATTTTTCTTTTATCTTTCAATCTGCATAAGTTACTGCCTAACACATTGACCAAGGGAACGTAAAGCCTAGTAACCACTGGAGATGCTGGTAAAAATTAATTTTGTCTGTCTGTCTGTCTGTCTGTCCGCACGATATCTCAAGAACAAACCGATCTATGGACTTGAAATTTTGTATAAAACTTCATTTCTGTATGGGCAATATTGAGTTTTATGATGATGCATGTCACATTATGAGACTTTCCTGAGCGTTAGCGAATATTTTTAGATTCGTTTTTAGGGTAAATCTTGTTGCAACAAGATATGTCACAGAATAAATAATTGTTTAAACAAACTAAGTAAAACTATATGCCATTTTAACATCTGATATATAACACTTATAGCCTAGAACAAATAAGCTATATGCTTAAACTTTTGCATTTTTAACCTCAGCGAATTTCTAACATGGTGTGGCGTATTCTTACCTCGCATCTTGTATTAAAGTCGTTGGAAATCACTGTAGTAGAACGCTGTGAAACTTTTAATTGTGTGAATGTTGTATTTAAACATTAGAACTACCTTGCCGATAGACACAATATTCAAGTGTACGAATTTAATTTTTTTTAAATTAAATGTTATTAAAAATAAATTAAATAGCATAATGCATGTGTATAATTTAAGTAACATTGATCTTTATAAGTGTTTTCTAAAAATTCCGTTTTATTTAACATAAAAATAATGAATAAATAAAACAATTATATTAAAATTATTATTTAACATTATTAATATTAAGCATTATTAATAAAACATTATATATTTTCTGTATTTACTTAACAACACACGTTACGTTCGATATGCACCACATATTTCTCCGTATTTTTCATATTTCCTTATTGAAGATTCTCCACCAATACACGCTAATCCGCTTTTCAGTCAATTTATTCCTCGCGAAAGAAGGCGTAATACCGATTGGATTCCCACCTTATTTCTTACCAAAAAGAATTTTTCGTACACAGAAAATTGCTTCTTTTATGTATGCTTAGGAAAAAGATCATGAAGGTATATCGGTGATAGTGATGTCTTTAAATATTGTTGCTACTTTCGAAAAATTAATTAATGTAAAAATTCAAAGGCATAAATAATATATAAAAATTTAAATATTTTAAACATCTAAAATCTTAAAAATTGTCGTGCCAGTAAATAATTTTCTGTGTGAAAGAGAATGAAAGGAGAATTTACGAAACATTGTTTACGCGGACTCTTAGTTCTAAAGTTGTAAGCGATACTTTCACCGGTTATTTTAAATTCAAATTATTCTATAGTACTTAAATTTTTGTTAAGTGTGCTTTTTATTTTTACTTGGAAATAACTAGCTAGCTTTCGTTGATAATCTTTTTACTTTAGTGCTGCAAAGCCCACTGCAATCTTACACGAATTGGCATTAGAACAATCAGCATCGGAATTAAAAGTACTTATATTTAACCCTTAACTGGTCTTGCCGGGGTCAGATCTGACCCCAGGGATTTTATTTTTACCATTAATTCCCTTTCCGGGGCAGCCTGACGGCTGTCACTCTAGGTATTCTCAGTGCTCACTAGGCAGTACTAGAGGGCAGTAGTGTTGTGCTTTACTGGCTTTCTGTTTTCCGCTACGAACACATTGGGGTCAGTTTTGACCCCACCAGACTCTTTACGTATGTAATATTTTTCTTAATGTGTTTTTATTTGTAGGGTTGAACAGTGCTTTTTATCAAGAAAATGTTTGTTTTAAATGTTCTTAAATAGTGGTTGTGTAAGAAAGTGTTTTTTGTCATAATGGCTACTAGTAAGAATTTACTCTTAGAAGATGAAATACGCGACATGTTACATGCAAACCTGTCAGATGACGATGTAGGTTCTAACTCTTCAGATGGCCCAACAATTGAAGACTCAGATGATGGAAATGGCTCAGAGTTGTTTGGGGATGACACCGACGAAGATCCCGACTATGTTCCGGTACCTGGTGTTGAAGGTCATGAGTTGAATTCTTCTAGTAACGACAGTGATCAGCAAAGTCAAGGTCAGAACATCGTACCTTCTACACCCTCTAATCGCGTTGCTGTTAGATGCATCCTTGGTCGTAGGGAACAAAACAAATGATAAAAAAAAAAATATTTCACCATTTAAATGGTGTTTGGGACCCTCCCCCGTCTTGTCGGACAAGAGCTCACAACATTTCACCCACATTCCAGGCGTGAAAGGCAATGCTAGGGCCAACAAACCCGACACCCCATTATGTGCCTGGAGTTTTCTTATTGATGATAGTATATTAGAAACTAATTTTAGAATGTACAAATAAAAAAAAATCACGGAAATTTCTGCCAATTATGGACAAAAAGCTCTGAATTGTTACCATTTTGATCATCTTGATAAAGTTGAGTTAGAGGCATTTTTTGGGATTAGTGTATCTTGCGGGGGTTTTCAAGTCCAACCACGAAGATGTCTCTGGACTATTTGCAACTGATGGAACGGGCCGTGATATTTTTCGAGCAGTCATGGCTAAGCAGAGATTTTTATTTTTGCTAAATGCACTAAGATTTGATTTAATCGAAACAAGAGAAGAGAGGAAAGTGAATGATCCTTTAGCAGCTATCTCATACATTTTTGATAGAGTTATTGAAAACTCAAAATCCAACTATTCTTGCGGACAATATCTGGCAATAGACGAGATGCTGGTACCCTTTAGAGGAAAGTCAAAGTTTAAGGTTTATATGAAATCTAAGCCAGCCAAGTATGGCTTAAGATATATGTCCTTGCTGATTCGAGGACATCCTACTGTTTGAATTCATCAGTTTATTGCTGCCGACAAATTCCAAATCCTAGTAATCTTCTCAAACCAACCCTTGAAGTATTGTCACTGGTAGAGCCTATCAAAAATACTAATAGAAACATCACAGGTGACAATTATTTCTCTTCAGTTGAGCTGAGCACACAGTTGAAAAATAAAGGCCTAACCTATGTCGGAACAATGAGGCGTAATAAACTTGAAATACCTGAAAGCTTCTTACCCCAAAAAAACAGGCCTGTGATGTCAACAAAATTTGCTTTTACAAATGACAAGACTCTGGTTTCGTACGTTCCTAAGTACAATAGATCAGTAGTTATCTACTTTCAACGATGCATCATGAAAAAAGCATCCTCAATGAACATCATGCAAAGATTCCTGAAATCATTGATTTCTACAACACGACAAAAGTTGGCGTAGATGTTCTTGACCAAAAGTGTGCTCAATTTTCAGTTGGGACGCCGTACCAGAAGATGGCCAATGGCAATTTGGTATGCATTGATGGACATAGCAGGTGTCAATGCCCGCATCATATACCAATCAGTGGAACCGGATTCTTGCGAAGCACGTCGACTTTTTCTTGTGCCTTTAGGGAAAAGCCTTATTCACAACCAACTTGTTAGACGCTCACAAATGACTAACATTCCCCGGGAGCTAAAAAGAAACAGTGCAACGAGTTTCTGGCTGTCACGTTTGAAGGTCGGCAAGCACGTATCCAGCAGCATCAACCTGCCTACGAAGACCATCGTCCTCCACCACTTAAAAGGCAAAGATTTCACATATGCCCTAGAGTTGTGGACAAAAAACATCCGACCTGTTTGTTCGCAGTGTGGGAAGGGAGTGTGCAAAGCTGATAGCGAACAGGAGATTGTTTGCGAGTCATGCGCCGATTGATTGAACTTCAGGTAATTTTTTAAGTTTAACATTTTATAAGTAACAATAACCTAATTATAATAATTATTTATGACTTAATTTTAACAGGCAATATACCCTAACTGTTTTGATAAAAATTCCCTTTCATTTAAATACCTCAGTATTAACAGTAAAACATAAACGTAATATAAGCAGCAAGCACAATATTTGTTCTTGAAAAACTTAGGTCAAATTCAAAGCCATAGTTTCAGCAAATATGTTACCTAAGATGAGTGATTTGTTTTCAGGTAGCATGTAGCAGCTGTCTAGTAAGAAAATGTGCAAGAGATTGATGTAAAAAAGTTAAATTTTTAACTTTGTGGGACATTTTAGTAGGTACACATAATTAAAAAAACATTATTTTATAAGACTATTATATTATATGTGTAATTATAATTTTTATATGCTAGTAAATTTTAGTTTCAAACACAACTAACATTGTTTTATAAGTAATAACTACCTACAAATAAAATATGAGTGTTCTAAATCAAAGTGTTTCAATACAAACCTAAAAACAAAATTGGGGTCAGAATTGACCCCAGCAGAGTAGTTACGTTATTATTTATCGCCAGACTAGTTAAGGGTTAATGCGATTATTGCATTCTTAGACGTGCGTCTAAACCTCAAGAATCTAATTTTGCTTCAGTAACATTGGTTTCATAAAGAAAGTCCGCACATTCCAATGTTTAATTTACATTTATCATTACATAAAAAGCGTGTAATTATTAATTTTTCAGTAATGTTATAAAACCACCGAGGTATAACAACCTCAACGTTACGTGCCAAGATAGATTGTGGTATGTTTCCTATGCAAAAACTTGCTTTTTATTCTATTTTTAGAATTACCGTATTCCAGAGTTAGACTTTGATATAATATAATAACGATACTAAAATATATTTTTTTGAAAACATCAAACCCAGTTTGTTGACGAATTTCTTTCATTCTTAAATACTCAAAAAACGTTTAAAATGGGAAAAAAGGCTAAAGTAAACCTTATTATTACAACTTCAATATAAATCTTTCATTTTAATGATAACAATAAAACTTAAGGATCCAAATATTTTCTAAAGAAGGATTACAGAAATATACACAGTATCAACAGAACTATGAGATTCCAGTAATATTCAGTCAAGTTTGCGATGGACGAGCAAACAAAGAGCGCTGAACCTAAAAGTTGACAGCTGAAGGTTGTCACTGTCAAAGCAAAACATTTTCCTTTGTCAAAATCAATAAAATATTTACTCGTAAAAATGTTTCCTACTTACTCCCTTCACATTTATAAGGGGAAACGATATCATTCTAACGCTTTACACAAAACAATTCTGTTACTATCTGTTAAATTAAACGTTTAAATGGTATGTTCATGGACGAAGATCTAAATTGCTAAACCAAAATATTACATTTAAGCCAAACCAATCATTTTAGTTTTATATTTAAGACATATTATTGTAATTCAAGTCTCGAGTTCACAGTTAACACATTCAGTACTACCTGTAAAAAACATTATACATCATACCCGTGCTGGAAATTTTTTATAAAATAAATCTTACCTTTATGCTGTAATTAGACGTCTGCGATGGATAAAAGCAGCTTCCAATGTTGTGTTTTGACTTTTGGGGCAGTTCAAAAAAGGGGGCACTCCGGAGTGCCCCCAGCACCGTGCACCTCACGCACTTCATCCACCTGCTGAATATTTCTTGTCCCCGATGTAGAAGGGCCGTTTGCTGCCATTATTATAGTCACTTATTATCACTAAACATAGGTAATAACACCACAGTACGTCCACAACCACGCGAACACAACGCGACAATATTGTACAATATGGCACTCTTGAGTGCCGTGCCGCACCGTGCGAACCAGACCGTCCACATAGTCGCCACAGATGTTCTAAACAAGCACACAATACTACAACCGTCTCAATGGACTATCAAATCGAAACTGACAGTCCCAGTTTAGTTCGGTTGTGCGGCACTTTTGAGGCACGGCAGCATTGTAAAGGCTTGCGGCGCGAGCACTCATGAGTGCCGCCAGTGGTGAATGTATTAACGTAAGATAAATATGGACGAATTTCAGTGTTTCAAATCGTCTGATTAGTGACTAAAATGCAGTTGTTTCGAACCAATAGCTGTTGGTGTTGTTGGTGTTGTTACGCTTCTGTCAGTTTCGGGTTTATAACGAAATACCACTGATTTATTTACGCAGATTTAATTTAACAATACTTGTATATTCTTGATGAATCATGACATTTTAAGAAAAGTACAGTATTTCTAATACTAAAAAAGGGAGTTGTAGCTATTGAACAACCAAACTGACGTTGTAAAAAATATTACTTTTATTTTTTACACTATCACTTACTGTCACTTTAATATACACTCCTTCTCTATCTCTACAACGCTCCATGAGAATTGGAAACTGTGATGGAAGTCATCTTCTGTCAGCTCCTTCAGGACATGTGCCGCTTTCTATTTTACAGCTTCTACAGACTCAAATCTTCTTTTAATGCAAATTTTACCTTAAGGAACATGTAGAAGTCATATGGTGCAAGATCTGGTGAATAAGGAAGATGTTCTAACACTGGGATGTTGCACTTGGCTAAGAATCTTTTGACAGGTAACGCAGAATGAGCTGGCGCATTGTCTTGGTGGAGAACCTTCTAAATTGTGGGGCGTTTTTTCCTTACTCTTTTACGCAGTTTAGGAAGGACCTCTAGGTAGTAGTTTTTAATTATTGTTTAAGTTTCAGGAATCCAGTGAAGATACACAATCCCATGGATATAAAAAAAATCGGCATTGCTTTAAATTTTTAAATTGACTTGCTCATTCGAGACTTTTTCGCTCTCAGTGAACTTGGGCTCTTCCAGTGTACTGTTTCGTTTGCAGATAATAAAAAGCCACGTTTCATCAAATGTCAGAATCCTTTCCAAAAATTTATCAGTACAAATATTTTTCCGAGCTTGTTGTTCAGCGTTAGAATTTTAGCTATCATTTTAACAAATAGCCTACTTTTCGCATGATAAAAAAGTTATGTAAAATTTGCCGTACACATTCTTTATCAATACCTACAGTGTCATCAATATATTGTGCGAATACTTGATCTACAGTCAGACCGAATCAAATTACCGACTTTGTCGACATTTTCGTTTTTTACGTTGAAGGGCGAACTGGCTACGAATCATCCTCAACGTCTTTCTCTGCCACCTTTAAAAACGCTTAAACCATTCAAAAACACGTACATACAATAAACATTCAGTACCATAAACTGCCTGCAATAAATTATAAGTTCCAGTAGCAGTATTTCCAAGTTGAAAGTGAAATCTAACAATAATTCGTTGCTGTACTATTACACTAACCATTTTATCCGGAAAACACCAAACAACAATAACGCGAACGTAGGCTCTGACTAAACAGAGTGTTGTTTACAGAAGCGAGACTAGCTGCATACTAAAGAGAAAGGTTCACACAAAACACCAAACAATAATAACGCGAACGTAGGCTCTGACTAAACCGAGTGTTGTTTACAGAAGCGAGACTAGCTGCATACTAAAGAGAAAGGTTCACTCTAAACAGCTGTTGATTATTCGCGGCTGAAGCATGCCTCTTTGATCCGCAGCAGCGCCAGTCTCGTTATTTAATAGCTACACCTCGTATAACTTGAGTTTACGTAATATGAGTTTACGTTTCAACATACTTCTATGTTACATGAACATGGTACATCCAAACAATTTAAAATTATTCATATATTTTTCTTGCTTATTTAGAAACTCACAAATCATTTTTGTACTTAACAAAGTATTAAACTAATTATAATACACTTCATTGAAATAACAGGTTTTAATGCATGTTAATAATATCTTTAAATGGGAACGGCCCTAACTTTCTGCAACAGAATATAAAGATTTAATAACGTAGGGGGTTTCATACTGTCCTTATGGTCATATATTAATAGTCCAAGACTGATGTAACTCTATAATTCCTGAATATGAATTTTTATTTACATTTTGTATAGTATAAGTATTTAATTTAGTATTAAATTTATTGGCTAAATTTTTAGTAGGATCTGTCCCTTTAGGGGCTGAATATTTCACTTGTCTGTATGTCTGTCCACACGATATTTCGAGATCGACCTAATCTATAGACTTGAATATTTTCATGAAGTTTCATTTCTATATAAGCCACATAGATAATGGTGCATGTCATTCCATATAAACATAATGTCAATACATTTAAAATTATACTAAAATTAATTAAACATATGATTGTGTTGTAATATTACTGTATAATGTTTACATAGGGTAAACATAGTCATTGGAACTTTTTGTTAATACTGATTGTTTTTTTTTTTTTCTTTACAGGTATTGTGTCTTTTAGGATTCACAATAAATTCCCAATAATAAATATCTGTTATATTGAATTGGAAGTCGTTTAAAAAAATTATGTGCATATGTACAGTGATTGGCACCCAATTTGTAGTTATTGGTTCGGTCAACGACAAATATTTTGCATTGACAAGATTCAGGCATTGAAATAAAGCACAATTAATTTACTCTTATGTTCTATAATTTATATACGTGTTGTTATTAGACACAATAAATGTCATTACGTAAGTAGAAAGTTAAAAATAGAGAGACAAGAGCCTATGTACTACTATTTTTCAAATGCCATGAAAACAAACAATTAATCATAAATGCAATGACAGACTAGAGTCAAATATGATGATTTTATCAATTAAAAAAATGAACAATAGGACCTTGAAAATTAAAATTCGCTCTGCTACAACTCCCTATCAAAATCTTATACTGTTTAGTTCCTTAGAAATTTCATTTACGAAGTCCAAACACGAAGTGTATACAAACACAAGATCATTTCCATCGATTTCGTCTCTGTTTTTTACACATTTTATGTGATACAGCCTACCACATATATCACATTCAACAGGTTGGTCTCCTTGTTCGTCTTTGAAATTTGTCCCACAACTGTAGCACAAGCCACTTTTTGTTTCGGGAAACAACTTTTCCCCATAAACGTAGGCCTATGTGACACGGACGGTCCTCCAACAACATAAGCTTTCAACTTTGTTCTCAGGCAATTTATTTTCATTATTTTTGCTTGTTAACAGAAATGTTCTTGTTTTGTTTAGTATACTTTCCTTTCTGGCCTTTAATAATTTATCGTATTTTATTCTCTTAGTCTTTTCTTTCCAGCCTTGCCTCTTTCTTCATTTGCTTTTTTGTCCCTTTCTTCAACCAATCTTTTCCATTTCTTCCTACAAACAACGTAAGGTACTCTTTCAGTTTTTCTGGTGGGAGTTTCTGGCCTCACGAGAACATCAGCTAAAGCTTGACCACTGCTTCCAGAGGTTTGGACAGTGCCTTGCGAAGCTGGAAGCGTAAGCATAAACCTTCACTCGACTTTTTCCTAGGAGTTGTACAGTAGGTATGGTAATTTTCCTTATTTTTCTCTGATTCCTGGAGATATGTAGTGTCATGTTGTACTGGACTGGGGACGACACATGGTGCAGATGAACCCATTTCAGGAATACAGTGTTTTGGTTTTTTGACATCAGTTTAGTGGTATCTTCGGAAACAGGCTTTTCTAGCACACGTAGTTCAGTGACAGTTTTTGAAGAGCATGGTTTTGGTCCTTTGTCAATTTCATACACATTTTTTTATCCCATGGGAGCCAAAACTATGGAAACCTTTGGACACAGCAAGAAGTTTGTCTCATCACCATTAAAAACACGAGTTGGGTCTTTCAAAACCTTCAGTGCATTTTCGTCTCTGAAAATATCTTCCACGGTTTTAAACCAATTTTAATGTCGTTTTCGCGTACGCACGAGCTTGCCGACGAGTCCTTAAGGCTAGGTTAGATTGTCTTTGTAAAAAAAAGCTTCATACCAACCAAGGCCAGGAGAATTATATTTAAAAGGATCGGGTCTTCTATATTGTTTTATTGAACTCCTGAACGCTCAGTTGCAAATCCTCTTTCCGTCGTGGGTGGCCTTTCCGACAGCAATCATTAATCCAATTTTCAAGTGGATTAATGATTGGTCGGATCACTCTTCTTCCTTTGTTAATACGGGTGGAGGTCCAAGTTGTGTTTTGGAAAACTAGCCACCAAGCCGAAATCTAATTTTTGACCGATAAACACCGTTCTTTTCTGCTGCAGTCTTTATGGACATTCCATTCCTCACACCTTGTAAAGCTGCCTCAAGAGAATCGGTTTTGTAGGAGAATTTAGGCATAATATCGAGGTTCACTGGTGATCTGAAAAGAAAAAAGCTATTTATTGGCATGCCAATAACTAAACATTGACAAGCTGACAAATACTGTTATGATACAGCAAGTGGCATGTCAACGAGAAAAACATATATGTGCCAATGACCGTTTCAAAACGGGTTGTAAAACAATATTTAACAAAAGCACATTGTTTGTACATTTCACAGGATGTAACTCCAGCTTCAAATAATCACTCTCTTAAATACATTTGTTTTGCTTTTAAATATATAGGCTAGTCATTGGCACCACTTTGAAGGCTTGTTTTTGAGGTTATGTAACCTTAACTTATCATAAAATTATTTGTATTACATCTACAGATATTGTTGACTTAATTGCAAGTTTTCACCTTTCCTAAGGGAAAGTAACACACCAAAGAAACAACTCTAAAAATATTTACAAGAAAATCAGTAAAAAATGCTTACCTTAATTTAAAATACTTCTCCCAGAGACTATTTGTAATTTGTCTGACAACATCCTAATACAAATTGGGGGTGGCTAAAGAAGTATGTTCAGCGTTAGTGTTGCCAACCTAAATCTTTTTATAAACAAAATACTCAAGCAGTGCCAATAATTACGTAATAGGTTCTTAATAAATAGAATGTCTTTGGTGCAATGCGTTTCGTATGGAAATTTTTATAACTTTATCACCAGCCCTAATGCTATAGAGAAAAGTTGTTTCTTGTGAGCTTCTAGGGCGCAATATGAAGATATTTACAAAATGTCATGTCTCTATCTTACATAGTTTTTGCTAGTAGTTGATAAGTAATTCAGGACACTTCCTTTATATAGATAAGTCTTGATGGTTATAAAGAATGAAATTCCTTCTGATTAAATTCACTTTCTGTCTAAGATATTTCCAGTAGCTTGTAGAGTTTGTCTTGTGCGCCGATCAAGAAAATATATACCGATGAAAACCAAAGTCTATCATAAAGTGTCTTTTTTCAGCTCATTTAATTTATTTTAGATTAAAAATTCCATACTCAATGTCAAGGGAGCTAACCAGATTCTATTACCTTATGTGCAAACATTCACAGCTTTGTACAATAATGTAGTTTCCATAACCTTTAAATAGTATTTCCATGCATTAGATTGTTTATTGATCATTGGTGTAATTTAAATTTAAAATGAGATAATAACTTCGCCTTTGCAATCTGCATTGTGCTTCTGATCAAGCACTCTACAATCCCACTAATATTATAAATGCGAAAGTTTGAATGTTTGGATATTTGGATGTTTGGAGGTTTGTCCTCGAATCACGCTGAAACTGCTATATGGATTGTGCTAAAATTTGGAACAGGTATAGCTTTTGGTCTGAATTAACATCTAGTGTGCTTTATACCACCCATAACACATTTATTTCACCAAAATAAAGTCGAATTCAAATTGAAAAATTAGTTTGTTTACATTCGAATGTTATGATAAGAACGAAACGTAATAACGTTTCATAATTCAAATTAAACTGGCACTAAACAGCTTTTGACAGCTATAATTTGACAAACTTTCTGAAACATCTGTTTACATTGCTAATGAAAATAAAAAGATAATGGCGGGCGTCTTATTATGCCAAAACTTTGCGTTTGTTTTATCACAAAACTTTTAAAGTTTAGTTAAAGAAGTGAAAAATCTGAAAATACGTCGAGTCAAGTATCACTCCTCGGTATTTTCATTATCTGTGGTCCGAATGGATGTTTTCACGCCTTTCTGTAAGTATATTTTTTATAATTATTATCGAAAAACGCAGTAAAAAGTGTGCACCTTGGTAAGAAGAAGAACTTGCTGGAATTACTTTCCCGCTCAGACTTTTCCTTTGGACCCAAAAAGTAGAAAAAACTTGATTCTATGAAAATATCTGTGTAAATAATAATTTCATTTTTGGTGATTTCTTTATTGAGTTAATCTCTGCCAGTATGACAGCAGTTAGGGAGAACTATAATCAAGGTGACCATTCTCACTGGGACAGCTAAAGGAGAAAGCGTGCTGATCCCTCGAATTCCGATTATGCCGCATAATTTGCCTTTTCAATTTAAGAGGCTACAATTTCCTCTGAGGTTGGCCTTTTCGATGACTATTAATAACGCTGAAAGTGGCGAGCATACATTTAGGGACCCCATGCTTCTCACACGGTCAGCTCTACGTCGCCTGCCCGAGAGTTTCCAGTTCTCATAACTTACATGTGCTGGCGGAAAATAACACATCTTATAACGTTGTCTATAGGAGCATTTTAAATTAATAAAATCTAAAGCTGTTTACACAGCGACGACAGCGGCACCGTCACCTCAGTGGCGCCGCTGCATTTGTCATCTTAGTCTTAGCATTTATATTGAGCCTTATACTACACACGGCGCCAAAAACCAAAATGGATTTAAACTCGATAGACTATGGTTAAAGACAACGACATTGGCTCAAAACTGTTATTAGAGGCCGTCTATTAATCGCGTGATGATTATTTATCAGTTTCAGTATTCTAATGCATAATATACGCTCTTTATTGGAATTGTTTTTTTACAGCTGAGTGTACCAAATTTTTTTGTTAGAAATTCATAGAATAAAAGAACCTGTTTTTTTACTGTGATTTATAAATTGAAGACTGATTGTGTGCCATTTCCTGAGACTGATTCAGTTCCTGTTTGTAACTAAGTATTCCAACTGTATCGTAAGTATCGTAACTGCCTAGCTGTGATTTAGTAATGAAAATATTATTTTATACTGTTAATTTATAAGAAGTACATTATATAAAAACTTAAAAGTGTTAATTATAATATGTTTCACCTGAAATTCTTACAGATTTAGTGTTATATCTTGAGTTATTTTTAAACATTCTGAACCGAGTAGTTTAGGATACAAATTATACTTATTAGAGATGATTTCTAAAATATTATGATAAAACGTAAAAAACAATATTTAAAATATAAAATTTTGCTATAATTAAGTATGAAACTAAACTTATATAAATGATTTAAAACACAACCAATACTTCAGTTTGTCTGTGACCACCTGTGTGTGATAAGTGCTCGAAATATCAGGTTTAATATATAAAATATAACGAGTGTAAATCCGTTTATAATATTTTCCTCTCAATATTATTAAAATTGTAATTTATGTTGTAGTTAAGTTTTAAGGACCTTTCTTTAGCAATCCATTTTGCAGACGCCTTTCCTCTAAATATTTTTTTATTGTTGTTACCATATAAGTAGGCATTTGACAACTAGCTAAAAATATTTTTAACAAGGATTTAAAAAATATTAAATATATTTTAAACTTTTTAACTGACTTCTTAATTTTATATAAAACATTTATGCCCCCTTTCTTTTTTCCATATAGGTAGGTACTACGCGGGCGAAGCCACAGGAAAAAGCTAGTAATTTAAGATTTAAATGTGAACAAATATTTCTGCCTCTATGATGAACTTCAGCTGAAAGTGTTAACAGCTGTTGAGAACCAGTTCACTTTGTATTACGTGTAATAGCACAGTCTGCCAGATCCAATTTAAAACCTTCCAAAATCAACAATTTATAAATAAAAAAATCAATTAAATTAAATATTTCAATTGGGCAAGATTGTAAATCTAAACCATTCTCCCATCCACTTGACGACACACACACACAAAATTTCATTAAAATCGGTTTAGCCGTTTAGGAGGAGTTCAGAAACATACACATGCACTGAAGAATTATATATATAAAGATTACAGTATTCTGTGTAACTATTGAATTTGGTTCGATTTCATTATGTTCATGTTATATCAATACTTTAATTAACATTTGAAAATTATCAATAATTTTTTCTAGTAAAAATGAAAGAATTCCAAATATAAATAAGGTTATATTTGTAACGTCTGGTTTTGATTTAGTATCAATTATTCAAGCAAGAGTTAAGCATTGTAACTATTAACAGTGGTTTATTTGTGGCGTGACGACCACACGTAATTTAATTTTAAAAGTTCTCGGGTTCTAATGCGGACACGGTGATGGAATCTAGCCCAGGTTGCTGTAATAAAAATTCTCTCCTCGGTTGGCCAAATAAAACAATTTAGTTTATTGCGAAAACAATTTGAATTTTATTGCATAATTTAGAATCAGTTGAACAATTACAAATTTAGAACGGGAGAGAGAGCGAGAGAGCGATTTCACGCGAGCTTGACGCGTTCAAAACCCTGGCACGACTGCGACTCAGAACAACGAACTCCAGGGAGCAGCGTTGTTCCAGACGCTACCTCAGCAAATTCCTGCCTGTTTACCACCCAGTAACTGCGCAGCTGCTCTGGGTATGGAAAATTACCAGGCTTACTGCTGACAGACTTGGACTTACAATTCATGTGCTGAATTAAAATATATATCTTCTCCACCTGCACTGCTTAACCTAATAAGTCTGGCTGCATATATTCATTACTCGTTACTACAATTAAATGTTATGCTGAATAAAAATAAAATATATTACTGATGATTTAATATTTTAAATTGGCTGATTAAGACCGCATACGATGTTACCGGTCTGGTCTTAGAACTATATGCTGGGGTCGTCACACTCCCCCCACCTTAAAACCATACTTGTCCCCAAGTATGAGGAACCATCAGCCAGCAGCCAGAAGAAAAGTCTCTAATCTGCAGGGGAGGATCTCTGTCCTATCCTTTAGCAAGAAAATCTTAGTATATGTTCATTGATTACCATGCCAGCTGTCACTCAGTAGCCTCAACTAAATGAAATTTAAATAAACAATTGAGTTCCCTAAAAAGGCAGAAATTTCTTTTAATAAAAAAAAAGTATGCAAACGCGATACGTAATTCTTTAATTCGATCCGATCGCTCGCTCTCTTCTCAATGATTGAACACAAAAGATTTCAGGCTTACAACACATATATCATGGTATACTACGATACTAATTCAAGACCAGTCATTAACATCAGATAACCATTATCTCTAATGACCCAAATACGACTACCTAACCAGTAACACATTTAAAGCAATACGTAGTACAAGGGAACTAACCAGTGCTTCTAACTTAATCTAAAATACTTAAACATTTCAAGTTGAACTACAACACAACTACATTCTATTAATCTGGTTGAGCACTCCAGGATAACTATGGTTTGATGGGTTTAATTTTAATGATTAAAAATATTAGTTGATAACATACCACATTTTGTAGAGCCTAATTAAATTTAAAATAATTATAAAGTGGTAGTCTTCTTTGTGAATTTTGAACGCTACTCCCCCATTCCTGGTTAGGCCTCGTGGGTTTTCACTCGGGGCCGGTTTCCTCAGTCACCCCTACTATGGATTATAATGGAGTTATCCTGAGTTAGTTCACTTGTACATCGACTATAACACAAAACCATTATAATATATACAGCCAACAAGTAGCATGTCATGAATGACATCAAACTTAACTAACAAAATAAATCGTTAAGAAACATCCTCAAGAACAGTACAAAAATTGTTAACATCTTAATTGTTCTTATTAAGCTACTAAGGCATCGACCAAACCATTACAGTACTACATTCCATAAGGGCCCTGACAAAAAGACTTAAAACTAGTGGCTCGACCCAGTTTAGTGGGTGGCCGTTACACTGTAAATGCGAGGGGGGTCTCTGGAAAAGCGGTTCAAAAACCTTTCATCTTTTAAAAAGTTTGCGTTGACGTTCTTCTGAACATCCAACAACTGGAGGACACATTCCTCACACTTCTCGACCTTCTTCAGTTTCATGACAGAAACAACAACAAAAAAAAACTAAAACTAAAAGTTCCGCCCCCCACGCTTGGTTTTTAAGGGCATTGTGGACCTGGGGGCTCCCCAAGGTTTTCACCTCGCTTACCCCTGGAAACAGGGTAGCTCACCGAGACCTTCCTCCTACATTTCATTACATTCTACTGATGCCTTAGAGCTTAAAATTAACATAAGCCAAAAATGTTCATATAAAACTCACAATTCACTTAAAAGAAAACTAACAAACGAATTACAACTTTACTACTTCGGCCAGACTGGAGACGTTACACCGCTTAGTTGGTTGCGCAAGCCAACTAGGCAGTTGCGACAAGTTAGTCTAACAATTAATTATTGTTGAACGCATGGGTATCAAGCCAACAATGGGTTACACAGTCCAGAACTTTGGGGTAAAGGTAGGATCAGGGTTAAGGGTATGTTTGGATGGCCGGCAGGTCCTTCCTGTGCCCCATGTGGTTGTCTCACGTGTTTATTTTACTTACGTTTTGTCAATCGCTTAAAATATTAGCCAATTATCGAATAATTTGGAAAATTATATCTCCAAGTCTGCCTGATCAAAACATAAGATCAGTTACACATTCCACAACACTACAATTTAACAAATTAAAATGTTACATCTAAAAACATGGTTACATCAACAATCACCAATCTAACATAACTACGAGTATATTCCTTAATACATCTTCCAGTGTCTCCTTTAACAACTGTCCCGTGTGCACACATCTCTCAACACAACTTGACTAGTCAACCACAATTAACACAAATCGATCATTCCTTACTCAAGTTCTTTGAAAGATTATTCTGTCACAGCATTAACACGAATGTCTGGAGCAATCGGTATGGAGTTTGCCAAGCAAAACTTCCTCACCATACCACAGTGAGTTGAGGGACTCACACTTATTCAGAGTGTCATTACTCACAGTTACAAAGCTTGTATCACGTCCCGCAGTCGCTCGAGATTAACAACTTCGACTGCCTCCACGTTCTGTTCAACATCGTTTATCTCTCCAGGGTTCACACCCTCTTGGTCTCCTTCAGGACTGTCTAGTGACGTCAGGCCTCTCACTTTTGCGAAGACCTCGGTCAGAGTGGCGGAGCGACGCTGTCGGCGACGGTTCCGGCGACTCGACCACCATGCCATCACAGGCATAACAAATCTGTAACACATGTACACAAGCATCAGGATTGACACTAACCCAAAACTACCAGCAGCTGCCACTTTTGCAGCATAAAACCTTCGACCAAACAGAATGTGGGACTTCAGATGGCGGACTACGTCCTCCGGACGGTACTCCTTAACACCTAATGTGCCCAGCCGTTCGTTCAGTCCCTGCAGGACTTTCACAGCCGTCTCCTGCTCAGAGCTAAACAGCTCCTTCTCCTCGCTTGTGTAAATTTCTTCCACATTTGGAAACACAATTTCACTTATCTGTTCTGAGAACACAGAGCTGCCGTGAATACGGGCAGGCACCTTGAATTCTTCAGAGACAACATCACACATATCAATTCCTCTAAATTCACCGACCCCCTTCACTACCGCGGAAGTTATATTCAGGGTCCCGTCACTAGTTAGACAGTTCAAAGTCAATCTGTGCTCCTCTGAGGCACTGTATATCCATCGGCTTGGAGTTTTGACAAGTACCGGGGACCTTAATCCCGATATTAATTTTCTACCACAGAGCCTCACTTGCTCGTAATGAAACATCTCAACCGCACAATTTGGTCTCTTGCTTACGCTTAACAGGACATTCGATAACGGGCAAACAATCAGTTGTTCCCCTCGACACTCTCGGTCGAATTCCAATTGATTGTACATCGAGTACATCAACCGATCCTTACTGATCAATAATTTTTGGGTACCAACTTCCCACTGGGTCCATACTTTGAGAGAGGCATCATACACCGGATAGATAATAATATCATATAATTGGAACATCTTATTATCGTTTGAAAGAGGCAACCTCATCACTACCCTTAAGGTGTGAATCGTTGTATAACTATGAACAACTACAGCAGAATAAAATTGATGAATATTTTCTAATTTAACAGGTGAATACAATTTAGTCGTTGGAGGTATAACCTTTTCAATTTCCTTCAAAATTCTTAGATACTCATGAGGTGTTAGCAAGTTACTGTCAACCTTCCCAGCTGCTAAGCTCTCAATTGCTTGATGGAATTTAGTTATCTTTTGTCTTGCACTACTTACTGTTTCTTTAGTATCCGAAAGCGCAGAACTTAACTTCAAATATTCAAAAAGAGTTTTTAACTGATAATGAGCAGCATTTGCTTGTGTGAAAATTTTAACCATTTGTTCATGCATATTAGAATGATATTCTTTCAATATAGAAATTACGTTATTTATTGTTTTTGCATGTGATACTATTTCCGCCTGCATATTTGCTAGAACAGTCACCTGCTCCTTAGCTTGATGCACTATTTTCTCGTTGGTGTTGTACAAATAATCCATTTTTCCATCAATAATTTCTAAATCGCTATTTTCAAGTGTACCAAACAGAAACTTTAACACATGACCTCCTGCATCTACTAAACCTCGTTTTCCACGTCTTTGTGGTAACAGTTTTATTAGATCATCAATTTCATTTAGGTATTCACTAACTGACTGCTGTAATAGCACAAATTCGTAACGAAATCCGGCTTCCAATTGAATTAATGGAGAGTGTGAACTCATATTTTCATTAAGTAGATCTTCGAAAAATGTATTAAAATGATTCTTTACCTCAGTTACCAAGATACTTAGATTTCGGGATTCCTCTTCAATCTGCGTCAAGTTGTACTGCAACGTGACTCTCCAATGGCTGTCCGTCAGCAGCACATCTCTGCCTCCTTCAAATATGACCCCTTGCTGGAAGCAGCTTACTACTCCCAGGATTAGAAAAATCAATCCTAAAACAGAACTTCAAATTTATATCGAGTTTTACCTTTACAACACGAAATACCAGTCCCATAAGCATGTCAAGCACTTCCCACTTGTCAAAGCACCACCGATATAATTCCCAACTATGGCACATAGTCTTCGAGGCGTGCTGGCCTCCTTTTTACACGTGGCAACCTATTTCCCGTACGAGGTGTGCCAACACTTGGTACAGGGATACCATCATCTGCTGATGGTGTTCCCTCACCAATACAGATATTCGAGTCTGGAATCTCGATATCGCCAACATCGTCGTCAACGTGCACTTCCGGCACCTGGTTCACCTTGGTTCTACTCACGTACGGTTTTACTCGATTTACGTGAACCACGATTTCTCTATTTCTCACTTTCAAAACTAAATTCAACGACGATAACACCTTGACTATCCTGTAGGGACCCTTCCATAGTTTTGACAGTTTCTTCACTCTGTGACGTCCGATACTCGGCACGTGCAACAGAACGTACTGGCCTTCCTCGTACAACGAATCCTTCACTTTCATGTTGTACTGCCTTTCATACTTGGCCCTGGCCAATGCCTTACGTCGCGCAGCAACTTCATGGGTTTCCTTTAACTTCGCGCGCAGAGTCTCTACATGATCACCAAATACCTCGTTATCTTCCGTGATAGTCAAGTCACCCTCCATAGGAGCTTCCATTTTTCGCCCAAACAACATTTCGTACGGCGAAAATCCCGTAGCCTCATGGCTTTGACTGTTATAAGCCATAGTTATATATGGGAGATATTCATCCCAATCAGTCTGATGACGGTTCACAAAGTGACTAAGCA
Organism: Homalodisca vitripennis; assembly: GCF_021130785.1. Lineage (NCBI taxonomy): Eukaryota > Metazoa > Arthropoda > Insecta > Hemiptera > Cicadellidae > Homalodisca > Homalodisca vitripennis. Next base: position 124,515,239 of record NC_060212.1, on the reverse strand, counting down.
TTTTGGCAATAGTCGCGTGTACTCTCTCTAGCCGACCATTACTCTGTGGGTGAAACCCTGTAGTCTGGATTTTCCTGATGTGCAAGAATTTGCACAACTGTTTGATCAGGTCAGAGGTAAAGTTTGCCCCTTGATCTGTAATCAAAGCCTTGGGAACACCAAACTTAGTAATCACTCTCTGCACTAGAGCTCGAGCCACCTGGTCTGCTGTTTGGTCAGGCAATGGTATAAATTCACAATACCGTGTGAAATGATCCATCACACTCAAGATGTACACGTTTCTCGACTCACTGATGGGCAAGGGCCCTACTATGTCGGCTGCCACTACTTCGAAAGGAACCTTGGGCTCGTTAAACAACGTTCCAAGGGGGGCCTTTGCCTTTCCATAGTTGGTTCGTTGACTACAACTGTGGCACGAACGCACATAGTCTAATACGTCCTTATCCATGCCCTTCCACCAGAATTTTGCCTTAATACGGTCTAACGTCTTAGCCACCGCTGCATGTCCCGTCGTTGGCAGGTCATGGTTCAACCTGATTACCTCACGAGTAAGAGATGAGGGGACCACAATCTTCTTGTCACCTCCGCTCACTCTGTACAGGATCTTTTCTGGGCTCAACTTAAAACACTTGGCCTTCCTTAACTCTTGACAATGAGGATCATTCTTTTGATGCTCACGCAGTGTGGCAAGGTCAACCACAGGGAGCTCGTCCCTGCGAGTAGCTGCGCACATAGCTCTACTGAGAGCATCAGCGTTGGTATGTCTCTTTCCCGGCTTGTGTTCCACGGTGTAAGTGAACTCAGCAAGCCTCAGCGCCCACCTCATTAGTCTACTACTTGGATCTTTCAAAGATAACATCCACTTTAGTGCTGCGTGATCTGTCACAGCCTTAAATTCACGGCCTAACAAATAACATCTAAAATACTTTGTAGCCCATACTAAACCTAGCAGTTCTCTTTCGGTCGTAGAATAATTCCTTTCAGCAGGAAAAAGAGTGCGAGAAGCGTACGCGACTGGATGTTCTTCTCCATCTACTTCTTGGGACAATACAGCCCCTAGAGCGTCAATACTGGCATCAGTAGCCAAGGTGAACGGCTTACTGAAATCGGGGAAGACCAACACTGGTGATGAGACTAGCTTCTGCTTAAGTGTCTCAAACGCAGTTTGGCACGCTTGATCCCAATCGAACTCCTTCCCTTGCTTGGTCAAGTCAAAAAGAGGTTTCCCAATGGCAGCAAAGCCTTCTATGAACCGGCGGTAATATCCGGCCAAACCTAAAAAGGACCGTACATCTTTTACAGTCTTAGGTACAGGGAATCCCTCTACAGCCTTAACCTTTCCTGGGTCGGGTTCTACACCATGGCCAGTTATTACATGACCCAGGTAGTTAACCTCGCCTACTGCAAATTTACATTTACTGAGTTGCACGCTCAAATTCACATCACGTAGCTTACTCAACACTTCACTCAAATGCGACAAATGCGAAGCCAAATCTTTCGAGAACAAGATAATATCGTCCAGATACACTAAACACTTTTCCCCTTTTAATCCCATAAGAACTGAATCCATCAGGCGCTGAAATGTTGCAGGCGCCGTAGACAGTCCAAAGGGCATACGTAGATACTCATAGTGACCTCCTGGCACATTAAAGGCAGTTTTCGGTCGACTTTCCTCATCTACCATAATCTGATGATAACCACTTCTCAAGTCAAGTGTAGTATACATGGTACAACCTCCCAGCGAGTCAAGTGTCTCAGCGATGTTGGGTAGAGGATATACATCAGGTACAGTCAAAGCGTTGACTGCTCTAAAGTCTACGCAGAAACGATATTTCTTACTGCCATCCACAGATTTCTTCGGGACGATGACTACAGGCGACGCCCACGGGCTATGACTAGGAGTTATTATCCCCTTGTCCAGTTGGTCTTTAATCAACTCATCCACTATGGGTTTCTGATGAAATGGAACCCGATAAGCTTTCTTATAAATCGGCGCAGCATTTCCCGTATGGATAACGTGTTTTACGGCCGATGTGCATTGCAGAGGCTGGGCCTCACTATGCGCAAACACGTCCCTGTATTCCTCTAGTACTCTTTTAACCTCTTGTCGCTCGGGTAGTCTCAAATGGCTAAGTTTTTCATCTACACATTTATCAAACAATTCGTATTCTTTGATAGCTAGTCCTACTCGCTTCGTTGTCACATCTACATCATCCAAGATGGTCTTCCGCATCAACTCTGCGAGTTTCAGCTTTCCCTCTTCATTGAGGTGTAGCCCATGCTTGGTATACAAGCGCCTAGCAAACCTTCCTCGCATCTCACAGAAGGACATCCTTCCCCGTCCCTCCGAATTGGTTCTTTTTACGAAGGACCTAAGTAGATCATTCGCTCTCTTCAGATCTCCTATTACATTCTTGTCGAACCTATCAGGAATTCCCATAACTACAATGCGAGCATCCCACTTATTAGGTATTGCTTGAAAGGCTTGTTGTAGGGTGCGCGAGTAAGGAGCACCTCTATCCACGTCATTAGTTCCTGCCATCACCAGTACCGTATCACCCTGAGTCAGCTGTGCAATCTCTCTTTTAAGATTACCCATCGCATCTTTAAGCTTACCATTAGGTACAAACCACGAACTGAGCTCAAAGTTCCCTGGCAACCTCTCTTCCAATAACTGCTGAATTCCGCGACCGTGACTATCCGCTATCAAGACTATCTTACGTTTGACCTTATCTATCGTATCGTTACTAACTGATTCCACTATTCCAAATTTAGAATTTACCGTAAGGGATACTTCTTCTCCACTTACATTCACAGCCTTCGCCCAACATTTATTGTTCACTATTTTAGTTAATACTCGTGCCAAATACACGCCCTGTATGGTAAGACCCACTGGTTCGACCACTACATCCGAACCCTCCAGATTATCATTAGTCGTAGATCCAAATTTGCTTAACTTCAACTGAACCAGTTTCTCACTCCGCGCGGGTATTGTGACATCTTTTGCGTTATACACGTAATTCTCTATACAACTGTCCTGGCGTTTAGCCACTCGGACAACCTCAGGTGTCGTAGTAGGGGCCTGTGCCTTTTTGTGGCGCGGCGCAACTACTTGCCTACCTGAATCGGGGACACTCTCACCCCTGTGCAACCGATTTAACCAAATGTCATTTCCAGACATACGGAGAACACCTTCCGTGATGTCTATCGATGCACTTCCCTCTTTCAGAATATCACAACCTAACACGGCTAAATACCCACGGGGTAGGTTACTCACAACAAAGTTCCCTTTCACCGGCACACCCGGCTTTAACATCAAAGTCACTTTTTGTCTGCCGTAAATCTTCAGAGTTCGTCCTGAAATTCCCCGGATAATCAAGTCAGGCTTTGTCATCGGAGCTACAGCGGCTCCACGTTTGATGAGCGACACCTGAGCACCGGTATCAATTAATATCTTTCCCTCGGCATTATCCACACGCCCCATGGCAACTAGTTCCTCGGCTAAATCTTTCACAACCGGAACTATTCGTATTTCTTTATCTACTCGGGCGGTTTCACGACTCTTAACTAAGGCTCCTACTCTAGGTTCACAAGTGTTCTTTCCAGTCGTTACATTTCTTTTCGTCGCCTTGGCCTGCGGTTGTGGCTCATTTACTCTCGGGGACGGGTGGCGGCGACTCCACTGGCCCCTGCCCCGTTTCCCGACTGACTAGCACTAGGAGTGCTGGTTGGAAGTTTTACGCGACAATCCTTTTGTCTGTGCCCTGGCTTATTACATCGCCAGCACCTCGAGTCATTACTGGGTCTACTAAATCCCCTATTGTCCCGACACTCACGAGACGTGTGCCCCGGATTATGGCACCGATAACAAACAAGGTCAGTTTGAAAAACCTTCCGTTCATCTGTAGCGCGAGACGGATCTTTCGATTGCTTCAAAATGTGATCAATTGCCACCGCTGTAGTGACGGCTTCTCGGATGTTAGTAGGGAATTTTAGTCTCGTCTGATCACCAACGTGTCCAATAAGACCTCGGGTAAAAGCATCCAAAGCTCTACGATCGGCTTCTTCCCTTAGTGCAGCATTAACTTCTGGATTTGCAGTGACTCGCACTGTCTTTTCATTTAATGTCCGCACTCGATCAGCAAAAGCTTCAATCGTTTCACCCCTCCGTTGCTGTATTACAGACAACTGCTGGAAGTAACAATCTTTCGGAGCTTTGTCACTAAACCGTTGTGTCAAAACTTCTTTAAATCCCGCATAAGTACTCAACCGGCCTTGATCCTCCGATCGAATAAAACTCAAGGCGGTTCCAGCCAATCTCAATTTAGCAACCCTTAATTTTTCGTCGTTTCCCCAATGACTTAATTCACCGACATTGTCGATACTCTCAAAGAAGTGGAGAACAGCCTCCGGCTTTCCTCCATCAAAGGGAGTGATCGAGCCTACCATGTCGAACGTAGGTCGTTCTGTATGACCTCGCAAAGTTTCCTCCAACATGGTGTTCAGGTGGTCACTTCGATCCAACCTAGCATGACCAAGAGTCTCCAACCGTTCAGTTACCGCATCAATGGCTTCCTGGAGGTCCATTTCTTGCCCTCCAATACTAACGCGACCAGCCATTGTCAATCAGTTCAGGCACACTTACTTTCAAAAAGTGGACAAGTCCCAACTTAGTTTTCCAAAAATAATTTTAAAAGATTTTTCTCAATTAAATTTTCAATTAAATAATTATGTGCTCTCTCCCGTTTGTGAAAAGTAATTAAAATCAAGAAATAATTTTAATTTATCGACTTGCAATCAATCAATCAACTTTCAATTCAGCTCTAATCAATCCACTTTTTGTCTAAGTCCTGAACACTAATCAAATACGAAGTTACACCACGATTTATTCTAAGTCAAGACAACCTACTATGTCTGAGCAAAGAATAATTCCAATATTTCAATATTTACTTTTCCTTCAAATTACCCAAAAAATATTTAAAATACCTTTTTACCTATCACTCAATTCATCATACAATTCATCACGAATGTCGAAACCTATTCCACAAAATTTAATCTTCTTTCTTCGTGCCTGTAAATAAACTTAGCAAACTAACTCAATCAGGGTTTGCTGGTTCCACCACGGACGAGAGGAAGAATTTAAACCATAATAAAAAATCAAAAGTCAAAACTTTAAAGTTAATCAAAAGTTTAAAGTTTAATTACAATTTAACTATCATCAGATGAACAAGTTCCCAAAGTTTCAACAAAATATAACCAAGTCCAACGTTAATTCTTCAAAAATATTTAAATTTATAATTTATTTCACTTCCCTTTAATGACTACTACCCCTTATCTTCCTTCTCTCACAACGTGGTTAGCCTCCTGCCCTGTACCGGTACCTTTGAGTTAGCCTAACCAAGTCAGAAAGGTTAGGTTATCAACTAATTTGTATAATTAAGTTAGTTTTAGAAGCAGTTAATTTAGGTTAATCAGGTTTTAACTACCAGTTAAATCAGTACATTAAAACCTTAGAGTGTACGTTTATTTTTGATCAATATCAGGTATAAGAATTGAACTACTGAGGGACTAGTCCAATCAAAACAAAGTACTACCGAATAACTACTCAATTATTCACAACTACCGAAATAACGATTGTCGAGATTCAAGTAATCGACAACCGAATGCCTAACAAAGAATATAACTAGTTAGTAATGTCGAATGGAATTGTGGGAGCTTACAACAAGTATGGCGGACTATTAGCGTCTATTGTTCTCAGCCAATATGGCGTCTCTATTACAAGTATTACTTTAAAATTCAATAAAAATTATAAAAATCAATCAAAAAAAGTTTTCAATTAGTTTTAAATTTAAAACATTAAATTACCTTTGACTTAGTCACCTCGTGATTTCAACAATTTCAAATATTACGTTTTATAAACAGTTTCTAGGCTAGCATTATTCTACGGGCAGAATAAAAATTACTTACCCATCATCCTTGTCCCGGCTTCTTGCACCAACTTTTCGATTTCTTCAACGAAACAAAGAAACACTAATTTATTTTTAGAAAGACGAACCGACCGACAGAACCAACTGACACAACCCCACAGAATTTTACCAACCCCACACCTGACACCAAATATGTGGCGTGACGACCACACGTAATTTAATTTTAAAAGTTCTCGGGTTCTAATGCGGACACGGTGATGGAATCTAGCCCAGGTTGCTGTAATAAAAATTCTCTCCTCGGTTGGCCAAATAAAACAATTTAGTTTATTGCGAAAACAATTTGAATTTTATTGCATAATTTAGAATCAGTTGAACAATTACAAATTTAGAACGGGAGAGAGAGCGAGAGAGCGATTTCACGCGAGCTTGACGCGTTCAAAACCCTGGCACGACTGCGACTCAGAACAACGAACTCCAGGGAGCAGCGTTGTTCCAGACGCTACCTCAGCAAATTCCTGCCTGTTTACCACCCAGTAACTGCGCAGCTGCTCTGGGTATGGAAAATTACCAGGCTTACTGCTGACAGACTTGGACTTACAATTCATGTGCTGAATTAAAATATATATCTTCTCCACCTGCACTGCTTAACCTAATAAGTCTGGCTGCATATATTCATTACTCGTTACTACAATTAAATGTTATGCTGAATAAAAATAAAATATATTACTGATGATTTAATATTTTAAATTGGCTGATTAAGACCGCATACGATGTTACCGGTCTGGTCTTAGAACTATATGCTGGGGTCGTCACATATTGAAGAATGTAATTTAGTATAATTTACCTACATCATGCAATTTTAGGCTTTTGAGTAGATTGAGTTTTAAATTCTTATTTAACAATAATCTGCACTTTAGAAAGATTTTAGTACAAGGAAAATTCCTATCAGTTACAAAGCTCAAAATCCATACAATATTTTATATCATTATCACAAATAGCTCCTGAAAATGGCATCTCTCTTTTACAACTGAATTGAGCTATGACAATTTAAATTTTAAAATTATACTCTTCTATAATTCTTGGTTTTAATTAAACAGTTTTCACTTTTCCAAATATTGTTATTACAAGACTGTGTTTATTTATTTATGTCAGTATAGGTCTTTTGTTTCTTTTCTACAACAATAAAAACATGATTCATGTGTAAAACACACATTTTGTAAAACATTTTGCCATCATGCACAATAGTCTTGACAAAAATTTACTCATTTGCATATTATATTTGTCCATAGAAACAATCATTGATTCAAACAAAATAACTAAATAAAATCGAACTAAATCTACATTTTAAGGATTATAGAAGTACACGCTGCTCTGTTTTGATTTCTAATTTAAATTGTTTTAAATAAAAACGCAGGAACCCAAATAATGTGGTAAAATGTTGTTTGTCAGTAGCTTTCAAAACTGTAAGGAAATTACATTTCCAGAAAAAGAGAGGAATGAAAGAAAAGGGTGGCCAAACGGTAACCAAGGGAACTCTTTTCACCGACTGTGACTGCTTTTCCACAGCAATCCCTTCATCAATAGGTAAAGTGGTCCCTTCACTGAAGTTCCATGCCGAAACTGTCTTTGTAACTTTCAGGAAATGTTACATAAGGGGATTGTCTTATTTGGACACTTGTTCATCAAAGATAGCTTTGAAAGTCATTCCTGTTGAAAATAAAAGTTGTCCTATTAAAAGTTGAAAGAACTCTATAGGTTTAAGAGTGGACACTTTAAATAACATGCACTATAAATAAATTGAACTTGAAAATATCTACTAAGATAAAGGCTCACTGCAATATTTACTACTACTTCTTTGTTTGTTTTAATATACTTCCAAATATTTCTTAAGCAGATATATTTTTTAAATTACCAAAACATAAAATGAATTACCATATCGACCTATAGTCAATTATGATCAATATATTTTTTATACGTTGCAGTATTATAAGTAATTTAAAGTATCAATAACCGTAGATAACATTCCAGTCAAACGTGATAAACAAGAAAATTCTACAACGAATTTTAATGGAACTGTATTTTAATATAACTATATGTCATGGTTCTACTTATTTGGATTAATTTCTGATTATTTCCTGAGAGATTTGGTTTAATTTTTATGACTGCGATCAATTTTCATGTCAGGAAGAGGTTTGGCGACCCTTCATAATGTTGTTCCAGACAACTAAAAAAAATAAAAAAAACAATAATTTTAATAGTAATAATAATAATTTTTCGTTATTTGTTTGCACAATCAATGAAAAGACAAATACAGAGACAGAGTTATCACATTATTTGCATGAATGTTTTAAAATTAAAAATCAAATACAATATTTACCATTTGATTATAAAAAAACTCAGCCAACTATTTGCAACGTTTTCTCAATATTCAGTAACTCTTTTGTATTGTAGAACTGGTATTTTGATTTCATTTGTTAAATATTTCAGATCTGACTATATACCAAAATTTGCTTTGTATTACACAGCAAGATACACATTTAACATTAAGCCATCAAAGTAAGCTACCAAATTAGGGTATTAATAACAGTGTTTCATACTTGTCTATTGAATTTTAGTTTACAAACTACGCCAGTTTCATTTTAGGGAAACAAAGATATTTTTAACGCCGCAAGTTGTGAAACTATCATTTTATCTGAGACCCGCAACAGGCTATAGCATTTTATTGTCATTAAACAGCTCTCGTTATAGTTTAAGCTTCCATCTGTCCATTCAAAAAACACACATTGACTAATTAAGTAAAATATTTATTATTTAGCTGATATATATGTATACAACTATATAAAAAAACTAAAAAGGATGCAGTCAAAGCGCTAAAGACCAACAAAGCTCCTGGGAAGGATGAAATAACAGCAGAATTCTTGAAGAAAGGAGGAGAAATAATAGTGGAAAATCTATGGAAACTAATACTTCATATTTGGGAGAAAGAAGAAATGCCAGCTGAATGGTAAGAAGCAATAATAATACCTATACACAAGAAGGGTGAAAAAGAAGAGTGTGGTAACTACAGAGGCATCTCACTACTCAGCATCCCATATAAAGTTTTATCCAAAATTGTTTTAAACCGACTTGAAAATTATACAAATGAAATAATCAGGGAAGAACAGGCAGGGTTCATAAAGGGCAGATCAACCACAAATCAGATTTTCATTTTCAAAGAAATATTAGCTAAATACTGGGAATATAATAAAGAATTTTTTGCCATATTTATTGACTTTCAAAAAGCATATGATAGCATAATCAGAAAGGAGTTGTGGACACAACTAGATAAATTTGGCATCCCGAGAAAATTAATAAACTTAGTTAAGATGAGTGTCACAGAGTCAAGAGGCTCAGTAAGAATTAATGGTCGGGACTGTGTACCTTTTGGGATAAACTCAGGAGTCAGGCAAGGAGATGGTCTTTCTCCAATCTTATTTAATATTGCCATAGAAGAAGCACTTCAGAGTGTAGCAGAGAGGGATTTAGGGGTGGAAGTTGGAGCTAAACTAAACATCCTAGCTTTTGCAGATGATGTTGTCATATTTGCAGAAAATGTAGATGATTTGAGGTCACTAACTAGACTATTTATGAGTGAGGCAGAGAAAGTGGGGTTGAAGACGAATGATGCAAAAACTAAATATATGCACTTTAGAAGGAATCAAAATCAAAGAAGAGGACCCCTACAAATTGATGGGCATGTTTTCGAACAAGTGGAGAACTTTAAGTACCTTGGGGTCACAATATCAAATAAAAACACAGATGAACCAGAGATACAAAATAGGATCAACTCAGCAAATAGATGTGTATATGCATGCAATAGGATACTTTCAACCAAATCTCTCTCTCACAAAACTAAAACTAGAATATACAAAACAATTATATGTCCAGTGCTTTTGTACGGATCCGAAACGTGGAGGCTAAATAAGAAGGATGAGAAAAGCTTCTAGTTTTCGAGAATAGAATTTTACGTAAAATTTATGGGCCATCATATGAAAAAGGGGTATGGAGAAGAAAACATAGAGAGAGAGAGAGAGAGAGAGAGAGAGAGAGAGAGAAACTTTATTACATAAGCTTTGAGCTTAGAAATGGTGTCACAAGATACATAATAGAGAAATCAGGGAGCTATACAATAGTACGGATGTAATAGGAGAAATAAAGTGCAGAAGACTCCGTTGGGCAGGCCATGTTTTGAGAAGAGAAGAGGAATGCAAACTGAGGAGGGTAATGTACGGTAACCCAGAAGGAAGACGACCCCGTGGGAGACCGAAAGTGAGATGGTGGAACCAGGTGAAGGCTGATATGGAGAAGGTGGGCGCTTCAGAGGAAGATGCAGAGGACCGTTCAAGATGGAGGAGCTTTGTTGGTGCGGCTAAATATCACCTCCGATATAAATGGCCCTGGGAGTAAGTAAGTAAGTAAGTATATGTATACAGTCTTATTGAAGTAGCATTTGGAATATGCATTTTAAGAACATGCACAGTGCGTGTGAAGTCAAGACATCCTAACGTCATGCAGAAAACTTAGCTTCAAACACTTTTACATCTCCCAGATCACATGTTGTTATATTAGCACTGTGATACAAGAGGTACAAAAGACTGCCAATAAATAATGAAATATATTAAATTATTTAGACTCTTTCGGCACTATATTTAAATTGATTTGCTAGCATGCATACTTTTTCACTGTGCTACAATACAATCAGGTCACTCAGATTTGTGATTTCATAATTTATATGTAGATACACACATCTAAATCATAAACAGATCCTTCGTTTTTTATTATTTATTGAAATGTAAAAGGTAAGAGTATGCCATACTTTAGTCACGCGTTAAAATCCATATGATTATACTCAATTTGTTTTAAAATGTGTTTATTTTACAATTTCCTCGTTACCACATGGTTACCTTTAAGACAAGTGTAAAAATTTTCACTAACGCTCAGTCAAATTCCATGATATGCAACATGATCGAACTCGACTTTGCACATTAGAAAAACTTTTTGTAAAATATCAAGTCTATAGGTTAAATTGTTCTTGACTTATCATGAAGGCATACATAAATTATATTTTCTTCTCAAGATTCAAGATTCAAAAAGTTTTTATTCGTGAAATGCACATCATGTATAAGAATAGTGTCAAGTAAAAGATAGTAATAATACTGTTAAATAAAAACACAAATTTGCTGTTAAAATGCCATTAAATTATTTATATAAAGATAACAACAATTATATATATATATATATATATATATATATATATATATATATATATATATATATATATATATATCCCAATTTACCTCCTTTCCAAAAATTCCTCAAATGAATACAGTGCTAGGTTCAGCAGGTAAGATTTTAATTTCATTTTTTTAAAAGTTTTGTTCTTTACTTTATCTCTCTTGGTAGGTTTTTAAAGAACTTGTTTTCCATAAAATCAGTTTACTTTTTGAAAAAAATCAAGATTATGTTGTGGACATTTCTGTTATGCCTTGTGTTGTATTGATGACTAACTAGAATTGGAGCGTTGTTTTCTTCTTGTTTTGTGTAAAGAACAGTTTCATAAATATATAAACTGTATACCGTTAAAATTCCATTTTCTGTAAATAATGTCCTAACAGAGTCAGTCTTTTTAAGTCTAATTGTAACACGTAGAGCTCTCATTTGTTGGACTACTACCCTATCCATATTCTTTTTTGTTGTTGTTGCACCATATATGCTTATTCCATATGATAAGTGTGAATGCACTAGAGAAAAAATATATGCGGATCGTAAAGTTTGTAAACAACAAACCCTTGACAATTGTCTCAGTGCATTAAATACCAGAATACATTTTATGAATAATATGGTCAATTTTTCAGGAAAGGTTTTCATCAATTAAAAATCCTACAAATTTTGTATATTCAACTTGGCTTACTTCCTCTTTGTTTACATTGATGCCAATATTAATGCAGGATGATGTTTGGGGAGGTTTAGGTTTCCATATAGTGTCTCTTTGCTGTATAGGACAAGATGGATTATTATTTTCCCGTGCCAAAGTGTCTTTAGGAAGTTTTGGATCACTCAGACCTGCAAATCTATTGTTCAGCAGAATAGAAGGGCTAATTACGTATTCAATGGTATTTGATTTATTTGACTTGTGGTCTTTAACACCAGAATCTGAAGTCAAGAAGTTTATGGTACTTTGCAATTTATAATTTTTTATTGTCAACACATTGATTTCACAGATTAAAATCTGATTGTCAGCTTCTAAACAGTTTATAACAGAAATAGAAGACTGTTGGTATTTTGCAGGACTTAAGCACTTATCTAAGTCTTTTGCGCTCCATTCAGTTGTATGAGATCCTGTATTAATGAGAACAGTTGGGTATAAGGATAAACATGTCAATCAATCAATCAATCAACAATTCTTTATTCATTAGTTGTACAATGTGGTACATCGAATAGTGTCATACATTACTTATATATATATATATATATATAAAAGTACTAAACATACTCAAGTTTCTCTATTGAATACAAAACTAAATCAATCAAATAGCTTTTTAGTTTTCTTTTAAATTTGTTAATATTATTTTCCATTTTTATGCTTTGAGGAATATTTTTCAGAAATCTTTTCCCGATATACATAGTTTTTTTTTTCGTGTATATTTCAAGTCTATGATGATGATGATCACTGATGATTTCATTCTTATCGTGTGTGTTATATTTGTGCACATTATTTTCTAAGTTAATTTGTTGGCCATGATTGAATTTAAAATATAGGATGGTTTCATATATATAAAGTCCAAAAACTGTTATTATTTTTAATTCTTTAAAGCAATTTCTAACAGATTATGAGAATTTAAGCTTAAGTATACTTCTCATTAGAAGTCATTGCTTGTTTTTGCACCTTTAAAATCTCAGTTAGGTTTTTCTTAGTTGTGGCACCAAATATGGCTATGCCATAAGCAATGTGTGAATGTATATTAGCATAATAAATCTGTTTTAGCACTTCAGTAGTACATAAACAAGACATTTGCCTAATTGCATATAAGCCAGAACTAATTTTACCAAGCACAAATTTAATGTGCTCATCCCATTTCAAGTGACAATCAATGATCAATCCGAGAAATTTAATTTTTGATGCATTTTCAATCTCTGAATCGTCTATAAGAATATCAAAGTCATAATCATTATTAGCCTATTTTGTTTAGTTTTAAAATTAATGAATTTAGTTTTCTCATAATTTAAATTAAGTTTTTTGTTGTTAAAAAATTGTTGTAGATCAGCCAATTTGATTGCTGAGATGAATTCAACTTCTTCTTTCGAAATTCCAGAAACCTTTAGATTTGTATCATCTGCAAATAAACACAACGTACTGTTTGCAGTATAAGATAGTTGCTTTCAATATTCCTAAAATAACATAAGAAAAGAAGAGGTCCAAGATTTGACCCTTCCGGGACTCCAATCACACTTTGCTCTAATTTAGATTTAAATCTTGTTAAAGTTCTATTTGTCGACTTATGAGCTATTTCAACAAACTGTTTCCTACCCGTCAAATATGATTTGAACCAATTCAGTGCAATACCTCTAACTCCAATATCATACAATATTGATAATAAAAGATGGTGATCAACACTGTCAAAGGCCTTAGGGAGGTCCATAAAAATTCCAGTAACAACTTCCCCTTTGTCTATTGAATTTATTACTGATTCTATAAAACTTACTGCTGCTGTGATGGTTGATTTATGTTTCCTAAATCCATGTTGGGTGTCGTTGATAATATTGTTTTGTTCTATGTAAGTCTTCAGTTTATTATATACTTCTTTTTCATAAACTTTCGATATAGATGGTAACAAGGAAATAGGTCTATAGTTTGATTTAAGGAATGTATCATTTGCTTTAAATATCGGAATAATTTTAGCAATTTTGAGTAGATTAGGAAAGATTCCACTAACAAATGAAGAATTTATCAAATGTACAAGAATTTTGCTTAGCTCTTCTTTAACTTCTTTTATAATTTTTAATGGCACTTCATCGTAACCACAAGTCAGTTTATTATCAAAAGAGACAATAATTTCTTGGACCTCCTTTACATTTGTTGGAGTTAGACAAAAGAACTTACTGAACAAATTCTCAACATCTCTTACAACTTTTACATCTAAGTCATTAATATTTAAACTTGTTTAATGGTTGGACATTTTCGTTTTTTCTATATAAAAGTCATATATATAAAGTCATATTTATAAAATAATCATTAAAAATGTTACAAACTATTTCTGGATTTTTCTATGCATGCATTGTTCTCTTGAAGCACTATATTACAATTCTTATTTAGTCTACATCTTTTATTTCCTACTTCATAATTAATTATATTCCAAGTGGTTTTTACTACATTGGAAGCCTTACCGATTTTATCACTGAAAAATTCCCTTTTGGGTAGTAATAGTTTTTCCCTATAATTCTTGGTTTGTAATTTGACAAAACTAGATAACTCTTCATCTTTAGTAGATCTTGCATATTTGCCAGTGTTTATGATTTCTTGTTTCTCCATCTTAAGTTCATTTTTTATCCACTTAAATGGATTATTTTTTATCTTAAACATGTTTATTGGAAAACACCAGTTAAAATAATAAGTGAAAACCTGATCAAAGATATTATATTTATCACTGCATGGAGCAAGGTATATTTTTTCCCAAGTTTCATTTTTTAGAAAATCTTTAAATAATTTTATATTAAGTGCAGAGAAATCCCTACGATTTTCAATGTAATAATCATTGTATCCATTAGACTGTTTCAGATTTTTTATTTTAAAAATTTGCCCATCATGATCGGATAGCATTGTTACTACACCACTAATTTCCAAACATTCCCTTTTAAAGTTTGTAGAAATGTTGTCAATTGCTGAACTCGAGCCCTGGAATACTCTCGTTGGAAAGTTAATTAGACAATGCATATTGTAACTCTTCAAAATGTTTTTGAAAATTGATGATGTCCTGTTTTTGTTTAACATGTTTATATTTAAATCACCTGCTAAGATTATATTTGAGAACAGCTTTAGAACACATCCTATCAAAACACTTAACCTATCTAAAAATATGTTTACATCTGCGTTAGGGGATCGGTAAAGACCCACAACAATAAATTTTACATTATTTACAATGAACATTGTTGCACAACACTCAAATATCCTATCGTCACACAATTTTTCAATATCGGGCATCACAACCTGTCTCCACTTCATCTGTTCCTCAGCCAAAATCATTACTCCCCCTTTAGATGTGCTTTCACGTGAGTAATAACTAGTGACTAAAAATTTATTTATATTAATCCTTTCTATTTGATTCATTTTTGTGTTATGTTCGGATAAAACTACTATATGAGGTTTTAATTCATCAAGGATAATTTCCAAGTGAGATAATCTAGACTAGAGATTTTCAACATTCTGATGAAAAATTTGGACTGATCCATTCAATTCAGATTTCTTTAAGTAATTACTGGGGACTTGGCTCAGCTCCAGTTTAAAGCAAAATCAGGCTGAGATGCAAAATTTGTAGACTTTGACACATTCATTCTGTACTGTTTTACTGGCACATGAGGGGTTAGCTTTGAAATTTAAATGTTTGTGAAGGTTCAAAAAAAGGAAAACGAAAATCTTCTGAAATAAATAAAGTTCAAACTAAAATAAAACTTCTTCTTAAAAATAATTACTGGAATTAAAATTAAAATAAAAACTTCTTTATGACTTTTAAATTCAAACTTGTAATGTATTCGTCACTCCAAAAATGTCCAAAGTTCTTACAGCTTGTCTTTTATTCAATTTTCAAAATTCAAAACTTTCACACTCTATTCTGACCTGGCAATTCTTCACTTTAATTTATCTTCAAAATACAATTTTATTTTGTTACTAATTTTCTTTACTTTACTTTAACTATTACTTCTTTTCAGTGTTAGAGATTTAAAAATATTGCTGAAAGCATCTGTAACAACCACAAAACTCTTTTAGTATTTTTACATAAAATTTTATATACATGTGCTCACTGCACCAACAAGTTTTATATTGCACAGATCAAAAGGACAAGTTCCTAAATTCCCACTAAATTTAATTTTTACAATATTTCTTTCCCCAAAATTATTCAAAATAACTAAGAATGAATATTGACTGGACTCCTGTTAAAAAGTTCACTTACCCGCAGGTTCGATGACAATTAGAAAAAGATTAACTCTAAGCACTTTCAAAGTCTACTCGTTACTATAACTTCCGATCAACTGAGACAGGAGGTACGGCACGTCTACCTCACCCCACCTCTCAATTTCGTTATCAAACACTGCCATCTGCGATGCGCGCCTCGCTGATAGCAGCCTCTTTTGTACTGTCCAGTCCTTATCATTCTTCTGGGCCTACTCCTTCCACCGGTAATCCAGTTACCCCAGAATTATTATTTAATACAATCAGTACAATTCCACCACTATCGCCACTTGACACGAAGCTGACAGCCGGCGGTGGAGGATAAGCACTCATGTCCAGTAGAGAGCCTGAAGAAACCGGTGGATTGGGAAATGATCTTGAATCAGCTCCATTATTCCATAGAATCTGATTATTTAGCTGACCGTTTTCTTCTGTTTTCTACCTAATTCATTTTCACTTTGTCTGCTTATTAGATGTGTGAAAAGTTTAATTTTGTTGCTGGTTGAATTATTTTTCCCCGTGTCGGTTACTGCTGTGCAACGAAAACATTTCCATAATTTCATTTCATCTTCGGAAAATTTTTTGATCTCAGCATAAGTAATTTTCAAATATTTAAAGCAATATCAGAAATCACACAACCCATTGCAGCGCAAAGTACCAAATCTCACACTAAAGGTAATGTGAACACCAAGGTTGTGGAGTTTGCAAGGGGCAAACTCCACAAGGAACAATATAGTTAATTATGTTCAAAAGAACTAAAGCAGTGGCGTAGCGAAGGGGGGGGTCCAGGGGGTCCGGACCCCCCCCCCCCCCCCCCCGAAATTTTAAGACATATTAAAAAATAAAGCATGGAGCAGGAGAAAAAAGGAGAGTTATCATTACTCTTGTCTACAAACATGAAATTGATTGATTTAATTGATTGAAGTGACCGTTGTTAAAAAATATAATTGCCCTTTCGTTTAAATCATAAAGTATCAAACGATACTTTTGGGCTCGGCCTTTTCGGATAGTGTAGTGTAGTGTAATCACGGTATATTTCTATAGGGCGCGGTCACGTGACGTCGCAAAGTAACCTGAACCGTAACACGGCGAACAGTTTAAATTAGCGACCACTTCGTTCAAATTCGTCTTGGGGACATCAAATGACTGCTTAGAATAAAGTTACGACGTTGATTTTAGGTGTCATTAAACTGTAAACGTGTATATAATTATCGAAAAAAATATAAAAAATCACTTTCGGTCGGAAAATACAATTGAAAAACTCTCTACAGATTCCTTAGTATATTCCGATCGGAAGCGATTTTTTTTTCTCGATAATTATATATTTATTAGTCGGCGTTGAATTAATCTCTAAAATCAATGTCCTAACATAATTATAAGTACTACTTTTACCTCAACCACTCAACCAGTGAAATCCAAAATCGTAAAAACTTGAATCAGTAGAGAACTTTTCTTTGGTATTTACCGACCGGAAGTGATTTTTTCTC
Source organism: Homalodisca vitripennis (assembly GCF_021130785.1). NCBI lineage: Eukaryota > Metazoa > Arthropoda > Insecta > Hemiptera > Cicadellidae > Homalodisca > Homalodisca vitripennis. Next base: position 124,497,621 of record NC_060212.1, on the reverse strand, counting down.
GATAATTATATAGGTAGTCGAGTACACTTTAATGATAACAAAAAATCGTCGTCCTAACTCAATCAAAAATACCACGTTTACCTTAAATAACCGAAGTCCGAAGTAGTTGAAGTTCTAATGATTAGAGTTTTTCAGGTGCATTTTATTTCCAACCGAAAGTGATTTTTTTTATTTTTTCCGATAATTATATACTCGTCTACAGTGTAATGATACAAAAAATCGTCATTATAACTCATTCATAAATACCTCAATCACTTTGGTGCCTTTTACTCGGCCAGAATCGAACTTCATAAAGTTTCTGTAACTATTCATGAAAATTTGTGGTACTGGAGTTGCTGTGAGAGTTTAATTTGCCTATTACATCTTTCCACTTTCTATAAGGCTTAGTTACTAAAGCTCCATATTTTTGGTATTTTCCTTTTACCAGTGAATTCATTAGCAAATAACACACAAAACGTCCCCCGGATTCCCCGATTTCGGACCCCCCCCCCGAACGAAATTTCTGGCTATGCTACTGAACTAAAGACTGAAATTTGTTCTTTCTGTATGGTAAATTAGTTAATGTTAGCAAATTTGTATCAAATTCTCTAATATTGATTCCTTTATCAGTCTGTATTCATTATTCTTTGATGTTAAGTAAATAAAAATAATTAAATAATAAATGTATAGCTGTAAAATTACAGAAATGTACTGAAAAATTCTGAAATGCTCATAAATATTATTGCAACATATATTTATAAATCATTAAATATGCTACACCAGTTGATTTCAAGCTTGCAAAAATATATATCACTTGTGGGATTTGAACCACTAATCTCAGGGTCAGCTGTCACTTAACCAGTTGGGCTATAAACTGTACTGATAACAGACCAGTACCAACCAATAGATAGTCTCTATCTTCCACCTGTCAGATCCAGCTCAACATGGTCTATTCAAACAGCATATTATAATAATATATTTTTAGCATTACAATCAACAATGTGTAACTATAGTGATGAAATAAAAATTTAACAAATTATTGTTTAGTGTCATGCACGAGTCAATCATTTATAAGTCTTTTTTATTTATAGTGTAGAAATGTATCTGTACAGTCCAGGTAAGCCTAGGTTATGGCTTGTTATTTAGTCTGATAAATAACTGCAATAGTTTTAACACTCGAAATAAGTAACCTGTTTATCAAAGTTCCATTAGTTTGTCAAAATTGTATTTAAACAAATAGTTCACAATTACAAAACTGGATAAGTTAAAACTGTTTCAACTTTGAATGTCCATTGTTTAGGTTAGGTCCCTAATTAAGCAAATGAATGAAACTATATCCAATAAAAACTCAAGTTTGATTTCTCAGTCTGTTCAATATACTTTGTTGACTGTATAAAACAAAAACCATAGTCACCGTTTTGCCTTTCCTATTCAAAAACCTTAAAAATAGCACCACCTTTACTCACTCACTCACTCTTCTTATATACTGTCATATACATTATGACAGTTAGCTCCTCAAGTAATATGCTTCGCTAACACTCTGCCAATAAATTAAGATGTTGTTTTTGTTTGGTAAGCTGTAAACAAAGTTTGATTTTACTACCAATTTACTTTTTTATGTATAAAATATATGTTGTGGAATGTAAAAGTGTTTCAGAAAAATGTTAAACCAAAATAAAATAAAATATAAATTTCAATGTAGTATGATGTAAATAGTCACTAAGATAAAATTCAAACAAAATCTCATTTAACAAGCTGACTATAATAATACTATGATAATAATGCTGCCTTTTCACTTGACATTATTTCCGTAAATTTTATTTCGGGGAAGTTTTACAGAGCTTGGTTGAACTTTCAGTTCTCTGTCCAGCCACACTCACAACTTCCAGAACATTTAGAATACAGAAGAGTAATGGGTTAACAACTATATCTTTTTTACCAGTTTATGCTCTCAACCTTTTGTTGTATACATTATAAATTCGTGATAATACATTCAGTAAAACACACACACACACACACACACACCATTTTCCTACCAGTGTTTCAAGAATCAAGAATCAAGATCTTTATTGACCATTAAGTAATACAAAATTACAATAGGCTTCGTCAGTTCCAACAATAAAATATCACAGCTTGCTAATACATAAAATAACAATAACATATTATGTGCAATAAATAACACAAACACCAATACTAATATAATACAATACTACATTACATAAAATCTTTAAAATACCCACATTTAACTGTCACTAATATTATATTCTAAAAATTCTCTTATGGAGTAAAATGCACGACTTGACAGCCAACTAGAAACCTGCCTCTTAAATGAATTAAAATCTAATAATCTCCATGATTCAGGGAGTTTGTTAAAAAATTTTATTTGTAAATATTTATGACTCTTTGCATATTTTTCTAGTCTAGGAATAGGCAGGACTAAGTTGTTTACATTTCTTGTTTGATAACTATGGATACCATTAAAACAGAGGAAGTCATTAATATTCTCTTTTACATAAATTAAATTTTGAAAAATGAAAATGCAGGGTACAGTCATTATATTATGAGTAGAAAAATAAGCCTTACAACTACTCCTAAACCCTAAACCAAAAAGGATTCTTATTGCCTTTTTTTGCCATAAAAAACTCTTTCCGCACCAGTACTACCTCCCCACAAAATATTTGAATACAATAAATGAGCATGAAAAAAACTAAAATATGACATTTTCATCAACTCTTGGCTTACACAGGTCTTTAACTTTCTCAATAAAAAACAAACACGTGCCAATTTTGAGATTAAGTTGTTTGTATGATCCTCCCATAAAAGCTTCTGATCAATAGTGACACCTAAGAGTTTTATTGGCTTTGTCATTTTACTATCTATCTGCATTTGTCTTAAAGTAAACACTATATGTTCTGTTTTACTTTCATTTATTTTAAGATAGTTAGAATCAAACCATACATTGGCTGTGTTAATTACTCTATTAGTTTGATTGAGCACTTTATTTAAACAATTTCCATTTACTAAGATAGAGGTGTCGTCTGCGTACAATATGGTATTACAATCTAAATTAACAGGCAAGTCATTAGTATATAGTACAAATAGCAAAGGACCTAGGACAGAACCCTGTGGAACTCCAGCAAGAACCTCCTTAGCAGATGAAATCTGATTTCCAACCGATACCATGTGCAATCTGCCCACACAGATACGTCTGAAAAAATTGTAATTGCTCGTTATTTATTCCGTAATATTCAAGCTTTTTCAAAAGAACACCATGAAGAAATTCTATCGAAGGCCTTGCTTAGGTCTAAAAGGGTCATTCCCACAAGTTCATGATCCTCAAAGCTCCTTAAAATCTTTGTCACAGCAATATCTAGGGCCTTAACTGTAGAGTATCCTGGACGAAAACCAAACTGGCTACATGAAAGAATTTGATATTTATCAAAGTAATCTAATAATTGTTTTTTAACGCAAGTTTCTACAATTTTTGAAAATACTGATACAATTGTTATGGTCCTATAGTTATCAATACACATTCTATCACCCTTCTTAAACAGAGTTATACTTTTGGATGTTTTTTAAGCAGTTTGGAAAGACAGAAAACGACAGACAAAGATTAACTATATACACTAAAGGTTTAATTATGAATGGAGACATCTGTTTCACAATTTTGTTTGAAAATCCAAAAATATCCTCACATTTTGACATCTTCAGAGAATTTACAATGTCACATATTTCTCCCTCATCCACACTTTTCCAACAGAACTTTACCAGAGGACGTTTAGCACTTGTTAAAAACACTTCATGACTTAACCTATTACTACTAGTAGACTGACTTAACTGCAAATTTTCTTTACCAATATGTATATAGTGGTCATTGAACTGATCTGGTGTTATAGGGGGAAGAGATACATCTGATTTGAAATTCCCTGATTCATTTTTAATAATTTTCCAAGCAGCTAAAACACTTATTACTAGCTTTATTTATAAACTCATCATTGTGATTAATTTTTGCTTCTTTAATTTTTGCCTTATACAACCTCCTTTGTGTACTATAACAATTTCTAAATTTTTACATCATATTTATATGCTGGTAATTTTAACATATCTCTTAGTATATTTACAAAACTTCTTAGTTTCTTTAGTGAATCGTCAAAACCATTTTGAACAGTCGGGTTTCTTTTTCTATCTTGTACCTTAATACATTTTTGTACTCTTGGACAATACTGATTATACACAGATGAGAGTGTATTTACAAAATATTCAAAAGCAGCATGTGTATCAGTCATTTTTTTAAATAGGGGATCCCAGTCAAATTGAGACAAGCGATGTAAAAACAAATACATATTTTTATCATTTACTTTCCTATAAGAGATAATTTTTGTATGGGAAAAAAACTGAGGAGGTTGAGAACTTGAAGTTAATTGCCTTGTGATCAGAAATAGCGTAGTTCCACAAACTACACTCAAAATAGTTTTATCTATATTAGTGACTATGTTATCTATAACACTATTTTGTCTGGTTGGAAGGTTGTTTGCCTGATACAAATTAAAAGATTTCAGTACATTAATGAGAGTTACTGTTTCTATTTTTTTTTACTTTAAAAAAATCTGTATTGAAATCTGCCCCAAGTACTACTTTACTGTTTGGTTTCTTATTATTAATAAAAATGAGTAACGATTCAAGGTAATCAAAAAACATATCATAACTTGAGGTTGGAGTCCTGTACAATGAAATAAATAATACATTAAAGGTACTTACATAAATACAGACAGCTTCAAAAATGCTAGTAAGAGAGTGGGCAATATCAATAAACTCGTATGCAATATTATACTTTACTAAAATAGAGGCACCCCCGTAGGGCTCATTCCTGCAGTATGCTGCAGCTAATTTAAAACCCTCAGGCACATAAAGATTCACCTCATCATTAAGAAGCCAGTGTTCATTAACTAACACAACATCACATTGGGCTTCATATAACATTACTGACAATTCATTTACTTTGTTTCTTATTGACTGTATATTATAAATGCATTACATTCACCCATGTATCTTTACCAGACTTTGTATAACATGAAATTAAATTTAGTACTTCCACTGCTTACTATTCCATTGGCCTGTAATTTGCTATTTAGAATAATGCAAATACTGTTGAACTCACTGTTACTAACACATACTCTTTTCAAATATAAATTGTTATGTTGGATCCACTATGTAATTTATTATCAAGCATAGTTTTAATTCTAAATGTCAGTTTCAATTTTTTAACAGAAATTATTTTATCTTCTTCATTGTGTTTAAAGGTTAATTGGAAGAGAAGACTTTTAGGTCCTAACTTAGCCTCTATAAATAAAGACATTTTTCATTTATTTTGTAATAACATGCAAAACGCATTGGATGTTCATAAATTTGATTAATTGCATCTGGAACTGAACGCTAACAAGAGTCATAGTATTTTATTCTCAGGGAAAAGAACTAACAATCAGCCTAACAGGGAACTTCATTTTAATGGGCAAGAAACAATTCCATTGAACATCATTAAACTCTTTGGAGTAACACAAAATAGTAAAATGTCATATACTATACACAATATATAAAACTTGTATAACCAATGTCAATAAGATGTGAAAATTCTTTAAATCTAAACCATTCATTCTAATGGTAGAATAGGAGCTCATCCTGATTGCTGCTTAAAGCATATAGAGGTTTAATACTGCAAAACTGGACTGTTACAGTTTTTTATTTGGCTACGTAAATTGAAAATTCTCCAAAACTAAGAAACGAGAATATCTCTAAACACATTTAAAACTACTTCTATGTTAGCTTTACATACAGAAACCTATATTTTACCATTAAATATGAACTGTGAGACTACTGGAAAAAAATATACAAGATAGCATATAACTACAAACACAGGAAGCCATAAAATAATGTACTTAATCTACTAATAGGAATGTCAAATTACTGGCAGAAAGAGAAACCCCCAATACACATACATAAATGTGTCACTTCTTTCTTTCACTCTGTAACTACAATTTCAGGAAATAAGAAAGTGCAGTAGGCCTTCGACAATACCTATATACTTTTAAATATTACAGGCTTAATAGTGCTTATGTATGTGCTTCTGTCATGCAATATTGTGAGAAATTTTTTATTAATACTGAAATTCTATGTAACTCGAATTTGCCTACTTATGTTTCAAAACTATTATAGGGCTCCATCATATTACATCGTAAGTGCTCTCACCAGCAAAGCTATGACTCCGACTTAAGGATTCCTCCCCAATGGTCTAACATACAGTATTCAAGAGCTAGTGAATTCTTAATTAAATATATAAAAAAAATTGAAATTACTTCATTGCTGCACAGTGAAATTGTTTCACTCTCCGATTTCAAAGTGTGGGACTCGACACACTACTTATTCACACATAACGTAGCTATGGTATCAAGGATTATTTCAATTGAATTTTGAGTTTAGCTCAAGTTCACCTTCTTTTTACTGCAGTGTCTGGTATCTGCATCAGGAAAATTATAACATCAGGAAAACTAATGGTTACATTAAACAGATCACCCAGAAGTGATCTCTACAGCCATAAATTTGAACCTGCTAGAAACAGTGTATGTTTGGTCAAGTCTTCAAATTAGGAAGAGGGCCAAAGGTATAACTATTGTGGGACATTTTCTATACCACTGTGCTCTATGGTTCAGCTTCGCACCCTCTTGGGTAGAACAGTGATGTCCAAAAATATTTCTTCAATAGACAATTTTCTGATTGAATTTAAATAATTGTATTAACATGGTGCAAAATATAGATTGGACTCAATATTTTTATTAGGATAGAATAAAACTTATGGTAGAGAATGATGCTTATCAATATTTCTAAGTTTTCTCTATTTATGTAATTATTTTGGCACTGCTTTTCTATAAGACGAAATAGAATTGGGGGGAGGAGGATAAAAACAGGTCTTGGTATAGCAACCATTTACATAGTTTAAAAAAACGTTTTAATGATCTCATATGGCAGGTATGAAACATTTAGTACACTTGAATACCTACTATAGTTGGTAAGAATCTTATAATAATTTTAAAATTCAATAGAAACAAATCTTTTAGATAGGTAAAGAAGAATTATAATGAACAGTTGAATAAGAAATGTAAGGCAAATTGGAAAATTATAAATAAGGTTGATCAAAATGGGATAGAAGGCGCTGGAATTTATTATCAGATGACTTATTGAAAAATTTCAATACACAACCTGAAAAAAGAATTAGCATGGCATTGCATTTATTTGGAAATTTGTAATTAGCACAGATGTAAGAGCTGCTATTTTCAAATTAAAGAATACTAAGTTGAAGGATTTTTAAGAGCATTAACTTCTGCCCTTAAAAAGATATTTTTCCAGATTTCTTCAAGATTTCGAAGGCTTGCCCTGATCAAGCAAATTGCCATCCAACTAGTTTTTTTTTCCAGTATTGGCCAAAGTCTCTGAAAATATTATATTTTAACAGGTACTGTTTTTTAATCCATAGGTTATTATTCTGAATCTCAGTTTGGTTTTTGTACTGGATGTAGTGTCTTAAGTACCATCAATGCCATGTATACAGACGTACTGAAAACATTTGAGAACAGGGACTTTGCTTGGGTCACCTTTTGTGACCTAAGTCTAGTCTTTACTGTATGGATCATGATGTTTTATTCCAAAAATTCGAATATTATGGCATTTAAGGCACTGCTTTAACATTATTTAAATCTTACCTATCAAATCAAAGGCAGGTGATGTGTTTCAATTGAGAATGGTCACCTGTAATTGGGAAGGAATGTGGGGTACCTCAGGGTTTAGTTCTGAGCTCTCTTTTATTCCTAGTTTCAATTAATGGCCTTTCAAGCAAACTTCTTGTTAAGTACTACATATTTGCAAATGACACTACTTCCCTATCAACTGCACTTGATATCAATTTGCTTAGAGGTAATGTTAATAATCTTGTCAAAAATACTTCTATGTGGTTTTCTGCTATTGTACAAGACACATCATTGCAGACCTGGCCATATGAGCAGTTACAACACCCCACTTTCCCCTCATCTCGGTATCACGTCAGCTGATCCTTAGTAGAAGGCGACTCGACAATGTCTCGCTTCGTTCCTGTTGTTTACATCTGTTTTGTTTTTTGGCATTAGATTATTCTGTATGTTTTTATTTTATTATTATTTTTGGTCACGTCCTGTGTCATAGTGTAAACACTTGTTAATTTTAATTGTGAAGATAAAGGATTCAGGAAGATAGATGAGAAGTAAAGATGAGCAGTAATGATAACTTGATTGTTGAATTCAATTTATTATCCCATCACTAGTTATTGTTCTGTTACAGCTGGCAACACCGCACCACAACCCAGGCTTGTATTGATATGTCTCGTTCCGTAATCAATTTCTTTTAAATATAAATAAGACTGAAACAGTTATTTCTAGTAAGGTTATTATCAGATGAGATTTTTTCTGCCCAGTATGTAATTTTTTTAAGACTAAGTATAGACCGGCAACTGTCTTGGGCTCCCCACATGAAATAACTGTCAAATACACTTTCTAGAATTGTATTTCTATTAAGAAGACTAGCTGATTATGTGCTGTCTCATTATATTAGAAATTAACATTTTGCTCTTTTCCATACAAATTTAGGTTTGCTCTGATTTTTATACGATAGTGTGCAAAACTTTGGTGGCCAAATACATTTTTTAACTATATTCAGGCCCGTGCTGGCCTGGGGGGACAGGGGGACGTGTCCCCCTGCGCCCTCGCCTTAAAGGTAAACCGGCACCCTCTTGAAACTAGACGAAAAAGCCAAAAATCATTCGAGAAAAGAGTTAAAAAGGAAAAGGAAACAGGAGAGAAGAAAAAGGTAGTCGGAAGAGGTAGCCACGTGACATTTCTCAGCAATACAACATTGATTAAAATTGTTAAAATTCTTCGTGATGAAATTGTAAGTAATATATCAGCTCAAGTGAAGGAAGCGGTAAACTTCTCCATTTTAATGTACACTACAATAGACATACCAGGAAATGATCAATGTTCATACGTTGTTCGGTTTGTAAACGGACGCCAAGTGCAGGAAAGACTGATAGCTTTACAATGTGTATCATCAACTAAAGCCGATGCTCTGATGGATTCTTTAGAAAATACATTGAAAAACGTCAGAATCCCAGTGGAAAATTGTATAGCTAATGCTTTTGATGGGGCGTCAAATATGAGTGAAGCCTATGCAGGCTTAACTGCGAAATTGTCGGAGAGAATTCCGAACCATATACACACTTGGTGCTACGCTCATGTTTTAAACCTAGTTCTTACTGATACAGCACAAATACTTCCTTCAACGATTACATTTTTTGGTTTGCTCCAAGAGGCACAAGTATTTTTAAAGGGATCATTAAAGAGACAACAGTTTTATTCAGCAGAAAATCCTGTTTTTAAACTCGGCGCTATTGGTGCTACACGTTGGCGGAGTAAGAGTGATGCTACCACTAAGATATTTGGCAGGATTGATAATTGGACAACAAGCACCCCACTTGACTCTTCACATCAAGCCAAGCATGTATTCCACGAACTGACCGTAGCGTTACAAAAGATTTCCTTGTCCCCGGAATTTAACACTACAGTCAGGAGTAGTGCAACAGGGTTTGAAACAACAGTTATTGCAATGACCTTCCTGCAAGTATTTAAAGTTACTACACCGTTATCAGACTACCTCCAAATGAAGAATCTTGACTTTGCTCAAGCCTGGAGGCTAATAGAGTCAGCAACTGAAAGACTGAAAGACCTGCGAAATAGGTTTTATTAAACTCTAGAAGCAGCACACACATTCGTTAGGAAATTCAATGAGAAGATTGAGGCGTCCTCAGAATTTGAGGATCTGAAAGATTTGATGATGGAAACTACATTCAAAAAGTCAAGGTCAAGGATAGTAAAAAGAATGGCCGGTGAAAAATGTAGTGATGAAAGTGTTGCCTCTTCTCCTGAAGATACTTCTTTCAGGATAACTGTCTATAACTGTGTTGTAGACACTATAATACAAACAATGTTTAAAATGTAACATGTAAGCCTTGACGAATTGCTGACTGAGCGGGTCTACACATTTGCGCAGTGGCAGTGGGCGATTCTATAACGCAGTCGTGTTGGGGGAGGGTAGGAAAGAGGAGATGCTTGAAAACATAAACAACTTAATTAGTTCAAAGTGTTTGCAACTAACTACCATTTATTTATTTTCCTTTTTCGAGGTATATACGTTCAAATTTATTGATTTCATTCTTATTTTTTAAATTGATAATGCACAAAAATAAGCAATGTTCGTTCATTACAATTTGTAAGTGTCAAATAAAGTAAAAAACGCAGATTTAAGTGGTTTATTAAATTTTTTTGTTTCTTTGATTTGTGTGCATTATTTGTAATATTTTTACAATGAACAGGTCTTTGTTAAAGTGTAAATTTTCTTCGTTACTGCTTGAAGAAAAATGTGCTTCATGTAGCTTAAAAACACGTTTTTAGATGTTTACTTTTTCCAAAATTTCCGGGGGGGAACCCCCGGACCCCCCACCAACCTGGTGAGTATTCCATACCCTCCAGACCCCCCGGTGTCCCAGTTGGTTGGCGCCCTCACCACCCCTGTCCCCCGCCCTTTCGACGTACCCAACACGGGCCTGACTATATTTCCATCTCTCTTGGCCTGATAACATAAAACTAATATAACTAGATTTCTTCCCAGTGTTTTAGTTACATCCTGAAAATATTTTATACATTTGTTGATTCTATGTAAGTTTTAAGTACTAAATAAGTTATATTTAGTGTACAGTTAATTTAATGTTTGAGATAATGTAATCCAGTTTTATTCTTGTTTTTACAGATTGTAAATAAGAAGGCTTGTAACCTTGGCCATGTCCAGCTACTATAACAAAACCCTAGTGCTAAAAGTGTGCAACATGTACCAGGCCTTGCCCATGCTTCCAGCACTTGACTCAGGCAAGATACAATCATATTGTGATATATACACAGCAGGCAAGTGTCTACCACAACCTTTATTGTGTGCATTTACTAGTAAGTTTATTAGAAAGTTTCTGCAAAAGAATATCAATGTCCGATCAAAACCAAGTGCCAAATTACTCAAGTTCATGCGTTTTTTAAAGTTCATTCGCAACTATTTTCAATAAATGATTGGCTATACCAATTAAATTTATAAAAGAAGTATTATTTTATAACCATAGTAATATTTTAAGTGACCATGGTTTATATTTGTAAACAGAGGAGGAGGAGGTGGAGCACCAGCGACAATAGCCGACATCAGTAAACACTCAGCGTCTAGAACCACACAGTCTCTGGCAACTCCCGTCCTCTGGTAGGTCTCAGGCTCTGGCAAAGGAGTCGGGGGGAAATATGGAGTTCTACCACAGAAAATTTAAGGACATCGTAAACGCATCATCCAAACATCATGTGAAGTTTCACAGGTAACTGTTGTACAATTAATTTGAAAAGTAAATCTGATTTCTTTTAAATACATTAACTGAGTTTGATTGTACAAGAAAAGGTAATGTAAATTAGATTTCAGGCTCTTGCTCATCTTCATACTCTATGCCATGTAAATTTATTATTTAAAATCAGCAATTAAATTTTACAAAGAAATAAACAGTGACACTGGTATTACTACAAAATGATAACACTACAGGTCATCTCAGCCCAGCTAATAATAATATATCAAATTTTTAATTGACTAGTCTGGATTATTATCACCAAAACAAAAGAATTTCCTGCATTTGATTTTTGTGCCTTTTTCATGGCCTCAGTCATTGTTATAGAGACACCTTACATGTAGGTTAATGATGTTTCAACAAAAACTTTAAATATATTCAAAAGTTAGGTGATGAAAATCCAATTATGTATGTATGTTAGGCAACTTTAAAATGAAACTCAAACATTATTTTTTGTCTATTGACATGATCTTTTGACTAATATTGTTGTCCCTTCAGAACACAAACTTTTTAAAGATATGAACCATTTAGATGACATCAGTTGAGTAGATAGGAATCTTAAGATTTAATTATTGGTTACGTTTTGTTCATATTGCGCCAATTACTGAGTCGATGTCAGTCAGCCGAGCCGGGCGGACCTTATCGCTATAGCTCCCGAGCTCAAGGTCACTCGTTCCACGTGTGCGTTCGAACTGTTCGTACCTGTCGGTATTACAATTCACTAATATTACCGTTATCAGTGATCGATTTTGAACATGCCGGTTGACTGCAGCGTTTGCTACCTTCCGAGTGGAGAAGAACATGTGCTTAGGTGTACTGCAAGTTGCGGAGCCATATGTCACCTGACATGTGCGCCTCAAAAGACCCGTGGTGCGAAGAGTGCTTGGTATTGTATAACGTGTAAACCAGAAAAGTCCTCTTCGGTGGCCAGCGGTAAGTCAGAAACGGTATCAATCTTGACTAAAGAGTTTCCTATCAACACCATAGAAGGTTTCAAGAAAGAAATGCTCGAAGAATTTAAAAAGAATACCGCTGACAACGCCGAGCTTCGCACCTCGCTTAGCTTTGTCTCTGATTCCATGGATAAGGTGAACACTGTCATGAGTGAATTATCGAAAGAACTAAAAAGAGTCCAGGCGGAAAATACCCAATTAAAAAAAGAGAACCAAGAACTACGAGGGGACATCTCCGGCCTCCACGTACGAGTGAGAAACCTGGAACAGTACTCAAGAAGGCAGAATGTCGAGATTGATGGCATTCCCGAAACCCAGGGAGAAAACGTACTCAGAGTCTTGGAAAGTGTCGCTGAGGCAGTGGGGGTTGAATTCAAAAAGGAGAATATCGTCGCAGCCCACCGCATCCCATCCTTCAACAAGAAGAGGACACCACCCATCATCGTAAGGTTCTCGACCTACGAAGAGCGGGATACCTGGATCAGGGAATACAAGAGCATGCGGCCTCTAATGCTCAACATGATCAACCCAGGATTCAAGAGCTCTGCCAAGGTGTTTGTAAAATAATAATAATAAATGCGTTTATTTTTTCTCTTTTTTTAAATACATGTAAATACAGTATACAACAATATACAGATTACAGAGAAAAAATATACCAACCCAAAAAGAAAATAATCTTGCACTTGGGTGGGAGCCATCATCAGCTTCTTAATTTAATTTAAGTTCTATAATAACAATATGAAAATACAACAAATAATAATAAACAAACTAAAATTACTCTTAACCATCAAATTAACACACATTAATTAGAGAAATCCAACTCAACTTCAATATAAAAACATACATTTACAATTTATAAAATAAGAACAAAATATTTTTACTGAACAACTAAATATAAATTTTCAATATCTTTAACACTTCTACTCAATAACCAAACCTTCAGCCTCTTTTTAAAAATAAATATAGATCTATTAATTTTAATTTCACTTGGAATTAAATTAAAAAACTTATAACTTAAAAACACAAAACATTTTTGAAACAAAGAACAGTTTGGTTTAGGCAATCGCAAATACTGTTGATTACTGAGTCTAGTAGAATAACCAGAGTTGTCAATAACGGGTCCACTGTTACCACTTAGTATGAAAAAAACGTAAACGTTGTAAACGAACATCTTTCACCTGAGAACAAGCTGCTTCTGGCTAAAACCAAGGAAGCTGCCAGAAACAAGGGCTTCAAGTACGTCTGGAGTAGAGACGGCAAAATATTTGAGCGGAAGGAAGACGGAGAAAGGTGCAAAAAAATTGATAGCGCAGCCGATCTAGAGACACTACAAGTAAGCTAAGATCTGCAAGCAGCTAAACTCTAATACCTTTACATTTAATTATTACCTGTTATGTTAGACTATTTTTCTATTTATTTGCTAGGCCAATTATTTTTTTGTTTTATTTTACTGCTGTTATAACAAACCCTTATGAGCTTAAATGTATGTAGTGTGTCTTTGATACTCTAGACAAAACTTTTTTTGAAATCGATAATTATAAAAATGTTTTATGTATTCATCAAAATATTAGAAGTCTCCGGAAAAACTTTAACTTCTTTTTAGCTTATATACAACCATTAAAACGAGACATAGATGTGATAGTCTTAACCGAGACTTGGATTTGTGAAGAAGAAAAATGTTACTTTGAAGTCCCAAACTATTCTTCTTTCTTTTATTGTAACGTATTAAATAGATCAGGAGGAGTAGTAGTTTATATTAACAACAGAATTAAAGCTAATTTAGTAGACTGTGTTATGACAACTGCAGATGTTTTATTATTAACAATTAGTTTTAACGATATACCTTTTTCATTAATTGGAATTTATAGAAAACACAAGTTTACTGTTAACAACTTCTTAACTGAATTAGAACCTATTTTTAGTAGATTAAAAACCAATTCAATAATTATGGGCGATTTAAATATTGATATAAACAAATCAAATACAGACACAGACGCCTATTTATCTCTCATGTATAACTATAGTTTTACTCCTTTAATTGATAATTATACTAGAATAACTAAGGATTCTTCTACTAATATTGATCATATTTTTGTAAGACACAAATGTTTAAGCAATTTCAAACCCGGAATTTTTCACATAAATATTACTGATCATAGCTTAGTAGCCCTTATCATATCAAATGAAAAGCCCAACTATAGATCTACAGAAAAAACTGTTGTTAAAAAAATAAATTACGATGGTGTTAAAACTGCGTTGATGACAACAGACTGGAGTAGTGTTTTTAATTGGAACGATGTAGACAATGCTGTTCACTCTTTTTATTCAATTTTAAATAACTGCATTCAGCAAAATACGGAAGATATAACAATATCGAACAAATTTCACAAAGCTAAAACAAAAAGTCCGTGGATTACTGAAACAATACTTAAAAAAATTGAGAAAAGAAATAAACTGTTAAAAACACAAAAAAATAGACCATTTGATCTAGATTCCAAAATTATGTTAACAGATTTAATGCAAATCTCTGCCTTGAAATTGACAACGCGAAAAAAGCTTTTTATCATAAATTATTCCAAAAACACGCTGGTAACACTTCTGAGCAGTGGAGAATTGTAAACAATTTAACTGACCAGAAAGATAGAGTGCAAATAACTAAGATAAGATTAGAAGACGGAAGGATAGAACAGAATCCGCAGGCGATAGCGAACCTGTTTAATGATTACTTTGTGTCTGTTGCGCAACAGCTGATAACCAGCCCTCCCGGCCCGCGTCCCGACACACTCAGGTACTGCCAGCACCAGCCGCGCTCGCTGTTCCTTAACCCTGTCACTCATCAAGAAATCTCTTCCATCATTAAAAGCCTAAAAAATAAGAAATCAACCGGCTGTGATAATATATCTACTCATTTAATAAAATTCATTGAACCTGAAATCTCCAAAGTTTTAGCATTTATTGTGAATTTAAGTTTCTTAAGTGGAAAGTTCCCTACTAAATTCAAGCAAGCAACTGTGGTTCCAATATTTAAGAAAGGTGATAGGGAACTTTTACAGAACCACAGACCAATCGCTCTATTATGTGTATTCTCTAAAGTTTTTGAGAGATGTATGAAAGCAAGGTTGTTGTCTTTTTTAAATAAAGTAAAATTTTTCTCGCCCTATCAATTCGGATTTACTGAAGGAAAGAGTACTGAGACCGCAATTACAACTCTTATGGAAAATGTTTTTACACAGTATTAATAACAATAATAAATCTTCCGGTATTTTCATAGACTTTTCAAAGGCTTTCGATTTAGTAGATCACGGAATACTTTTAGAAAAACTTAAGGCTGCTGGAGTAAGGGGAGTTGCGCTGGACTGGTTTGAAAGTTATTTAACGAACAGAACTCAAAAAGTGAATATAGCTAATATTACCAGTAACTCAAAACCTGTATCCCGGGGCGTCCCTCAAGGCTCTGTGCTTAGTGCAACTATGTTTTTAATATTCGTGAATGATTTACTATGCGTTCCCTTCAAGGGAAGAGCCACAGCTTTTGCTGACGACATTGCTCTTCAATATAATAATACACACTGGACTAACATTTTAGAGGAAATGAAATTCGATATTCGGTCATTAAAAGCGTGGTGTGAAAATAATAACATGATAGTAAACGCCGAAAAAACTAAATTTATAAATTTTGGTCTTAAACGTTTTTCTTTCGACAACAACTTGAAATTTCACGTAAATATTAACTGCGAGAATGACAATAAATGTAAATGTCCAGTTATAGAGCAAGTGAATCAAATCAAATACCTTGGCATAATAATCGACGAATCATTATCCTGGAAACCACATACAGACAATCTACAGTCACAATTAAGAAGAAACGTCAGAAAATTTTACTTTTTGAGGAACTTGCTACCTGAGGCTGTAATGCGCACCCTTTACTTTGCACTAATTCACTCCAGATTTATTTATGGGATAGAAATTTGGGGGGGAGCTAGTAATAAAGCTTTAAACCCACTGGAGATAATACAGAAGCACTTTATTAGAATAATAACATTTAAATGTAAACGTGAGCCGTCCCTTCCTCTGTTCAGACAGTTGAAAATACTACCATTAAAATATCTATTTGTATTTAAAGTATTAAAAACGTTTTATATGCGAAGTGGTGATGACAATAATAAACAGTTTAAATATTATACGCGAGCTGCTTCAGAAGGTCTTTTCAAAAGACCAAAAGTGTATAAGTCATTCTTTAGAAAGTCATTTGTATTTTTAGGTCCAAAATTGTTTAACCTGCTACCAAACCAAATCAAAATTATTTGTAAAAAACATTTATTTTTAAAAAAAATTAGAATTTGGTTGCTGGAAAAGGATGAAATTACTGAATTAACAGGCATCATTCAGTGATATATTATAAACTCGATGTAAATTAAAATTGTATTATACAATGATGTAATACTTCATCTTGGGAGTAATTTTAATTTCCATTAAATGTTATGTTGTGGATGAAACATTGAAAATGGTAGCATTAAGTTTAGAATATATAATATTTTATTTCTGTTTCGTAAAATTTGAAAATATGTACTTACTGGGGTATTAATTTTAACAAGAAATAATCTATAATTCTTAGTTTTGACTTAATAGTTTTGTGTAAATACTTTGTGTGTATATAGTAGGCGCTGCAGTGGACCGCCAGTTTAAGTGTCAAATATAGACTGTTGTATGCCAATTTAGTTGTTTGATAAACTGTGCTAGCCATCGCCACCTGTCTAGATGGCTAGAATTCCGAGTTTTTAATTATGATTTATATCTGTATTTATTTTCAAATGGAATAAATATTTCTTATTCTTATTCTTATTCTTATTCTTATTCTTATTGCAGAAGTAAAACAATGATAGCCAGAATGAAATCCTTCTCAGAAAATTTAAACAAATCATCCAAATGTGAACTCACTGTTCACATATCAAAATTCAGATATTGGAAAATTAGTTTAAACTAAAGAAATAGTTGTAATAATGTATATAAATGGCACTAAAAGATTTTTTCGATATTTTTCTTAAAGGAATACGTGTTTTAATTTGTGTTTATTGTTTTAATACAAATATTGATGAAAAATGATTTATTTAAGATAAATTCGATAAGTAAGTTATTATGTGTTTGATCTATATACTATATTTAAAGTACCTCATTAGATACCCTACTAACAATTATGGCAGATAAATTTCTTTGTATCGCATTTCCTCTTGTGCAAATTAAAAAAGGAAATAAAAAACAGACATGGATTACGGACGAACTGAAAGATGAAAAAAATGAAATTATACACCTCAGTCCTCATTAAGTTGTCAAGGTTGAAAAAATCAGAAAACCTTAAAAATGAAGTTAAGAATAAAACTAGGCAATACAACTCAAAATTAATAAAATGTAAACAAAATTATTTCGACACTAAAATAAAAAATTCAGAAAATATTAGCAAGACAACATGGCAAATTATAAATAATGAAACAAAAAAGAATGGATATAAATGTGAAGGCAATCTTGTAATTAAATCAAAAGATTCATCTATTACTGAACCATCTCTAATTGCAAAGTCCTTTAATGATTATTTTATAAATGTGACAGAAATTGTCTAAGGTTGTATCTATCTACAAAAAAGGTATTGTAACAGACATTCAAAATTATCGTCCGATTTCAATTTTACCATCAATTTCAAAAATTTTTGAAAGAACCATGTACAATAGATTGGTCAAACATTTAGAAATAAATAATCTTTATGACAAGGAACAACACACGGTTTTTAGAAAAAATAAATCTACTATAACTGCATTGATAGAATTAACTGAGTCTGTAATAGAGTCAGTCGACAAAAATGATAATGTAACAGGAATATTCATGAACCTATCAAAGGCTTTTGATAGCATATCTTATGAAATTTTACTTAACAAATTGCAAAATTTAGGTATCCATAATATTCATTTAAAGTGGTTTGAGTCATATCTGTCTAAAAGAGAACAATACGTTGAAATAACTCACATAAAAAATAACAAATTACTAAAATTTCAATCCAACACCCAATTAGTAAAATATGGAGTACCCCAGGGGTCTATTTCAGGTCCTATATTTTTTATATGTTATATAAAGTATATGCCAAACTGCCTTAGTAATCTTGAAAGTTCAAAAAATCAGCTGTGCCTATTTGCAGATGACTCAAATCTCATTATATCTGCAAAAACAGAAGTCGAATTGGAGATATCTGCACATCTGCAACTCTCAAATGTACAAAAATGTTTCATTGACAACAAATTAGTTTTAAATACCGATAAAACTAATTTTATTTCTTTTAATACAAAACAAGACAGAAAACGTTTAAATCCTAACATATTGATAAACGATTCCAGTTTGGATCAAGTTTCCTACACAAAATTTCTCGGTCTAACAATAGACAAAAACCTTAGCTGGAATCTACATATTGAACAGACAATTAAGCGGATAAATTCTGGGTTATATGCTATCAAAAGACTTTCTTATTTATGCAGTTTGTCAGTACTAAAGATGGTTTTCCATGCACATATTCAATCCCACATTGCATATGGGATAGGAGTGTATGGAGGAACCACAAACCAAAACCTAAATAAAATTCTAATTTTGCAAAAAAAAAAAAAGCACTACGAATGATGTTGAAAATGAAGAAGGATGAGTCAGTGAAAAATAATTTCACTGAACTAAATATTTTAACAGTGCATAGCCTTTATATTTTGGAATGTGTTATGTATGTTAGGACCTATCAATCTAAATTTAAAATTCATTGTGAAACCCATACTTACAATATTAGGAATAAGAAGGAATTAGTAATACCACGACACAATTTAGAATTTTATACAAAAAAAACTTCTCATGCAGGAATAAAATTTTTTAAGTCAATTCCAAAAACAATAACAAGAGTTGAAGATATTAAGAAATTTAAATCAATGTTAAAAGATTATTTAGTTAGAAAAGCATTTTATTCATTTGAAGAATTTTATTCAACAACATGATTTACTATAATCATCCAATTATGTAACTTAGTTGTAGTGACACTATTTATTGAACTCATGTACATAATGTAAATAAAGATATTTTGACTTTGACGTTGACAAGTGATAACGAAGACCTCAAATGATCCAAGTGAAAGTGATGGTACATAAAGAACAAAACTCTTCAATAAATGAAGCTGAAAATCTGAAAAAAAACCCCTCAGCAACCTATAAAGACACCACCCTGCACAGCTAGAGTTAAAGCACAAAATGAAACATTTGAGGGATTTTTTGCTGAAAATATTAAATATTATAAGATAATAGACCAAATTTACAAAGACCAAGTACACTTTTCACCGTTATACTCTTTATCTACAACCAAAAGATCTATTCCTGAAACTAGAATGGAAGAATCCAATTCAAACAACGAACATCAAGTAAACAATTCTTTTTTAGCCCCTGCTCACCGGAAAATGGGAAATCTCAAATACGAATCAAGAGTTTTCAGAAAATGCCTCATTACATCAAAGAACCAATAAACAATCCAAATTATCTCCTTGAACAAACCATTAACCACAAACATGTTTGCACATTACAACAGAATGTACAACCTGCACAAGAACAGACAAAAGAAAAAACCCTCACTTTCCTACACCAAAACACCGACAGGATATCCAACAAAATAGAGCGCCTAAACACCCTTCTTTTTGAATTAAAACCAGACTTTGTGATCCTAACAGAACATGGACAAAAAATTGAATCACTGCAAAATACAAGACTTATTGGGTATATAGTCACTGCCGAATACTGTAGGAAACACCACCAAAAGGGAGGAGTTGCTATATTTGCAAAAGAATCTTTAAACTATCATGTTGACATAATTGACACATACAATTGCAGTACAGAATTGGTATGCGAAATAGCTATTGCTAATATTACCCTTGGTAGGTCCCATCTCTTTCTTGTTGGAGTTTACAGAACAAATGGAAACCTGGAAGCCAGCCTGGAAATTCTAGCTGAAGCACTGGAAAGCATACCAACGAACCAACCAGTATTAATAATGGGTGATATTAACATTGACAGCCTGACAAAAAAGAATGACTACACTTTAATGAATGAAATCTTGACTAGTCACAACATCCATCATCTTGACTTATCACCTACAAGGATAACGCCGACTTCAAGGACATCCATTGACTGTATTTGTACTAACCTTGAACCAGAAAAGATTCACGTTGAGGTCATAAATACGGCCATCTCGGATCACACTGGTCAGCTCTGCACCATTCAATAGAACAAACACATACCACCCCCACCTGCTACTGAGCGCAGAAACATGAGCAACAGAAATCTGCTTTACTTAAAAACTTTGCTCCGTCAGCAAGACTGGACACAGTCTTCCGTACGAATGATGTAGAAGAATCCTGCAATAACTTTAACAGTGCTCTTTCTTTTACCATCAATTCAATTTGCCCTGTAATAAAATTGAAAAAGAGGAAAAAGAAATGTAGCCCTTCTAAAAAAAGAGTAGGCCTACGACCTACGACTAAAACATCTTAGACGCCAAGATAACATAAAAACAATTTCATCAGCAGATAATAAATCCAGTGCAGTCTGGCAGGTTATAAACTCATAGAGAAAGCCAAAAGAGGAAAAGCACCTTCCGCAGCACTATACATACATAGAAAACTCATAAGAGATCCCACAAAAGTTGCAGATTATCTCAATAAATTTTTCATAAATGTAGCTGAAGATACTATACTAAACAGGAAACAGCCAAGAAACCACAAAATCCTATCAGCCCTAAACCCAGACATACCAAATTTCATACTGCACCACACAACCCGAAAAGAAATAGTACCCAAAGTGTACCCTAAATTTAAGCTACACAAGCAGCTAACTACCTATAATTTCATTAATACCCACCTTCTCCAAAGTTATTGAAAAATTGGTACTAAATAGATTGCTCCAATACATAATAACTAATCAACTTCTGACACCCCACCAACATGGATTTTTTACTGGAAAATCAACAACAACAGCTCTTATTAGCCTGGTGGAATTTTTAACAGACCAATTGGAAGAAGGTAACACAGCCACTGCCATTCTAATCGACTACAGTAAGGTATTTGACTGCCTTAGTCATGGACATTTCTTAGAAAAATTGACGACTTTTGGAATAAATGGAAAATCACATGACTGGATAAAAAGTTACCTGACAGGACGAAACCAAATAGAAATAAACCACACCTCAAACAATTTAACACGTCACATAAAGTCAGTACCACAGCCCATCACGCGTGGTGTACCTCAAGGCTCTGTATTAGGACCGGTCTTATACATTTTATACACAAATGACCTACCTAGCTTTATGCAAAATCTCGGACAAACGCTGATGTATGCGGATGATACAGTGCTCCTACTAGGTAAAAAAGAACCAGATCAACTTGAAATAGCTGCTTACACGATAAGAATGAATATGGCTTTTCAATATAGCCATGGAAATGACCTTGTGGTAAATGAAAATAAAACTAAACAGCTGGTCCTAGGAAGATAAAAGGAAATTGCAGGGAGACTACCAGAGCTGGAGTTAACATACACTTCAAAGTACCTGGGCATAATAATTGACGACCGCCTTACATGGACAGACCACATAGACTCTCTGTGCAAAAAGTTGAGCACAGCATTATATGTAATTCGCAGGATAAAAAGTACATGTGACACAGCAACAGCCAAGACTGCTTACCACGCCCTATACGAAAGTCATCTTCGATATGGGATTGCTGCCTGGGGAGGCACCTCAGCGAGTAACATGCAACGTCTCCTAGTCCATCAGAAGAGAGCAATCAGAATTCTTAGCAACCTCCAGCAAAGGGAATCCTGCAGGCATCCATTTAAAGATCTAAGAATTCTCACTGTTGTCAATCTCTACATCCTGGAAACTATCACCTTTCTCCATATTAAGTCACCTGAAGCAGCAAGAACCGGTGCACAATATCACAATTACAATACTAGGCATGCCACCAACTACCAACTCCTAGTACACCGACTCACTATGACAGAGAACAAACCTACCTACGTAGGAGCAAAGTTATGGAACGTCCTCCCAGAACACCTTAGAAAGACTGAAAAACAGCAGTTTGTACGAAGACTGAAGAACTGGTTACTGGAGCATCCGTTTTACTAACTGAAAGAATTTTATGAGTGGACTAATAACAATAAAAGTCTAACTGTTTTATATTAACTTGACAAAATATTCCATACTAGACTTCCATGACCCTTGTTCTTATCTCTATGATAATGTACAACAGAATGTAAATAAATAAATATGTAAAAGTGAATTGCAAAATGTGTTGGGTTCGAGAATAGCTAGACCAATTTGGCTAATTTTTTTTTAGGTATCCTTTGAAATCTGAGGAAGATTTAAATAAAGAGGAAGATTGAAAAAGTTACCATACATATTTTTTTAATGTGGAAATATGGTAATATTTATGATTTATAATCCAAGTTTAACTAACAATGAACATCTATTGATACTTTCAATTGAAGTTTGACCATTTGTCTGAAACATCTGTGTTTATGTTTATATTTGATAGAATATGAGGTATACAGTGTTGATCAATAGAGCAATGCGGATAGCAAAGACAAAGTTAATATGTAACTTATATTCCAGATTGCATCAGCGATGAATTTAAAAACATCTAATGCATTGTAAATCTATTATATGCATTGTAAACACTTATATAAAACTAACATTAATGAACAAAGCTGTGAATACTTTCACATAAGATACTTTCACCCAAATTGGTCTTTGATATTTTAATATGGTATTTTAACAGTGGCTGGTGAAAACAGTGGAATGACAAAATAACATGCCTAACCAAACCATTATTTCCAGATTACAGGCCAAAAAACAACAATCTTCAACAACGTAAAACTTTATAAATGATTATTTTGAAATGTTGCATGAATTTTTAATAAAGATTTCCCTGTAGATGGGAAACATATAGAAGTTATGTAGCATTTCCCTCTACACCATAATAGGCTTATCAGTCCTCCATATGTATGTATATTTTCTT
Organism: Homalodisca vitripennis; assembly: GCF_021130785.1. Classification (NCBI taxonomy): domain Eukaryota; kingdom Metazoa; phylum Arthropoda; class Insecta; order Hemiptera; family Cicadellidae; genus Homalodisca; species Homalodisca vitripennis. The sequence continues at coordinate 124,474,115 of NC_060212.1, read as the reverse complement.
CATCAGGATAACAAGCCAAACTCAACTATGGCAGTGGAAATATATTATACTGATAGCAGATTACAAGAGCCAGAAGTAGACGCTTTTTGACCAAAGTAGATTTCCGAGATCTATGTGCTGGTATTTTCTTCATCGGGTCAATAAGGCAGACTCAGTTTTGGTGTCGGGTGTATAATTAATTGAACCATAAATGCTTCTGCATGTGTAAAGAATGATAGGAGTCACGTTAAATTCTCTTAACCATGATTACTAAAATAATATATACCTGATATATGCCTACATTTATGAGAAAAATCATAGAACTCCATCATATTAAATCCTAAGTACTTTTTAAAGTAATATATTAAGGACTTTGATTTGGAAAATTAAGTGCAAAGCCGCAGGTACCAGCTGGTTAAAATAAAATGGTTTAATTGGTTAATTTAAAACAATGACAACCCACAGTATTTAGGAGTGGATTTTTGACCAATCAATTACTTTTAAAAGCCACATAGATAAATACTGCAGCTAAAGTGAAAGCTAGGATAAACATCATACAGCATTTAGCTGGGGCAGCATGGGGAGCCAAATACTAAAGCTTTGTGCATACCTGCCTTGTCTCTAGTATATTCTAATGCATAGTATTGCACTCTGGTGTGGTTAAATAGTGCCCATGTGAAAGAGATTGATGTTCAACTACATAGTATCATAAGAACAATTAGTGGTTATCTAAAGCCGATTTAACTACCATGACTTCCTTCACTGTATAATATAGCTCCTCCTGAAATAAGACTCAAGGAAGCGGTATTAAGAGAAATAATTATATCTGCACCACATTTACCCGGCAAGACTACTAGGATGGCAGACTCAGGTTTCGAAAATCACCTCTCAAATCAGCTGCATAAAACTTCTCATCCAATGCCAGCTGGACATCTGAGTGGATATAATGTTTGAGAGACAAAACAAAACCTTAATGTCTAATCCTACTTAACTATTAGACAGAATTGATCTACCTTGTAAAGACTGAATTGTTCCAGTACTGGGGTGAGTCAAAGTAACTTCTGGCTGAAAAAGAGGCCTGTGATTGTGGTGCAGAGTCCCAAACATGTTTTGCATTCTTTTCCCAGTCAATCATTTTCAGGAGATATTGAGGAGTTCTATAAAGCCATGAAGGTATTTCTTGGCTTAGAGGATTGAATTTAGCTCTTCTTTAATTTAAATTATTTATAAATTCAATTGAAACCAGACAATCTGCACCACTTTCCAGAGTTTTAACTCCAAAAGAGAGTCTTGTGTGTAAAGGGAGTTATATCATATGTTGGCACTATTTATTTCTTGTTTTAGGAATGGCATCACTGCATTGGAATTAGAGTGATTCATTTAGCACAGAGTTAGGAATGTATGTGCAAGGCAATCATAAAAAGCAATGACCAATGATAATTAACTGGTGTTAACATCTCACACTGTACGATGGTAGGAAAATGAACATTTAGTGTCTAACTAAATTCTATTCTGTTGTATTGAATAACTTAAGTTGTTTCTATTTTCCAGTATTCCAACTTGAGGGCTGAACAATAGTTTTTATGAATAGAAGAATGGAAACAGCTCAAAATCAAGTATTTCAGTGTAATATCAATCTGAGAAATCCTCCTATATTAAGGCTAGATAAAAAATTAAGTGATTCTCTTTCTGCATCAAACCTAAATAATATTCTCTGTTGCATAAAGTATTAAAATTGTCTACAAGAATGTTTTATAAGAAGAACTAAAATTAATGATCCAATATAATATAAACTAATGATATCATGTTTATGTGTTGTTTTTGGTTGTTGACATTGTCAGTTAGAGATCACATATACAAATATTACCTTTTCGCTATGTTCGTATATTTCTTAAAACATTACATATGGGACTGGAGGATAAAGGTTTATGACCAGAATTTGTTATGAATGTTGAGTTTAGCTCTAGTTCACTTTCCTTTTAATGCACTATCTGAAATCTAACGCTGCCACATACTTTACTCCTGGAATCTGGAATTTTTTTTTATCTTTTCAGACAAACATGACTCCAGATTCACATACCGGGCTGTCTAATATCCAAAACATTAATTGCAGTGTAGTAGGCCTCCAAGGAGTATCATCGACATCTCCCCATGGCCGCTTTCATGATGGCTTTTTGAGTTATACCAAGTGGATTTGGTATTGATTTATAAGCACCACCCCATGCAATAATACCTCACTCTAGAATCGATTGAACTTAAGTGCAGTAAGCGTTTCTGACTTATTTTAGAGTCAAGACTTCCCGAAGGTAGCGGAAAGGCATATATACCTTTCTTAATTTCCGTTAACATAATTAATGTGTGGTGACTATTGTAACCGATTGTTGAATATTGTCCCCAATAATTTGGAAGAATCACTCTTTCTAATAAATATGACATGAAGCCTTAATAATATAAAGTCTGAGGCTAGTTATATTGCCTCCATTTCTCAGGGCTAATTTGGCTTTTAAAACATTTAAGGTTAGTAAATTTTGATCAAACAATGTTTTTATATTTATTATATTGCTAGTAACTGAATCCCAACTATCTGACTGAAAAAATATTGCAGTGTCATCTGCAAAAACATATTCTATATCAATGCTAATATCAATTGCTAAATTGATGATATAAATAAGAAATAAAATTGTCTCTAGTGTACTACCTTGATTTACTCCATAATTTATGGTTTTTAAATCACTATTAGTGTCAATAATTACAGTAAACTGAGCTTTTTTTCAAAATATGACTTAAAACAATTTAATTTATTTCCTCTAACAGCAATCATATCAAATTTTTTCAACAACTTGGTTTTATAGTGTCAAAAGCCTTATCTAGATCCAGAGATACCAATAAACATTTCCCTATACTTAGAGCCTTGTTGATATCTGACAATCAAAAAGCGGGTTCGAGATTCAATGGTCAGCTGCGACGTTACATTTTAGGAATGATTGGGATCACTCAATCTAGTAATGGTACATTTGTAACATATAAAATTATATAATTTGATTATTTAATTAAATTTTAACATTTATTACCTACTCTAGTCTTAAAAAATATTGATGCCCCTGAAGAGTACAATGTAGCAAGACTATTGACGGGGTCAGTGAGAACCTAGTTGGGCGACAAAATGCTGTACTACTGTGCAACTCCAACTCCAGTGACAAACACACTGTGAGATATGAGCATTGCCAGTTTTGCAACTGAACACCAGTATCATCATCTTTGTACTTGAGATGGCAGAGACACGAATGAAAACACTTTCAGCATTTTAGCCATTGCATCCCACTGTTGTCATCATTTCTTGAGAGTACTGAGGACACTATTTTTGACATTGGTTGCACCTCAACGTATTTTTCATTACCCATTTAGGATGGGGCTTTAAAAATCTGGTTTGTAAACTTTAGAGCTTGCAAAATGAATAATAAGAAAAATTGTGTAGTTACATATTTTTTTGCATAAAGTTCTTCTTTTAGAAAACATCAGTATCATGTTCTTTTGGATTTTGAAAATGTCTTTCAACCAACTAGAACTTTCCCAACTTCAATACCATATGTACTGGCTTTGAAAACCAAAAAATTGAATTTTCATTTGAGTTGGAATTCAATTTTAAACCATTTGCTGCGAACCATTTTGATAATTCAAAAAGAGAGTCTTGAATCAACATATTGGAAGTGGATTTGAGAATTGCTGTTGTGTTGTCTGGATAAAATATTAAACTAGAATTTGTATTTGCTGGGAGATCATCAAAATATACTAAAAATAGTACAGTCCCAGAATTTATCTTTGTGGGAACTCACAATAAAATAATTTCCTTTCTGGCTTAAATGACAACTATGACAGAATCGAGATGAAAGATAAGAGTTGATCTCGCTCCAACTCGAGAAAGAAAAATTGTAATTGAAAACTTTATCCAAGAGGGTTTCAACTACCACACAGTTAAAGGCATTGGACAAGTCACAGAACCCAGTAGCTGTGCCCTGCAATCTATCCAAGCCATCTGCCACTCCATACACAAAATCTAAAATAGTCTAAATTTTATTTTATGCAGGTCTAAAACCATATTGCTCATATTCAAGCATACTATTTGATCTGTCACTATTTTTCAAACATTTTGGATAAAGAAGGCAACTGATACTGGCCTGAAGTTTTCTGGATTGTGCTTACTTCTGTCTTGAAAATAGGATTTATTCCTGCATATTTGGGTCGGTAAAGAATAACCATTCTCAAATGACCATTTTGTTTATATATAATACAAATGGATGAAGCAATGAAAACCACAGCCTGTTAGTTGATTCATCAAAATCCATAGGAATTTCATCCCAACCTGATGACTGTGTGCTTTTCAGTGTTTAATTGTATTACATACTGTGTGAATTAAATCAGCTTTAATGTTTAAGCTCACTGGGTTAAACCAATGCTGGATCAAATCTAAGTTGAGGCTTATTCTTTTTGCCTGATAAATTAAATTAAGCCAATGTTATTTTTGAGAGTTTTATTTATTATTTTTGTACTATACTGAACGGACTTAAATTGGTAAAATGTTTTTACTGAATGATAACTTATTTGTAAAATTATTTTAATAGATCTGTTTTGATATATAACAAAAAATAAATGAAATAAAAAATCTAACTCTCAACTAAACCACTAAATTAACACAGTACTTTTTGCTTGCGCTTATAATGGATCAAACTGGAGTGAATGATTGTAGAGTGTGTGGTAAGTATTCAAAGAGTGCAGCCATATTTTGCACAGGTTCTTGTAAAAATTGGATCCATTTTAAATGTATTGGTTTGACATACTCAACAGTTAAAAATATGGCACATCAAGAGATTAATTGAACTTTGGCTATGCCCATCATGCAGTGAATTAAGTAAATTAAATATCAGTAATGGAAATGAAAACAGTGACTTTAGTCTTTTCCTTTCACTGGCCACACGATTCGGGAGTGCCATTCTCCAAGAAGGAATTCCATACTAATGCGAGCCGTATGGGCTGTTGCCCCATCTTGTTGGAACCAAACATTACGTATCTCTATACGTTGACGGCGCAGCTCTGGCAAGAGATATTCTTCCAACATTTCCAGGTACTGTTGTGCATTCACTGTCACTGCTCTGCCATCGTTGTCTTAAAAAAAATAAGGACCAATGATCCCCTTTTCACTAACCGCACACCACACAGTCACATGTAAGCTGTGGAAAGGTCTCTCAGCTACGTTTTGAGGATTTTCTGCACACCAAAATCGTAAATTATGTTTGTTGACTGCTCCGTCCAAGTGGAAATGCGCTTCATCACTCATAAGGATAACTGCTTCGTCATTTTCTTCCAAAATTTCACTCATTGTTTTACAAAAATGTACACGTTGTCTCTTATCATGCTTGACTCAATTGATGACATACTGCCAGCTTGAAAGGATGAAATTTAAGATGTGTGACCAAAATCTTCCTCACTGTGGATGGGCGAAGATGCCCGCTTCCGAATTGAGCGGCTAGGACTCTGAACTGTTGCAAGGCGCACTCTTTCAACTGTCTCAGGGGTACTAATTGTCGTTGCCGGTCCAGGAGGTTTCTTCTTAAGCAAAGATCCAGTTGTGTTAACATTATGTATCCAACGCAATATCGTGTTACGATCAGGGATAGCTCCATGCCGTGCAATGTTAAAATGTGCACGAAAGTCTCGCTGAGTCTGAGTGACTGATTCACCATTTGCGTAAAACCGTCGCATGACAAACGTACGATGCTCAAGGTTCCACATCTCGGCTACAACTGAAAATGCACGCTCCCCCCTCCACAGCGCAACAACTTCCGGCCGTCGCCAACCGATATTCCTTGTATACTACGCAAGTCAAAAACATGCGTTTCCCGGTAATCACCCTGTACTACTATAATGAAATCTCCATGTAAAGACTTCCAAATACAAATTGTTCTGCTTTATTGTTCTGCTACAAAGGAACTGATTTATTTTAAGCATGAAATAAAACATTTAAATACTGTTATCACAGTTTTATAACAAGACAAAAAAATTTGAAAATATTTTTCTGAATTTAGAACTTAAAATTCAAGATGTATGGACTGTTTTCCTATCTTTCAGATTGTCCAACATAACAGAAGAGGATTGTCTAAAAATCCTACCCAATTAGGAAATACAGTTTTTCAAATACAGTGCAGTAATCAATTTGAAATTTTATCTCCTGATGATGATTTAAATAATGAAGTAAATACTACTAAATCTAGCCTCAATGAAAACAGTAATAAAAATAGACCTAAGAACACAAGAAAAACTTCAGTGATTGAATCAAAATTTCCTGAGTACTCAATTCTTAAACAGTCCTCCAATGCAACAGTAAATAAGCCTGATAAAACTCATAATTTTGTTGTGTGCTGATAGTCATGCACATAGTTTTACTTAGAATCGAAATAAGTTGATTAGGACTCATCAGACAGTAGGTTTTGTGACTCCCAGAGGTAGAGCTAAACACATTCTGAACCCAGTAAATATACATGGTGAGAAACTGGAGGGTAATGACATTTTGCTGTTGATCTGTGGTACTAATGATGTCTCAAGAAATTAATCAGAAGAAGCAATAAGTACAATCAGAAGCACGCTTTAAGAACATTCAAACAAAAATATAATTTTAGTAAATATTCCACATCAATATGATCTAGAACAGTGGTTATGTGTCAATGAGGAAATTAAAAAGTCTAATGGTTTTTTAATGAGTTGTGAGCAACATGTTAATGTCAAGTTAGTGAATATATATGATGCTGAAAGAAAGCTTCATACCCGGCATGGCCTGCATCTCAATTATAAGGTAAGACTGTGGCTTGTAGATAAAATTAGTGAGGCTGTGAAGATCTTCTCCGACACCATTGATGATTCCCAAAATCAGAGTCCAACACCAGATTACATGCTAAACCTGGATGGTACACAGAACCTGAGGACTGAGCAACAGGAGGAGGAGACAACATCAAGTAAAGGAAAAGCAGCCACGGAAACTCGTCACTAATACTTCTAGATCTGCTAAAGTAGCATATAATGATGATCAATTTAAGTCTTTCAATGTTTTCCATTTGAATGTTCAATCAATTAGGAAAAAAATTGAAGTGTTAGAGCCTTTTTTAGATTCAATTAGTTGTAGTATTTTAACAATAAATGAACATTGGTTAGTTTTTGAGGAAGGTCAGCTCTACATTCCTCAAGGATACAGTCTTGCAAATATTTACTGTAGAAAACCACTTTTAAGCAGAGGAGAATGTAGTATTTTTGTAAAATATAGAATTGATTACCAACCCATTGATGTCAACAAATTTTGCATTGACACTGTATTTCAAGTAACTGCTGTTGTAATGACTAAGATTAATATAATTATAGCTATTATATATTGTACACCAACTTCTCACCTTGATTGTTTTTCTATTATCACTGGACACTTTTGTTAACTTCTTGTATAAAAAGTATCCTTCCAGCCATGTTATTATTTCAGGGATTTCAATATTGATATTTTAAAAGATTATTTAAATACCAAAAGCTTCCTAAATCTATTACGCTCTTTTAATTTATATTGTTTGATAGTGAATTCACAAGAAATGAAGCTTGTATTGATAACATTGTTACTTATATGTTAAAAAATAATATATAATGTAAAGTCATCGAGCCACATATCTAAGGTAATTTATAGTCCTAACTTCGCTTCTAATAAAGACATTTTTCATTTCATTTCATCTCTGACCACTCTGGTGTTTGGGCAGTCTTTCAAGATATTTTGGACAGTAAAGTTAATAAACAAACAAATTTCAAGTTAGTCAGGGACTCAACTCACAAAGCAATAAGACGTTTCAGAGATGTGTTAAGTGAGGTTGACTGGACATACTTAAAAACATACAATGGTGTCGATATTATATTTAATTTATCAATTTCTTGACAACTTCTTTTGAAGAATACTGTGTTTTAAAAAATATTTAGGAAATAATAGGTTTAGTAATAAGTGGTTTACATCAAAGCTGAGGTCATATAGAGATTTTGTCATGTATTCATATGACTGCTACAAGAACAATAAAGGTCTTGTAGAAGAAAATGTACACAAGGATGTATATTTAAGAGCTAAAAAACATTATAGGGCAAAAATAAAACAGGCAAAGATAGAATCTTATATATATATATATATATATATATATATATATATATATATATATATATATATATATCGTATGGGGGGACAAAGGCAGCTATCCATAAATAAATAAATTAAAAATTACAATTATTAAAAAGTACGTAAGAACAAAGTTCTTGAGTCATAAATTAAAAATAATATTAAAATCTCCCGTCACAAAGCTAAATCCAAATTACTGAGCCAGTTTAGAGATTTAAATATTAGAAATAATATTTTCCACTGGAGGCAGATATATTCAATGATGTGCTTGAATGTGTCTCTAACTTGGCTCATCACAAAGTGAAGATGATTATGGTTTCTGCAACAAAATAGTTAAAGAAATAATAGATATTATTCTTGAGCCCTTAACTTTTATTTTTAATTTGATGCTTGAGAAGAGTATTTTTCAGATATTTTTAAAGTAGTCAAAGTTATACCCGTTTTCAAAAAAGGAGATAAATCATGCCCCTCTAGTTATCGCCCGATTTCACTAATACCTATATTTAGCACGATTCTTGAATATTGTATGAAAGAACAATTATATAATTACTTTTTGGACAGCAAACTTCTTTGTAAAGAGCAGTTTGGTTTTTTGCCTGGTAAAAACACTATAAAAGTGGTTAAATTGGCCATTGAAAAAATCTTGAAAAGCTTTGAAAATAAGGAAACATTATCTGCCACTTTAATTAACCTGTCTAAAGCATTTGACAGTATATCTCATGATTTGCTTTTAAGAAAACTCCAATGTTATGTATGGTATATGAGGTAAAGAGTTAAAATTAATGACCTATCTAAATAATAGAAGGCAAATGGTAGCTCAAGGCTCTCATGTATCTAAGTTTAAAACCCCTAAAATAGGTGTCCCTCAAGGCTCTGTCCTTGGGCCTTTTTTTTATTGTAGCCGTAAATGATTTTGCATTTAATGTACCCTGTATTTGTCTTATATGCAGATGATACAACCTTACTCAATTTTGGAAAAGATTTAACTAACTTAGACATGTGCAGAGTATTGCTATGAGGGCTGCTTTTAATTGGTTTAGGGCAAAGTATCTATGTTCTTATTTCTAAACAACCAGTAGCAATGTGTCCCTTGCATTTTTAGTTTTTAAACAAGAGGTCACATAAATTTCTGTAAAATGTCTGAAAAACCAAGAAAACCACAAAAACCTAACTTGAAACTATCACCTTCGGTTAAAGTTATGGTGTTTAGAAAGAAATCTTCAAACTTGTCTTGCAGATCTAGAAGACCACCTTCAGCGGCAGTTGAAAACATAAATACAGCGGAGCAATTGGTACACAACAAGAAAGAAACCATCCCTCTGCAAGAAACTAGTGACAGCCGTAGAAAAAGATCCGGTACCATCCTTGTCTACAAAAACTACAAAAAGTGAGGTAAAGGCAGACAAAAGTAAGACATAAAAGGTTAGTGGTAGTCAAAAATTATTTTTTATCCTCTTATGTAACAACTGTAACACAAATTGAACACATTTAAAGTAAAAACATGATAGTTTCTGATTTTTACCATGGTTTTTCTCATGGTTTTTTTTTGCCATTTTGGCTTACCAATTATGGAATTCCTTCTTCTACACTATCACTTCATAAATTCAAAATCATTCCTAAATTAAGACAAAATTTAACCCTGGAACTAGCAATCAACATTTTAATGTCGATTTTACAAGTGGAAATCGACATTATAATGTCGATCTGACACCCACGCATGTGTTTTTGCCAGTTCATATAGTAATAAATCAACACTACCACCAATATTTATATACCATTTCAAACAGGAAGAATTGCTGATCTCAATGGTGACAGTTTTTTTATATTTTGGCAAATTTTATGTCATAAATCCTGCCAGAAAGATCGTCTTCATCTAGCCATTTTGAAAATTAGTGATATACCATGGGTGGGTATGGTTTGTTATAATGTTGATTTATAGTTTTTTATAGCTGTATTTTGAGCTATATCATTTTGGTTTATTTTTGAAATATTTAGTGTAAAACTATATATATATAAATTTGTTTGTTAATTGTTTAAAATAATTGTATCCATAGTAACAAATTTATGTCTGTCCTACCATTTTTCCAAAATTAAAAACATTTAGAAATTGGTTATTTATTTGTTGTTTTGTAGTGCATATAATTTTCTAAATTTTGGAAACATTGAGTGTAAGAATTGTATTTTTGCAAATTTTTGAAAATGATTGTACCCATAATAACAAATTTAGCTTTCCGTGTGCTGTTTGTGGTTTTTACAATATATATAATTTTTCTTCAAGCGAACCTGGATACAATTATATATCTTCTAAAACTAGATCAAATGAAGAATAAATTTTCCATCTCAGATTCTAATACTTATAATATTATCACACTTTAATAGCGACAGTTCCTTCACTTAAAAAAAATAGTGTACTCATTATTTTTATGGTTTATATATAGTTTTTGTATGCCATAATTATCTCCATATTTTCCTAGAAAAATGTATTACACGTATAGGTTTATTGTGAAAACGTATTTTTTTTACAAAATGTTTGAAGAACGGATACAGAACACTCAAAAATGGACTGACATGTGAGGAAAAAATTACTACCAGTTTGAGTGTTAAGAATATTTATCTGAAGCGATTGGCCAAGACAGATTCTGCTCAAGGCACTAACTTATGTGTTTATGGTGATTACACAGGGATGGAAATATGTATAAATTTAAGATTTATAATGTTTACCTGTACTTCATGATTTTTTTCGGTTCATGTTTTGTATCAGTTTAAAAATAACTAAACTTGAAATGATATTTCATCAATTTGTTTTTATAGTCACTAACATTAAGTATTAATCATATATGTCATCATCATCATCGTCAGACGTTTCCGTTCTCACGGGTCGTCGTACACAGCCTCCTCCACTTTAGTCTATCGTTCCAGGTCTCCTCTTCATCCACCTGTATTTTCTGTAGTCCCCTTCTCTCTATGTCTTTCCACACTTGGTCCTCCCATCTTCCTCTCGGTCTTCCTCTTGGTCTTCTTCCTCCTTCCTCCTTCTCCAGTGCTATTCTAGGCATTCTATTATCTCCCATCCTCTTCACATGCCCCATCCACTGTATTCTTCTTCCTTCCATTGTCTCTTGCAGTGAAACTACCTTCAATCTTTCTCTAGTTATTTCGTTCCTTATTCTATCTCTTCTTGTAGTCTTCTCTATCCCTCTTAAAAATCTCATTTCTGCAGCTTGCAATCTGCTTAAATCATTTTTAGTCCACGTCCACGTCTCTGCTCCATATAATAAAATTGGTTGTATATAATAAACATATATGTATTTATTTTAATTACTAGTATCTTACTCATTTTATAAAATAAGTTCTGTACCTGACATATAACAATAATTTAATATATGCATAATTTTCCAACATATCCTATTACCACTTTAGTTATATCATTGATAATACAAATTTTAATTTATTGCTAAAATCTAATTTGAAATTGTTGTTATATAATATCATGACACTAATGTTTCATTTCATTACATTTCTAGTTTTATTGACAGAGTTAAAGATTTAAAAAATTAGAAAAAATCTTAAAGATTATAATTCTTTACGTTTAAATGTTCAAAAAGTATGTACAGAGTGAGCTTTAGAAGCCTTTGGAAGTGGTTTCATATTATATATCTAAATTAAGATATCTCCAATAACGCTATGATTAAAAATAAGTGTGTAAAAGTGCATGGGCTTTAATATTGTTCTTATGTGGAAAACACTCAAGGTTGTTTCATTACAACCATTACTTGACTTCCCTTTGTAACAAACAGTACAGTGTGATTGTGTACTTTTTCCAACCTGTGATTTGGCTTGAACATGAAATTCCTGCCTCATTTTTGAAGCTAGTTGAATGGAAACTGTTTCCTGTTACATCCTGAAGAAAACATGCTAATATCAGGCTTGAAGAAAGACAGTATGCTTATAACTAAACAACCTGATCACAGAATTTTATTTTGAGGAAACAATCTTATCGTTTCCTCTTGCCACAATTTTGGACACTGGAACGCATTTTATTTTGATAATTAATGCAGTAGCTGAGCATTTAAAAACCTTCTAAATCCAGATTTTACTTTGAATATTTAATTGATAAAATTTATGAAAATACTGTTGTAAACTTCTATGAAGACCTTAACTCAACTTGAAGTGTCCCATTGTTAAATTTTTCAAGAACCTGTAACTCTTTGTATTACTTCTGGCTGGCTTTTACCTTTCAGTTGAACCTGCACTGAGTACTGAACAACCAATGTATTTTTTATCTGGGCAACACCATGGATATCTAGGAATGGCACATCACTAACCAAAAATGTTGATATTGAGGTAAAAGCGTAGATTGGTGGTCTTGTCTTGTGGACATTGACGGTTTGTGTTGGTGGAGCTTACTTAGTGTTGAATACTATGCTGGCTCGAAGCCTAAATCATGAGGTACCTTCCCCTACCCCATTTAGGCTGGAACAGCACTAGCATCCCCTTCTTCTAGGATGACATGACTGAGATATAGAGTCCACTATCTCTCCCCAAAGGATCTTGACAGGGGGTGGCTCCTATCCCCAACCTTAAAGGTCCTTTTAGGACTAAGTGCAAAGCAGATTCTGGTCTAAATAAACAAAAAATTACAGAATACACAAAACTTTATTCATAAACAAGTTCAGAACAGGCACCATGTAACAAGAGTGAAAATAAAAGACATGAGGAAAAACATTAATTTTTTGAGAGTTCTATTGTTACTTAGCTGAGGAAGTTATTCGTATAGCCCAGAAATCCGTTGATGGTGTAAATTGATATCTTCCCAAGCCTGCAATGCAGGACTGATTTGTGCTTCTTTCCTTCGATTCGTTTAAGTTCGGCAAGAGCACTGAACAGTCTTGCTTACAACCATGCATACAATGGTTTCTTGGCAAATAGTGCAGTTCTATCAGCTGGTAGATTGAAGTCAAGTCCATTTCTAGTTGTTTGTCCATGGTGACTGTTTCTGGTTAAATTGGAGTTAACAGAGTACATGATGACTTCAAATTTGTGGAGAGATATGTTGGTAAGTTTATTTAGGTTTTTGTATACATCTCTACAGCTGTCCCGTGATGGAAGATTTGCCATAATTCTTACTCCCTTTACTGCAGGACTATAATTTGCTGAAGGTTGTTGTTTGAGGATGCTCCCCAAAGGTAATTTCATGTCTTGCTCTGCTTTCAAAGAGTGTACAATCAACTATTTTGGTAGCTTCTATGGTGGTACTAATGGAATTGATTCTTCTCACAGCAAACAGTGAGGTGTTGAGTCAATGGAACAAATCATCAATATGAATACCTCATGAAAAATCATCATCTAACAGCAGTCCAAGGTATTTTGTTGAACAGTAAATTGAAGAGTCATGTTGGATTGTAAATTCTCTTTGTTCCTTCCAAAGATGATGTGTTTGAGAAGTTCAGTTGACCTGTGGGCAATGATCAGAATAGTCCTTTGTTTGAAGGTTATTATATCAGAATAGTATCATCAACACAATATTACTGGGTAATAATATTAATCAATATAATCAGTAAAGTCACATGTAAACAATATAATAATACAGGACCTAACACCGAACCCTGGGGCACACCTCGAGTATCAGCAAGTTGCTGTTCTGGTTTCTCCATTAATCGTTTGCTGTATTGTCAATACTTACTTCCTTTCACTTAGGTAGTATGTGAACCACTGCAATACTGTGTCCTTAATTCCCAGAGAATGTATTTTAACCATTGATAATATAATCAAATACTTACTCAGATCAAAGAATGTACTGGTATTTCCCTTTTCTATGTTATTGATAATATGTTCAACTAAATCAGTAAGAGCAGTAGTGGTGAATTTTCTTAGGTAGGAAACCATTCTTTGTTTGAAGTTTATTTTTGATGATGGAGGTTAGTTATTTACTGAATAAAAGATTAGATTGCAGATCTCAAAACGTAGTGTTACTGATTTTTTTTTGTTTCACTGAACAATGGCAAATCTCCGGAAAAATCCTAGGAAACAATGTTGTCCTTCGGTTTATATTAGAATTATAATTTAGATTTGAAGTCATTTTTATTATTTGTTATTAACTATTTTTCTAAATAAGTTTAATACAATTGGACTTTTTGGACCTTTTTGTGGATGCTATTTTATACTTTTGACTCTCATCCAATTCTTATCAAGCAACTAACATAAACACCCATGACTAAACTGTCTTATTGATCTACCATAAATTCTAAATTTCAATTTTTATTTCAAATTTCAATTAGTTATCTTTTAGCCACTGGTGCATGTCACTCCATGGGATTTGGCTGAGTATTAGTAAAGCCTATAAGTCAGGGTGAAATCTTGAGAACTAGTTGAGCTATCCTATAACCTTTACATTTTGTATGTTTTGCTTATCTATCATTACAATTCCTGGAAAAATTCCTCTTATCTGTCTGTCTTATCTATTTCCCGTTATCTATGTGCCTGTTTTCCACCAGATACCTAAAGAATGAATTGAGCTATGGACTTGAAATTTTGCATGAACTTCATTTTTACATGGACAATAATAAGTTCCGATGAATGTGAATGTCTATATATGGGATTTGCCATTATAATTTAAGTCTATCACTCTGTAGGCTGACATATTTTCTCTACTGTGTGCTGGGGAACTACAAATTTATTTTCTGTCTGATCGTTTGTATGTCTGCATTCATTTCAAGAATAAAATGAACTATAGACATGGAAATTTTCCATGTAACTTCAGTGAAGCCAGTTATGTGACATGTGGTATAGCATAATCTTACCTACCTTATTCTAAGTGGTAGAAGATTCCACTAAGTATTGCATACCATCAAATTAATTTAATTGACAGTTTAAAGTATGCCATAAGTCTTATTATGGGTACATTCTGCTCTTTAACCTCAGAGCTCCACTCCACTTGCTTTCAACAGTAAAGAATGACTTAGATCTCAGAAACTACCTAATAGATTTCTATTAATTTAGACTCAAATACTGATTATCTTCTGATCCACTAACCTTTGAATTTATGATTTCAATACAAGTACTTACGTTCTTTAAGTAGTTCTCAAATTCAAAAATTCAATTTTTTATTATGAATGATATCCTAGTAAGGAGTTCTGATGGTGCAGGGAAACAGAATAGTATAAGGGAATCCGAAACTCTCACACCATTACTGAATAAAAGATGCTTAGGGTCATCTCGTCATTGGGTGTCTGTTGACATTTCGGTTGAACCTCAACAGAAGCTCAAGTGAGGGCTTCTGATGGTATAAGAAGACAGAATAGCATGTGGGGGATCCGAAACTCTTACACCATCACTGAATAAAAGATGCTTAGGGTCATCTCGTCATTGGGTGTCTGTTGACATTTCGGTTGAACCTCAACAGAAGCTCAAGTGAGGGCTTCTGATGGTATAAGAAGACAGAATAGCATGTGGGGGATCCGAAACTCTTACACCATCACTGAATAAAAGATGCTTAGGGTCATCTCGTCATTGGGTGTCTGTTGACATTTCGGTTGAACCTCAACAGAAGCTCAAGTGAGGGCTTCTGATGGTATAAGAAGACAGAATAGCATGTGGGGGATCCGAAACTCTTACACCATCACTGAATAAAAGATGCTTAGGGTCATCTCGTCATTGGGTGTCTGTTGACATTTCGGTTGAACCTCAACAGAAGCTCAAGTGAGGGCTTCTGATGGTATAAGAAGACAGAATAGCATGTGGGGGATCCGAAACTCTTACACCATCACTGAATAAAAGATGCTTAGGGTCATCTTGTCATCCACTTGAGTGTCTGTTGAACCTACGAAGGGAAAACCATGAGGAAAAAACTATAAGCTTTAATTTTAAGTGTGTAATATTTTATTGTAAAACAGGGGAAATATGATCAACATAGAAGTATTTTACAAGCTAATCAAATATAAGAAAGTGATTAATCCATGGCCGAATACCAAGGAATGTAAGCATAACAAGTCTGATTTTGTAGAATCAAGCAGTCACATTTCTTCTGAAGCCATAAACTGATTTTAGTTCACGAAAGATGTTTCTGATACCAGATTCATAGTTCCACTTTGTCCGAAGGCTGCTCACTGTCAGATTTTGCTCTCTAACTTTAGGCTTCAAACTGGCAATTTTAAGTTTGAAAATTAGAAAAGAGCGATGACAGAGCTGTGCAAATACTCAAACATGCTTCAGTTCACCTGAAGAATAATACTAAAATTATTTAATTTTGATGTCACAATTTATGTAAGAAGTTATAATTGTCAAGAACAATACAATCCATTATGTTTAACACAGGTTTAATTTATTTTCAGGTCCTTCCTGGGCTCAACACAAGAACCAAAAGAACATTTAAGAAATTTCTAACTATATTCGACTCCAAGAAATGAGCAGATTTTAAAATGTGCATAAAATAATTAGTTTACAATGCGTTAGAAACAAGGAAACCAAAATAAATTTATTTGTTTCATAACAAAACCATTTTTTCCATGTACGCTACCTGTGTAGTCCACAGATATTTGTAAAATTAAAACAAGTACGGTAGAATAAATATTTGTTTAACAATATTAATAAAAAATCTAAAAAAAAAAAAATAGATAATTAAATACAACGTGTTACTTATGTGATAACTCTTTCTTATTAATATCAGATAATCTAGACAAACATGTTGACTCTTGAAGTGTATGAGAATTACCGTCGACTGGAATCAGCTGTTCTATAACTTGTACAGTGGTTGGGCTTCCTAAGCAGTGTAGTAACTGAAGAAACGAATATAACACTGCTGAAGTCTATTTATTCTGATTAGTTATTTTCAAAAAAAGAAAATGCCATTCAATTGGGTAGAATTTTTATTAGTATAGTAGCTCAATGGAGGATCTTCTTTTAGAGGTACTATTACTTAATTTAAAAAAATACAAACCATTCTATGATAGATAGAGTATACTTAAATCTGTAAACTTGATTGTTTTGCCTAGAGGTAACGTATCAACAGTTCTTCAAAACATACTACTTCATTTTCTTGCAACTAAAGTACAGTATTTACAATGTTTTTAATCTGTTGTAAACATTTCTCTAACTTTACTCAAATTTGTTTTAATGCATTTCCACAGGATAAACGAGTTACATTGAAGTCGATGTTGCAGTAAAACAAGGCTGGGGATGGTAAAATTTGTGCTAACCCTAGGATCTAAAACGCTTTTTGGTTTTATACAGGACCTGGCGGACCCTACTTAAAATCGTGTTGTTTGTCTGTGCCATAACTCTTGATAGAAAGTTACTAGAGACTTGAAACTTGGTACATATGTTCCTCTTAGTTCAAGAAAGAACACATTGATTTTGAAGTCAAAAGCTCAAAGAGCAGCAAAGTACCTTTGACTTTCATTACATCATGTTAGCTCCTTCGATATTCCATTGTAACAGTGTATTAGTTGCATTCTTAGGTATTAAACGCAATCATTTTAGTGTTAAAAAGTATGTGATTGGTTAACTATGTTATACGCTTGAGGAAAATTGTGTCCAGCTGTTCTTATTATTTCAATATTTTTCAGCAAACATCGCTTAGAACATTCTGTTGAAATTATGTTACTCTTAGCAAGAACTGAAGAGCTGCTCGCTGAGACATAGTTGGACTGTAGTTAAGAGAACATTAGTCAACTGTAGGCTACAGTTTAAACTGAGTTATAAATAGAGACGCGTCTCAAATAAATACATTTCTCACTCCAGAAACTTTGATTTTAGTGCCTTGATGCTAATCAATGATTAAAAATACGATTTTTGCTAATACTAATGGTTTGAAATATAAATTCACAATATAGAGTTTCTTATGGGAGTTTATTTCTACAGGGTATAAATAATAAAATATAAGTATTAATAAATAATCATATTTTTTAACAATTCTTTTTAAGTTTCTGAAGATCAAATTTATGGATTTGATACAAATCTCTATTTATAATGCAATTTTCAATTTTAGCCACAAGTTAAAAGTGGAGACTCAGATTCCCTGTTGCCACCTAAGCAGTGCTTCCTCTTAAGAAAGCTTTTTAAACTGATCCAGGACATTATAAATTTTTGTATGGTCAACAAAAGAGATGACAATCTGTGTTATTGCCATTCAGAATTTAAGCATGCCATGATGCTACTGGAATAGCAAGTAGTGATACTGGACTTGTCCCAGAACTACTGTGTTGAAGCTAATTACATTTTTTCTTCATGTATGTCACGGCATGTAGTCTGGCTATCCTAAAGTACAGAGTTCTTATAAGCTTGGGCCTCAAGACTCAGCAGCTTATAGATACTACAACTATGCTCTCTGAGGCAGACTACAAAAAGGCTTATTCAGTGTTCCAAGGAACTTGAGTGGTAGACAATCAGTGCTGCTTGCCTCCTTTCATGTACTTACCGTATTTGCTACAACACTGCCATTTCCTTAAGAGGTAACGCTAGCCAGCTTCAGGACTTTCAGCTGTCTCTACTTTAAACATAGAGCAAAGTTTCAAACTATGTTATTATAAATAGCGACTCAGCTTAAACCCATTATTTTTCACTTCAGAAACTTAGATTTTAGTGTCTCAACGATAATGAATTGTTAGAAATACGATTATCTTTTAATACTAATGGTTTACAATTCATACTTAATATAATAAACACTTAGTATTAATAGATAATCAAACGTTTTACAAATCTCCAGCATTAAGGCACTAAAATCTAAGCTTCTATAGTCAAAAATGTATGAATTTGAGATGAATTCCTATATATTATATATATAAAACACATTTTAAACTTTAGTCCTTTGTTAAAAGTGGAACCTTAGATGTGCTGCTACCAGCTAAGTAACTCTTAAGCTGGATGTAGTGAAATTACGTTGAGTTTTACTCCATAAGAACTCAACTCAAAAACCCCATAGCTTCTAAACTTTGACACTCTCAATTTGGTGAAAGAATTACGGAAGATATCTCATTTTAAAGGTATGAAATGGAACCTAAAACTGAACTTAATAATGTTCAGTCTTCTGTATTATTTCTGATAGTCACAAAACAGACATCTCCCATAATTCTAACACTAAAATTAGGGTTATAAAAGTATTTGAAGTTTAACATTGTTCTTATGGGGTTAGATCAAGATAAATGCAGGTGACTTAAAGTCATCTCTTAATTCCGTTTCTCTTGTTATTTCCGTTTTGTACTCCAATTTCTTTTGTTTATGTTCCTGGTCATGTGTAAAAATAAATAAGTAGCATATAAGACTAAAAATTGAAGTCTTCTAAGATCCAGTTTCAAATTCTTGCAGTGGTGAAGTAAAGTGGTGTGGTGTCTGAAAAAGGAAAAAGTGACCAAATCCTTCTCCATGAAACAAAATGTTTATATTAAAGTAAAAAAAAAAAATTGTTTTCATACTGTTTCACTACCTTACACAATGTTAATTGTACAGCCAAAACTTATTTCTCAGTAGAATAATATCACATTGTTTAATGAGATCGGTGTTGGCCATTGAGGGTTTTGCAAAAAAGTATCTCAACATTATGTTAATATAGTGTAAATCATACTGATATTTTACCAACAAACTTTGGTCCACTTCATATGATGACCGGAGAAAGCAAAGTTTTCTTTCACGTCACAACGAAAGTAACTTGTATAGCCTGTTGTTACAGTTATTGTTCTTATCAACAGTTGGCCTTGAAATCATAATTTTCTTAATCAAAATTACAGTAAGAGATTAAACTGTCAGATAGCTCTGCTTACTATCGGAAATAAGTTTTCAGAGAAAAACCTGTTATTGAGTCATAAAGCGATATTAAGCAAATTGCACTTTTCTAAAGGTGTTCTTTCTACACCAGATATTTTAATTTAATACACAAAGTAATTATTTAATGTCCACAACTTTACCCTTATGCTATGGTGAATGTGTTACGAACACCTTTCACAATCAGTTATATTGCTTATGAATAGGAATTACTATCAAGTACCAATAACTTAATAAATCTCTAAAATGGTTTTAATATTACTTCGTTAACTCTTTGAATGCCAAGAGCCAATGAGATCGGCCTAAGGGTATTTCCTAAATGTGCTGAGGTCCAATGGCATCAGTCTGCGGGTTTTTTTTTTCGAAATGTGTAGAGCGCTGACTAAATCGGCTTTTAGAATATTTTCCATTCTTTACTAAATGTTGACATATGGCATTGTACTTATAGTCTCATTTTATAAATAATATACTGTTTCTTTGACACAGTTGTGCTGGTCTTCACATTGTCCTCTTGACCCTTGTGATTGTGGACCTACCTCTTGTGGTGTTTTCTGGCAAGTGATGAGCGAGAAATAGGTCATTCTCACTTTTTTTAAATGTCAAAACGTTTCAGTAATTAAAACAAAATTGATAGATACGAGAAAAAACTCATTCCTTTACATGGTGAAAATAATTTTTAAGTTTTCATGAAGATGATTTCATGATACGGTAACATAAACGATTTACTGTGGTCGAATACATGTATCCTGAAGTGGACTTTCCAGGTAACTAAAATGGTTTTCACTAGTGATATACATAAGAAAGGTAGGGTGATAACCTCTTCTAACAGAAACAAAATCTTAAGAATTAAATTATCCATATTAGAATCAGCCATTTTTGGGAAATAAAACACAAGCAGTGGTATTATCCATCCGGCAACGTCTACAATGTCCATCGTGATACATATGTACAGCACTGAGAAAAGGCACATGCACTAGCTACAGACCCTTTTAAAAAGTTGGCTTATGGACTTTAGATAATGTGAAATACTTGTAACTGAAGAAGGAATTTAGATTAGTTTTAAAATAAAATAATAAACAGCGAAGTTGTAAAAATAAAATAAAATATTAAATACAAAGTACAATCAAAATTTTCTTCATTGTATTTTTTAAATAATTTTCCACACCTCTACAAGGGTTTATTTTAAGCTAGCTGTTACCCATGGATTTGCACACAATATTCTGCTGATTAGCAGGGTCGACGTAGGCATTTCCTTTTTTTTAAATGGTATACCAGGCACTTTTGTCATGGTCGTTGGAAGATATTCCCGATCTCTTGAATCGCTTAATATTGGACATCATTTAAAGGATAATGGTTTGGGATTCTAAAATCGGAGAGTGTAACAGTATTTATGAACATCAATGGAATAACTCAAATGTCAATGCAATGTTCCATGACAGTTGATTGAATAGATCCAAAGATCACAGTACTACTTGAAACTATTTTAGGCAATGTGGAGGAAGTGTATTCAGTATCCATACAAAATCACTTATGGTGTATTATGGAGCACTATGATAATTTTGTAGAAACGGATGCAGATATATATTATTTAAATAATCATGCAAAATTTCAACACATTTGCACACAATAGCTGTTGTAAATAGAAGCACAAGCACCTAAATTATCACTTCTTTAATATTTACGGTTATGTTAAATTAAATCTCCTAAAGATCTCATCTGCTTGTTTTACATGACCACCTGGCTTGCTAACTTCTTCTGTATCTTTGGTTTTTGTTCTCAGGAAGTATGAATATATCTAATACAACACACTGTTTTCCTTCTATGTTATCTTTTTAGAATAAATTAAATCAATTTTTACATAGACAATAGACAATAGACAATATCCTTTATTACAATTTCTTCAAGAAATGTTACAGCGTCAAATTTAAGTCAAATTAGTATAATAGATAAGCTTCTTCAGTGTTATGTGGGGTCTCCCCAAGTAAAGAATTCATTTAGGGTGTAGAAAGCCTTGTCTAGCAGCCATCTCTGTAGCTTCCTCTTCATCAGCACAGGGCCTCCAGCTTTCAAGTGGTCTGGTATCTTGTTTAGCATCTTCACTCCTGCATACAACGGTTTTCCTTTCATACATGGCTGTTCTGTGACCTGGCAGCACATAGTTTCCTGCATATCTGGTGTTGTATTCATGCACGTCACTTTGTTTAGGGGGCTCTTTGGTCACACAGTAAAGGACAGTATCTAGGATGTAGATGGAAGTGACCGTCAGGATGTTCAGGTTCTTGAAAACATCTCTACAACTTTGTCTTGGATTTAAGCCTGCTATTACTCTGATTGCCCTTTTCTGCATACCCAGGACGCGGTTGAGATTGCCCATAGTGGATCCACCCCAGACAGTAATACCATAGCGTAAATGGCTTTCAAACAATGCATAGTATGCAGTCCTTGTTGCCTCAGGGGTACTAGTTGCCTTGATTCGTTTTATGGCATAGAGAGCTGACCCGAGTTTTAGGCAAAGATTGTCCACTTGATTATTCCAGGATAAATTTTCATCAAGTATGACACCTAGATGTTTGATTTTGTCAGCTGCTGTCAGATTGGGCATTTCAGATACTGTAGACTTTTTATTCCCAAATGACATTTGCTTGGTCTTACTTTCATTGAGAACTAAGTCATTTTTCATACAGTATTCTTGTGTCATATTGAAGGCAATAAAAGTGTTCACTTCTAGTTGATCTACGTTTCTGTTTGCAGTAAGCAGCACAGTGTCGTCCGCATACATGACCATCTTACTGTATTCCTCTAGATGTTCTGGAAAATCATTGATAAACAGCACAAACAGAATTGGCCCTAGGACAGAGCCCTGGGGAACTCCTCTGTTAGTCGGTACCAATTCAGATCTGACAGTATTTGTAAATCCTCTTGTTGTGTGTTTTAGTTCTACCATTTGGCTTCGTCCTTTTAGATAACTTGCAAACCATTTTAGTGCTGTTCGTTGGATTCCTAAATTTTGTAGTTTAGCTAGAATAAGATCATGTCCCAGGCAGTCAAAAGCCTTGCTTAGGTCAAGATACAGGCTGGTGATAGTGTTGCCATTTTCTATGTTCTCAATTATATACTCAGCAAGGTCTATCAGTGCAGTTGTGGTTGATTTTCCAGTAACGAACCCATGTTGGCTGTCTGTCAATGATTGGTTTTGACTAAGATGTTCCTGGAGTCTTACTTTAACAATCTTCTCAATAAGTTTGGAGACAGATGAGAGCAGTGAGATAGGTCGGTAGTTAGAAATGTTTTGTAGGTCCCCTTGCTTGTGTTTTGGAAATACCTTGGCTATCTTCAACTTGGATGGAAAAGTGCCCTCTGCCAATGGACATGTTGACGATCTTCACTAGAGGCGATATTAGCTCGTCTGCACATGTTTTCAGGATTTTTGAAGATATTTCATCAATGCCTGAGGATGTGGAGTTCTTTAATGATTGAATGGTTCTGCCTATCTCGTCAGGTGTTGTTGGACGTAAAGAAGTAAGAGTATTGTCTGTGGTAGCTGGAAGATTTTGAATTATTGGTGGTGTGTTATATATTTTGTTCTGTTTTAGTGTTTCCTCAGCTATGTTTACAAAATAATAATTAAAGCGATTTGCTACATCTGTAGGGTCAGTAAATTTTATTCCATTGTCATTTAGTTCTATTGTAGGATTGTTGTCAAGTTCTTTCCTCCCTTTCCTCTCACTATTGATGGTGTCCCATATAGCTTTGGGTTTGTTTTCTGCTTGTTCAATGTATGCAGCACATGTTTCCTGCCTTGCCTTCTTTAATTTTTGGTTGTAGGATTTCTTTTTATCTGTGGCTGTCTTCTTGTCATCGGGATGGCCAGTTAGGAAAAAATCTGTCTTGCGCTTTTAAAAACTCCTTTTTAAGTGTCATAATTTCTTCATCATACCTCAGTCGTTTACCCCTTTTTTGTGTAGTTCGAGATCTTTTTTTTGGACATGCATTGTCAAGTGCAAGCTGGAGCGTTTGGTTAAAATTAAAGTACGCCTCTTCCACATCATTTGCTGTCAAAACAGAATCCCAGGTAATAAGGGAGAGTTCATTTTTTAAAAACAGCAGATTGTTGTAGTTAAAATTCCGTCTTGAAGTGTATGTCATTTCTGCTTCATTTTTGGAAAGTCCAGTGTGCAGTATTGTCCTGTGTGATCTGATAGACCTGTGTGAGAGACCACTACTTTAATCCTGTCATGAATGTTTGAACACACCATATCAATTGATGACACTGAGGTCTCTGAGATTCTTGTGGCTGGGAGGATGATCAAGTCTTCTTATGTTGTAACCAGCCAGTAGCGCATTTAGTGCAACGGATTCTCTAGAGGCCTCGTCTAAACTGTCAATGTTAATATCCCCCATGATAAGTGTGTCATTTCTCTGAGTAGGAAGGCTGTCGAGGGCATCTGCCAGAACTTGTAGTGATGTATCAAGGTCAGCACAAGGTGGTCGATACACTCCAAGCAGGAACAAACTCTTTTTCTTGTTTATGTGTATTTTTACTGCTGTTACCTCACATACCATTTCTAAGCTGTACTCTTCAATCTCTAAATTTTCAGTTTTGTTGGCTATACTGTTATGCCTATAAATAACAACCCCTCCTTTGATATGTTCTTTCCTTCCATATGCACTGATAAGTGTGTAATCAGCCAACTTGGCATGGTTTATTACATTGCTTTTTAGACCATGTTCTGTAAGAATTACAAAGTCCGGGTTAGTGCTATGCAAAAGGTGTTCCAGTCTTTCAATTTTGTTTGTCATCCTGTCCATATTTTGGTGGAAGAAGTTAAGCTGATTTGGAAGTCTACTTC
Organism: Homalodisca vitripennis; assembly: GCF_021130785.1. Lineage (NCBI taxonomy): Eukaryota > Metazoa > Arthropoda > Insecta > Hemiptera > Cicadellidae > Homalodisca > Homalodisca vitripennis. The sequence goes on along the minus strand of NC_060212.1, from coordinate 124,449,350 downwards.
TTGAATTTATTTGAACTTGTTGTTTTGTGTGTAGATTAGACTGTTTGCTGGGTGGGCCGAGTTTACAAATATCCTGGTTTTGAATTTGCTCGTTTTTCTTGGGTAAAGGTCCTAAAAAATTCTTATTTTGATGTATTTGGCCATCCCTCCATTGTTTTGGTGGCGAATAGTTGTTTGGGAAATCAACCTGTGCTTGTGTTATTATGTATTGATTATTGTGCGCAGGGGTGAGTGGTGAAGAAAGTTGGTCAGATGGATTTATGTAGTAGTCTTGTGAGTTGGTCAGTTTTTTGGTTTGGCTGGCTCCCGCACTCTTCTGTAAGGTCTGGTCGGTTTCAGTAGAGAGACCCTGTGTCACTGGAAGATCGTTCAGTTTGTGTGACGAGGTTTGTCTGGATCCCCCACTCTTCTGTAAAATCTGGTCAGTTGTCGGAGGATGACTCTGAGTCATAGGAGAATCATTCAGATGAAGTAATGAAGTTTGGCAAGCTTCTTCACTTACCATGGCCGGCTTGTTAGCAGAGTCTACTGTCGCTTTGGAATCTTTCAGTTTTTGAACTTGCAGTGAAACACTGAAAAAGTTCCGAGGTGATTGAACTTGTTTTTGTGTAAGATTTTTATTTAGTTTTGGGGATGATTTGGCACTAGAGTTTAAGGATTTGTGTAGCTTCATTTGGGTATGGGCTACCTTATAATCTAGTCTTGTTTTGTCTTGCCTCTTCTTGACGTCAGGTTCAAGAACTGTTGTAGATGGGCTGTTCATTTTTTTTCTCAGTTCTGTTATTGATTGTTCCATCAGGTCCTGCTTCTTTCTGATGCAAGCAATATCTAAAAGAAGCGTAGAGTCAAAGTGTATGTTTTTGCTAAGCATAGGGTATGTGCCAGTTGTTTGTGTTTCCATACTATTGAAAGATTTTAAGTCATGGGTGTGGGAGGCCTCTACTACCCTTTTTAATTTTAAAATGATTTTTTCCTGTTCATTTGTTTTATTAGAGTAATTATTAAGTAGTTCGGTTTGTTTTAGGTCATATTCCTCAAAAATAATTTGCTGTTCAATTTTATCTTTTTTACATTTTTCGAGTTGCTGTTCTAGGTCTTCTAGTTTGTTGAGGAGAGTTTCAATTTTCTGAACATGTTTGGATTCCAATTCTGTGAGTTCCTCGATTTTTGCCTCCAAGCCTAGTGTTTTAATTTCAAGTACACATATCTGGCTATTACAATTTTGGACATTGTTCTTTAGTTCTATATTCTCCTGCAACAAAATAGTTCCAGCTTCAGCGGCCAATGTTAAAGACGTTTCCAAGTCTTGATCTCCTAGCATCCCGTGGTCCATAACTTTTGTCTTTACTTCTTCTAATTTTGAGTCGATTTGGAAGGAGTTTTGAGTTTTCTAAATTTTTATTTTGGTCAGAACGTTTACCAAAAGTAGTGGGAAAAATGCCTGGATTTTTAGTTGGGCTTGGATCACTGTTTATTTTGTCTAGCTTTGGAGATTGGCTTCCCTTGCATTTGAGGCACTGCCATTCTGCAATTTCATGAGCAGTCCATTTTTTCAGCGTTTTCTCCAAAATATTTTGGCATCCAGCATGGTACCATCTTTTACATGAGCCTGTGCATTGTACTCCTGAAAAACCTTACTCCTATGTCACAATTGCCACATGGATATTTTGAAGGCATGCTGAGTTCTAATAACTAGGGGAGTAAGGATTGTCAATAGATATGTTAGTCAATGAAAATTTCATTCATTGGAAATAACAGTGATCATGCCAAAGTTGGACAACAGGAGTTTGTCTGATTCCTATTGTCAAAGTGTTAAAATGGAAAATACAGTTTTTTTTAGCTGGGTTTGTCTGATTCCTATTGTCAATTTGTTAAAGTGCAAGATACAGTTTTTTCAGCCAGGTTTTGCCTGATTCCTGTTGTTAAATTTTTATTTTTGGTAACAGTTTTTTAAAGCTAGGTTTGGCTGATTCCTATTGTCATAAAATAAGTCCTATTGTTTGAGATAGACTCATTTAATATGAAAAAATATGGATTGTCAATAAAATAGCCTGTCAATATGGCTCTTATGGTCGATATTAAGAAGGGTATAATTTTGTTTGATTTTAAGGGTTAATCAAATTCCATGTCAAATAAAGGGAGCACTTTCCTGGTTATTCTTGAGTGTCCGCCATCTTGGAACTGGTATACAGTTTTTTTCAGCTAGGTTTGTCTGATTCCTATTGTTTCAATGTAAAAAAGATGAGGCGTTTTAAAAGAAATTGTCAAATGAAGTAGAAAGAATTTTTTTTTTTTTTTTTTAAGCAGCAGGGTGCTTGGTCAACTAGATACAGCACTGGCAGTTGGTGGGACAGGTGTGGAAGGTCAGTTTTCAGCAGATGCTGCTGTCAGCACTGCAGGTTGATGCTCTCGGCGCACACTGCTCTACTTACTCGAGTTGTCTGTCTGTTGGTGTTGTGTTGGAAGCTAACAGCAGTGAGTTGGCTGTTGTGACGTCACACCAGGTTTGGTGATTTTTGTCAACCAGTGTTTGTAATGATAATATTGTTGAAAATATATAAATAAAGTTAAATGTCTGTTTAATAAAATATAGACTGAGCTTCAATATAAATTCTTGCTTGGTTGAAAGGGATTTAATAGTTAATAATTGCTTATTGTCTTAGTTTTTGAAGGTCTTCTTAACGTGCTTGAGGATGTTTTGTTTTTATGGTGAATTAAGTAAGTATTTATCACAAGTTATGATGGAACTAACTTACAAATTCATAGTTGCAATGTTGTGAGCACTTTCGTGAATATTTGTTGGTTAAAAACACTACTGATACTGCACTATTTTAAGAGGTCACTTTAACTAATCAATATTGCATTAGTGCAAAACAGATTCACTGCCCCCTTGTTGATTTTCTCAGTCCTCAAAAATTGCACTGGTGCATTTTGTGATTCCATTTGCAATGGTCACAGACTCGCTGTCCATGTTTGTTTCCCCAAATTATATTCATAGGGGGAATGGCTCATTGAGCCATATTAGTGTCCAGTCTCTGTTTTCATTCCTAAAGATACCGTAAATATTCCATGTCCAACATTAATTTTGAATCGATATGTACCTTGCATATACTGTTAATTTTGTTGATTATTTTACTTTTATGCAAATGTTAAAAATAATACCCCGAGTATACAAAATGATTTGAATCCAGGACTGATGTAAATCCATTACCTATGTTCAATGTTAGTTATTATTGTCATTGCTGTTTGCAGTATACTACTACCTATCTCAAAACACATGGAATTTTCCGTTTCTGTTGAAACTTGCAGAATCTATACATTTAAAATTTTTTCTTTTCATAGAAACCAAATTTGTATTATTATGAATATTCAAAATACACAATAGCCAAATCGGCCCAGCTGTTCTTAAATAATGTGATACAACAGATTTTAAATTTTATCTACACTTGACCATTTTAAGTGCAGGTTATAACCTGTAATCATTTTAAATGCAAGCCCTATTAGAATTTTAATACAAGAGAGATAGAGAATTAATTTTAAGATGTTCATATTTTTAATTCTGGGGAAGAGCACATACCCATTCCACAATCTCTAGATCCTATTGGAGTGTTGGAAGCTTCCAAGGTTTTAGGCTACAGATACAATGATATATATAGTAGATTATCACAATAAGTCTATCCTTTATATAGGGACGATGCATATTAACATCAAACTCAGAGGTGTTCCAGACCCACCATGGCCTGCAGTGCTCTCCATGATACCCAAATTTGCAGCATTACTACACTTAAAATGTTTGCCATTTGAAATATTTTCTTTACTATTCATTGTTCTCATTAGATTTTGTTTAGAGAAGACTTTTAAAATGATATCCAAGTTAACCACTTTACTTACTTTACTTAATATTTTGGACTCTTTGAAAGCTGTCATGTGGTATATATGCCATACCGGTATGTATTGTTTATTTAGCACCTTTCCCAAAAGTCAGGGTGTGAGAGGCAAAATATATAATAATTCATACCTTGTCTTGTGATGTAGCAAATAAATAAAATACAGAAAAATCAAAGGCGACTCTTGCATTTAACTGTCCGAGTAATTAAAACAACTCAGACATAACATAACTTCAACTTAACATAGTTAACTGGATTATGTTAAGATGAAGTTTCTGTTAATATAATTTTAGTTTTAATAATGGATTTTTCCAAAATTATATTTTAATTTTTAAATAATTCCTCTTGTTGTATTTCATCAAATTAAAATCGTTAAAATTTGGAAAAAATTGCTTAATAGAAAATATTCTTTGAATAAAACATAGTGTGTGATTAAAAATTTTCAAACATCTGTATTTTGGATAGTAAAAATCCACATTACGTTTTCAGGAATGGAGTATTTTATTAAAATTCAAATCCTACTGAATGGTTGAGCTGTCATTTACAGAAGTATTGAGTTACAATTTAAATTGATATATTATAGACAAGAGCTGATTATTTAATAAACTTAAATATGGATTCCAGTTTTTCAAATTCAAATTTTACATAGAAAGAAAATACAAGTTTGACTTACAATTTGTATTTGATTTAAGATTTTTATGTTCTTCCATTCTGTAGGACACAAAACATTTTAAAATATTGTGTTGCAACCCACTTCCCACCTAACCACTTTAAATATTGTAATGAACACCTCCAAAAAGTTTTGGGTTTCATTTTTATTATTAACACAACACTTGTTTGTCAACTTATATGACTGTGCCTAGTGACCGTGGCTGTTCTTTTAGTTAGCTTGAAGATTTATGACCATGTCCTGTCCCTCAGCTTGTCAGGCCACTCATGGATATCTATTCAGCTCTTCATACCACTTTGTCCCATTGTATCGTGCAGTTACAAAATTCAATCCTTGCCCACGTTTTAGCTTGAAAATGTAACAATCTCTCAACAAAAAAAAAAAAAAACACTAAATCAATATCTTACTATTGGCAGCACATACCATGGAAAATATCATTTATATTTGTTTTTTTATCCGAATGTTAGTGCCACTACGACTATATATCCTATCAGTTTACTTAAATACTAGTGGATTTATGGAGTCAAACATAAACATATAGAAATTAATTTATATTCTGTTGATATTAGAGGTCTATTTGACCATTTCTATTTTTTCAATACAGATAAAATACTTTTAAATTATAACTACTAGCTTACAAAATACTGTTTAAATTACACACTACTTGGTATGCTTACAAGAAAGAAATTGATAACCAATCAAAAAGTATTTTAAACTTAAAGCTAGCAAATATTGTAAGTGTACAAGAATTGTCTTTAAATCCCAGCCATTTAATACCATGTGATCTTTAAATACCATCATTTAAATACAAGTCAGAGTGTGGAGGCACCAACATGGCCGGCCACTAGCTGTAGTTCCATGAGCTAAGAGAAAAACCACCTCTTCTTCTTCTTCCTATTATAAGGGGCGACCATTGCCATGCATTTAAGCCTCAAGGACTTTTTGCGCCCCCCGAAGTGTACCATGAAGCCAACCCGTTTACAGTTTCAGCAGTTCTACAAACCGCCAATAATAACTGATCAGATCCTACTTGGGAATTCGCCACCCTTGTCCAAACTATCAAATATGGTGTAGCACTTTCTTGGTTGTTCATGGTTGGGCAAATATTGGTTATGGGATTCTTCACTCTTAAATAAAAAATACAACCATAAAATATTTGTTGCTGCCTATAGTTATTGTGTGGATTACAGAATAATTTTACTAAATAGAACATTATAATACATAGTAAAATTAAATATTACTATATATGTTGCATAATAAAGTACAATACTTTGCAATCCGGCACTCAATTTATCTGGCCCTTTTAGTAATCCGGCATTTATACACAGACAGACGTCGCTACATGTCGGCAGTCAATTATCGCAGTGCGGTTGTAAACTCATTATATGCCCTCAGTCAATCTATTCAATATCAGAGTAGTGACTGTATATGCTCTTGTATTTGCTCCTTAATTGTCTACTTTTCATTAGTAGAAATTTTGTGAATGCAAACCTTTTGGTTGGATACATGTCTGCGCAGGGTAAATAGAAACATGAAACTTTGGCATTTGCGGATAAAAATGAGATTTTGAAACAACTTGGAAAAGGTGAAACGATAGTCTCACTGAATGAACTTATTAAGTTGGTCCGCCCTTGATTCTTTTGTTACGTACAGAAACCAGGCAGAAGAAAATGGTGTCTGCAATAGTGACATTTTAGTGTTGAATCAACTTCAAGATCAAGTGTTGAATGTGTTATTTGGATTGAAAAAAACCAAAATAAAATTTTGAATTATTTTATACCTTTAACGGAATGATGCAAGTTATCAATTCAAAACGGTTAATTTCTCGAATTTTAGTTATTTTGTGTGTTTGCTTCTTTACCTGTGTGTAATGTACTAAATTTTACATTGTTTAATAATAAACATTTTAGTACGTAACTGCATTATTATTGATTTCCGGTAACCAAGCAGAACTACGGTCTGATATCTTACTGTAATACAAATACCTGATTTTATATCTACTGTTAATAAATCAAGATCTTGATGTGTAATCAAAAGTATGAATATCCTTGTTTCTTCTTAAACAGAGTTTATTAAAACATTAACTAAAGAGCAAGTATTAGTTGAATAACTATCAATGGCTATAAAGGGTACATATTTTCTGCATAGATTAATATTTAAAGATCTATAAGTTTTTGTTGATTAAAACCACATTACACTATAAAAGGAGTTGTTTTTCCCCACAGGAACATTTTACATCTTAAACCTTGTAACTCCAATATATTATTTTAAGTTGTTAAAACGTGTCATATTTTGAAAGTTTACACTAGAAAATAAACATGTATTTATAAACGTAATTTTTCTCATAAGAACAAATATTAACACACAAGAACAAGAAGATTCAAAAGTAATGTTGTATAATAAAACAATCAAAACCCTTTCACACAACACTGAAAAGATTGAGTTAGTCCGACGTATCCAGTTTCCATTGAATGAAATCGAAGTCAAAGCATTGAAAAATATAATGTAAGGTTAGTTACATCGTGTACTACAGACGATAAACTAAGTGTTACTGTGAAACATTTCTATCTCTTCTTAAAACAAATATTTTTGTAACTATCATTAATTGTTGGTAAGTAACATAGTTTTTACCACATAAGGTTTTTGTTTAACTGTGTATGTTAACACTTAATTCATACGAATACATTCCAAATCGACAGTAAGAAACATCGCTGATTAGTTATTTTTGAACAAAAACATATTTTATAGGAGAGGTAATTTTGGTTTAAAAGAATAGGCATGGAGTAAATAATAATTCACATAATTTGTTTATTAACTACTTGCTTATCAGATCACTGTTGCCTCTCAGACTGGAGACAAGCCAACATGGCTTCATTCATCAACAAGGAGAAATACGTCCACTGCACAAAACTATATAATACAAAAATAAAAGTAACTATAATTAAAAGTCAATAATAAATTGCTCATAGTAATTCGTAGTAATATTTATTTATTACAAGAGTATTCTCCTTGTATATGAACAAATTACGACTTACACTAATCTCAACCCTAACAATATAACAAGGTACATGTACAATACGGTTATAATATAAGTATTAATAGGTGAGACTTAAATAACAATAATTCATACTTTGTTCACTAAAATATCACAAAACGAACGATAAATAAAGTAAAACGTAAATGTTTGAAAGTGAGCCACTGTGTCGTGTTTAATACTCGTTGCCAGGGCCTACAAGAGTGGTGCCTAGGTCTAGGTCTAGAGGGCCTACAGTGCTAGCAAACGAAACTGCAGGGCTATCGAGACATCAACAAATCCACTAATCTAAGATTTGACTGTGCCAAAATAAATAGAGGACAACATTGATACTAATACGAGACCGATTTTTACATCACTGGGTAGAAGTAGAATATCTGATTAGGCCTTAACGTAATGTCACGAAGCGAGAGCTAGCAAAAGCGTGGGACACACTCTTGATGCTGGCTTTGTCCTGGATCAGATAGTCATTTATAACGATAACAAAACACTTCCCGGACACGACTAACAAATCGATTAACAACTAAAATATCATTTGTGTTTTTCAGTTTTTATATTTACCATTAGATAGGTTAAAAAAATTCTGCCGAGTGTGAGAAATATTAAAAAAATCACTCAAAAACGAATAAAAAATCGTACTTTTAATCTAAAAATAAACGAGTCGTTAATTGTATCACATTCATTTTCTTGTGTACAACAAATCCGTAGAGTCGCAGTTCGTACACTCACACTTTCGTGTCACTCTACCTCCGAGTAAACTTTGATTTTTTTTATGCTGTACAGGAACATTTATTTCTTCGTGAGTTTATTTTAATATTTAAAAATCTTTCATTTCGTTACTTTAAAAAATGTGGCACTTAATGAGAGATAGAGAGAGATAGAGAAAGTATAGTAGAGAGTGTAATAAGAGAGACAGAGAGTTTCTGCGATGGCGGGCAGTCGACGTTCTCCATGTCACTCTTGACTGTGGATGTAATACTAAAATAAATACTCGTGGGTGTGTAGTGTTTCCTGATCACAGCCATAGCAGCAATGTAGTTAGAGTTGGCAATGGGACGGTCCCCTCCCTCTGCCGCTCCTCCCCTGCAAACATACAGCAGTCGTGTAACAACCAATAACAGACGATATAGAACCTTGAACGGGTTTAAGTACTTTCAGATCACAGCCATAGCAGTAATTATTTAGAGTTTGCAGTGGGACGGTCCCTCCCTCTGCAACATACAGCAGTCGTGTAACAAACAGTAACAGACGATACAGAACCTTGAACCGGTTTAATGTACTTTCAGACCACAGTCATAGCAGCAACATAACTATCAACAAAGCTGATACTATTATTGTGATACTAGGTTAGATTTAGAGTTGATTTTTGATTCTGCCATTGAATTTCATGTCTAATGGCAATAAAGAATGTCTATGTCTAATGTCAAACAAAAATCATATTAATTTAGTTTTGCCTAACAAAAACACAGTATGAAAGACACGATCAATATTCACTGCTTAAGCGTGAACAGACAAAACTATTTACAATGGATGGAAACCATCTTCACGCATAAAATTGGTAAAGGACAGACGTAACAACTGATTTGTTTCCCTTAACAATGTTTGCTCAACTGAATAATTTGATTATAAATTATCTGTTTACTTGTAATGCTTCAAAACGCATTGGCTAACTGGTCATTTAGAATACTAAATTCACTTCTTCAGCAAACTTAGCAAGGATACGAATGTGTGGATATATTGTCTAATTGAATTAACTGGGAGAGATAGTATGTGCTGGCTGTAAGTAGATTTCCCTTAGTTATGATGTAATATAAATCATTAGTCAATGTGTATTTTATTACTGTTCAATAACCAATAAACTTAACGGCTTTTAGTTTACTTTTTTACTTTTTGGGTGTTTTGATATTGGCAAATTTTAAAGGTCCATAACCACTCAGGAGATACGAGCTCAAGAGAGGATGACAATGGACTCTTATTATGTAGCAACATACTGTATTGATAGAAAAAAGGTAGAAAAATAATATTCATCTTTAAAAAAAAGATAATGACTTTAAGTTGTATTGGGTGGTAAAAACATAATCTGAATGTTCTCAAAAGCTAGGAGTAAAATCTGCTCCCTTTTCCGATTCCACCACTCAGGTTTGTTTGGAAATGCCCATTCCGTCCCTGTGTATGGAGATTCTGTGCATAGAACTCACAAAGTAAATGTACATCCCCTACTTCACCTCTAACAATTAGAGAAGGGAAAGAAGTAATGTATTCAGCTGTATATATTGAGACAGAAGAATGAATAGAAAAGCAACCAATAACAAGTGCAAACAAAGTTAAAGCAAACAAGAAGAAAGTATATCCCTACTGTATATTAAGTGAAAGAACATTAGGAGATGTTAGAATATCAGACATTTGCAATCGTTCAAAATATAACAGTACATTTTAAGGATTGAAATCTACCCTCATAATGCAATTGTTACACTTTTTACAACTTATAACGATGGCAAATGTCCGAAATCATACTATCCTTTCAAATCTTCCCATTGTTAATATCCAACTTTAAACAAAGGATTAGGAGAAGTATGTGACATAAAAGAAGTTGAAAGTCAATTGGATGATGAACGACAAGGATTAGCTCCTACCTTTACAAGGATACAATATAAAGCAGTACACTATCAATTTCTATTACCATCAAAATTATAATTTCTAGAAGTTTTTCAACTGTAAAGATTGTTTTCTGATGCAAACAAATTTTATCCTGAAGTCACATAACAATGGTGAACTCCATTATTTGAAACGGAGGCAGGGATTAAACAAATTTACTAACTGAGGCTGTGAAGATAAAAACTTTAACCTAAAAATTCCTTGGGTGGATGTGCAACCTTTGCTCCTTAACTTTCTTTTCCCTTCCCTTTCAGTTTATCATAATTTTGCTGATTTGCTAGTGACAATTTTAAGCCGAGAAAATAGTTCCAAGATATTCAAGTTATATCTTTTATATCACATGTATGAGGGAAATATTTTGAGTACCAAATCTGTTTTTCAAACATATTAAATTTATCTTCAGATTCTAGAAGAACTTTTTTAATTTCCTACACAGCTGCTTTTTTTGGACTTGCCATATCTTCAAAGAAATTTGCCACCTAATTTGATAGCCAAACATTCAAGTTCATTTTAATTAATTATTCAACGTTGTTGAAGTGCTTCCAGTCATGTTGTTGGTGATGAGAAAGGTGAAATCATTCTGAGCAAGATCAGGGCTGTTACTAATGATAATCCAAAACTAATCAGCTGATAATTTTAAAAGTAAGTTATTTTCCGAGGCTCGACAGCAATGTGCTTTACATTGTTGGTGGAGAAGAAAGATTTCCTTTGTCACGTTTTGTTCCAAGTTGCTTAATGGAGCTTGATTAATGTTTCTGAGTTGATTCCTCATACAAAACAGTCTACTAGCAAAATACTATGTCTATCCCAGAGCACCCTTCCCTCGATCTTGTGCTATGGTATTTATTTGACTTTGATAGGAGAGGGTGTGTACCGTCATTCCACAAGACTATTTCCTGATACCCTTTCATGGTCATCTCTTTCTTCGTTGTAATGTGTCAAAGAGGTCAAGGAATTGTCCCAATCCCTCTTGTTTATAGTCCTCTGCAAAGATGTTTGGGTATCCCATCCATCAAGAGCAGACTTTTTTAATTTTAGGTTTTTCTAACACAATTTTATATAGGACATACTTGAGGGAAATTACTTTGGAGAGATAAGTTATTTTAAATCTTTTTTCACAAATTTTCCTTTACAATTCTATTCATCAAATCTTCAGTGATCATAGATCTGAAACATCCCTTGTCATGAAATGAGTGTTTTCCACAGCCACAATTGAACTCTTTGGCCCATTTTTGCATTTTTACCTTTGCTCATTACACAATAGGACACACTTCAAAAAATTGGACAATGAATGTCCCACAGATAAAATGTTCATTGCATAAAAAAAACATTTCACTGACGGATAACTCATACCACAGCCAAAGCATATCTACAGAACTGTATTAGTGATTGTCTGAACTAAAATAGTATACGGGAACAAAGGCTCTTACTTAAAAAATGTCTCTTGTATTGATATCACAAACATTTTTAACAAAATATTTAATATTGTCTGGAGCACCCGAGTAGAAGTTGATGATTTGAAAGTTTCAGATTGATTTGAGCTGGTTGAAATTAGTTTTTATTTGTAATTTTTATATAACAAACGTTTTTATGATTTGAAAAGAGGAATATATAACCTTAATATTACAAATATCCAATGTACCAGAGGGTACCCAAAAAGACCACCAGAATTTAATTTTTAATAGCTATATATTTTCAATATTTTTTACAAAAAAAAAAACCCCACTTTAAAATATTTCCCCATTACATAAACTAATACGAGGGGTATTAGAAAAATAAGGTTCCCATTGATTTTTTAAAATTAGACAGCTCTATATTTCTACTTAGTGTTATACATCAATTTAAAACTTAAAAGTTAAGCTATTTTTCCACATAATCACCATCTGTCCAAACACTTTTGTAGACGATGCTCCAACTTTTCTATCCCCATGTTGTAGAATTCTGTAGAATTCTGCCGCCAATCCTTTGAGGAATCGAGTAACCTCTTCCTTGACTTCATCATCGGTACTGAAGCGTTGGCCACCCAAGTGTTCCTTTAATTTTGGGAATAAGTGGTAATCACTTGGGGCTAGGTCTGGGCTGTAGGGGGGATGGCTGATCTTTAAGCAATATTGTCTCAACTTTTTCAACAAACTCCATCTGAAAACTGGAAGGCCGTCCACTTCGGTTTTCATCGTGAATTTCCATGCGGCCTTCACTGAATTCTCTACACCATTTACCGAACGTGTTGAACAGATATGCAGTTTTCCCCATAAAACTTTGATTAACTGACGATGAATTTCAATAGGTGAAAATCTGATTTGCATTTAAAAAACGTATCACAGCACGAAATTTTGCATCTGGCGGTAACAACGATAGGGAGCTCCATCTTCGAAGGCAGTTAGGCCGGCACTGTTGGACGTAGGGAGGTGCGAGTGGTACGGATAGAGAGAGGAAACAGCTGAATGAGTTAAGACAGTGTTGCCAGACTTCTCCCAACATATCGCATTCTGTTTCGGCGGCATAGGGAACCTTATTTTTCTAATACCCCTAGTACATTTGTCCTGCCGATGTTTTCACTGTTCAAAAAAAACTTTTTGTACTCGTCTTTAGAAAATGGCTGACAGCTCCTCCCTCATTTTTTTTCTTGACCGCTTCGATGTTGTCTAATCGGTGTCCTTTCATGCCGCTTTTCATGCGTGGAAGTAAGAAAGAAAAACTCACATGGTGCCAGGTCAGGTGAGTAGTAAATGTGTGGGGCAGCAGAACCATGCTATTTTTCTAGCCAAAAATGTTCTTTTTCCCAATGTTCCTTTTGATTGCCAGTTAGAACCCGAGGAACAAACTTGGCAAACAACCCTTTTCATTTCCCAAATCTTCCATTAAAATTCTCTGAACCAAGCTCCAAGATAACTCACTAATCTCTGACAGTTGATCAATTGTCCTGTCGATGGTCTGTGGACTACAAGCTGTAGAATTTATCAATATCTTCATCGATTCGGGCAGTTGATGGACGTCCCAGAACGAGGTTTGTCATCAAATCGATTTGTAACACTTGAGTTTTCCCATAGCATTATCTTGGTAGGCTGTTTTCAATATTTCAGCAGCATTTTTACCAAGTACGAAAACAAAATTTAAACAGCTGCACGTTGCCATCATAAAAAACTAAACAAGAACAAAAACAGCAATAGCAAAAACAATCAATGCAGATGAATGGAAACAAGCCAGATTGGACAATTACCAGGCGGCACTGAACTGGCCGTGAGTTGCGCTATACACGCCCTAGCGGCCAGTATTAGTAAAAAAACCCTCAATACCAACAACAGAACAAAGGTTGATTCATCAATTTCCAAACAACTTTGAATACCAGTTTTGCAAACAATTAAGCAATGTAAAATTAGCCATGTTACAAACTATAGGGATGGTTAACAAAAGCTTGCTGTGATGTTACCAACAAAACGGTCACCTGCTGTTTTTTAAGAAAAGTGATTTTAAAGTAAGTAAACCTAAGGTGTTGAGGGTGTTTGTTCAGAAAAGTTCCAAATATTGGTGTTTATCAAATTTATGAACTTAAAAAGTTATGTTTCTATTTGAATTATTTATGTAAACATAAATTTAATTTTTAAAATAATTTGTGTTTACTTTTGACGTGTTTGGAGTAATTGTGTACATAGGGCTTACTGATGAAGTTATCTAAGAGATTCATGATGTACAAATTCCTTCTTTGGCTTTAGGAAACCCTATTTGTAGTAAATATTGGCTTCAATCTCAATATAACAAACCTTATTTAAAAAATTTTGATGTAACAATTTTGTTCTGAACCTTAAAGGTTTATTCTACCATTTAAATGGGCTGCAAAACTTTCATGGTTTTGGCTTGTCACCCCTGTCTGCTTCAATATCTCTACAACTTGAAAATTTAGCATGAAGCTTCATATTTCTATTACAAGGAACATTGAATTCGATAATGATGCATGGCCACTCCTAGGGATTTGTCTGAGTGTTAGTGAATATCTTTACATTCAGCTTATAGGTGACCATGATGGCACCGAGAAAAATCATAGAAATAAACAGACTGAGCTCAATCATATGGCTTTTGAATGTATGATATTTGTTAGATTGATAACTCCATGATATTTGGGGTGATATTTCAAGCGTGAATTGAGCTATAAAACTTTAAATTTTGTATAGTTTTGCCTAAGCAACTATAAAATGTTTGTATAGCTATCTATGACTAATGGTTTCTGGTAAAATTCCTCTTCTGTACATTTGTCTCTCCATCTCCCTATCTTGCTATCATGGTCTGCTGTTGTGTGTGTGTTTTAATGCATCTTTGTGAAATGAGTGTCTTTGTTGTAATATACAATTTTGGAATTACAAAAATGAAAACCATTCAATATATACGAATTTATGCTGTACTCTGATGATATCTGAAATATGTCAATTTAATCCAAAAGGAACAATACCAATTAATTCAAATATATTTTAAACAATCTACTACTTACGTCAATGTTTGTCTGTAAATTTTAAATACAGTTTAATAAACTTTAGAGAAAATCAATCCATGGAATGTTAATTTGGAGAAGAGAATGTTAAGTTCAACATAATATATTTCAGACAGCAACTTTGAGAATTCCCATCCCTTGATGGAATGAGAACGATTTTCTTTAAGAGGACTAAGATCAATTTAACTGCACTGACCAAAACAAAAATTTCCTTGTCATATATAAGGGTTTCATGCAATTGTCTTATAACTTACCACCAACTGTGACAACAATCTCTTCTCTGATTTGGTTAAAATATTGTTCTAATATAATGTTATTGATATTTAAAAAATAAGATTTAAAATGTTTTAAAACCCTATTTGGATTTGACTTGCCTTCACATCGTGATAAATAAATTGAATTCTAGCAAAGGATTCACATTAATAAATTGTATTCTAGCAAAGGATTCACATTAATACATTGTATTCTAGTAAAGGATTCACATTAAGAAATTGTATTCTAGCAAAGGGAATTCACATTAAGAAATTGTTATACTAGCAAAGGATTCACATAAAGAAATTGTAATCTAGCAAAGGATTCACATTAATACATTGTATTCTAGTAAAGGATTCACATTAAGAAATTGTATACTAGCAAAGGATTCACATTAAGAAATTGTATTCTAGCAAAGGATTCACATTAAAAAATTGTATTCTAGTAAAGGATTCACATAACAGAAATTGTAATCTAGCAAAGTATTCACATTAAGTGGTTGGATTTAAGAAATGAATGTAGTTTGAAAACATCCATTAATACGGCTTGGATGTAATGTGAGCTGAGACAAGCACAGTCTTGCAGTAAAGGAGACATCAGATTAATTAAACATCATTATCCCGACGTGTATGACACACAACCTCGAGTTGACACACAATACAAGTACTCTGTCCCTGGCGAGTGTTGGGCAAATGCAGACATATTTCCACAGATGAGCCTCTCTAATAATGAGGCATTAAGGGATGTGTGTCAATGGCATGGCTTCTTGTATTTCCCACCAAATCGCTTGCAATTTTAGAGCAAAACGTGTAACGATGGCAAATGTCTGAAGTCCTATTACACGTTACTGAACGTGTGAAAGAAGACTACAATAAGCATTACCATAATTAGTCACTCCACCAGGAAAATGTATTGAAATATTAGGAATTTAAACTGTAGTGATATAGCACCACTTATCTTACCAGGCAATAAAAACCATGCATAATCATCACAGAATTATCACAGTTTTGGACAATGAGAGATATAGAAAAGAATACTGACTTCACACATAAGTTATATGAATTTAAGGTCCCCTGATAAATATTTAAAACAAGCTAAAATTTTAACTGTTTAAATGGTGAAGAGATTGTAAGCACATACGAGGTCGGTTTTAAGAATTATATGTTTATTTGGAGCAAAATCATGATAGGAAGCTTCACACAGTCAACAATCAGGTCAACCTGCCCATTTTTTTTAATGTGAGCAAAAGCACTTTTTTTTCTGTAGAGTAATTAATTTATCTAATGAACTCATAGGCTTCTTGCATAGTGTTGATAATAATCTTGCTGTATTTTATTATAAACCTACTTGAGCTGCAAATTTTATCTAATCTATAAGATATTAAACTCCTGACAAATGCTTTTTTTATTAGTGTTTCTCTTTGCAGACTAGCGAAACCCTGATACATTCATCTTAACTATATATATATATTTTTTTTATGTTTTTATCTTATACATTACCAAGTAATCTTAAAATCTTTACATGGTGTTTTTTTCTGTGGGGGGGGGGGGGGGTGGGGACATAAACACTAATAAAACTGAAAATATTTATTTTAGTTTAAGCTCCGCTGTAACAAATATAAGTAGCTCAGTTAAGTTGTTAGTAGTTCATTTGGATGACAGGCTTTTTTGTTCTCTTAGGACAAGAAGCTTATAAATTGCACTTATTCCTGTAAGAACCTTTGCGCTGCTTCCGGAGTGACAGGATATTCGGGATGGGTAAGGTTAGGGAGTAGGGGCCGCCTCCTATCGAGATCCATGAGGAAAAATTAGAGCACTACATCTCAAAGTCATGTCCCCCCGGAAGAAGGGGTGACCAGCTCTGAACCAGCCTCTCCAGTCAAAATAAGCAGGGGGTAGCATACCCTTGGTGAGGTTAGCAAGAACCTCTGAGGTTAGGGAACAAACCCCACCAACTCCAACAGTCATCTCCCATAGTAGACTAGACCTATTGAATTGCCCATGAACCCCAGAATCTCGACATTTGCGGTTAGTGATGTGCCGCTCCTGGACATCATAAGGTTGCCCAGATTGAAGTGACACATCGGTTTTTGCTGTACCCAGTAGTGGGTTCAACTGGAAGGTATAAACCAGCAGAAGTGATCCCTGCTGGGTAGGATGACAGGCTTAGTTGGGATACTCACACAAGTAGTTTATGTACGAAGCTATCTGGGGTTACTTATTTATTGCATAGGTTAAGAAATATTTTATTAACATATTTTGCCTTTTTCCACTCACTTCTGTCATATGGAATAATTCTGTGGGGCAACAGTAGTGGAGCCCAAAGAGTTTTCCTGTAGCAAAAGCGGTTGATCAAGAATGTGAAGAGTACAGAATCTTGTAGACCAATTTTTAAAGAGTTCTTAATAATGACTGTACCATCTATGTACATATATTATTGTTTAGTTAAAGTTAAAGAAAATCTGAATGAGTATGAGATGCGTCATGACATCCATAACTATAACAAAAGGGCCAAACATATGTTGAATTTAATTCCTGGAAGACCTGAGAAATTTAAAAAAGTAACTTCTGTATGGTGATTCAGCTTTTTAATAAGTTTACCAGATAGTGGATGGACAACAACTATCAATAAATTTTAAATTGTTCTTAAGAATTGGCTTAAGATAACTCCCTTTATACCCTGGTAATGAATTCTTTGCCTGTGATACAAGTATCTTAATATTTTAACTGTAAACTTTGTTATTTTTTTAAATTATGATTGGATCTGTTTGTAACTTTGTTTTATTATTTATTAATGTTGTTTAAGTGATCATTTTAATTGTTTGAATTTTAAGTGTTAACGTTAAACTTTCTAGTCACACTGATAGTACCGGTACTGAGTTGTTTTAAATCATACATCAGAACGCACAGACCACATCGAATAAGTTAGATGAGATTGTACTCATGTATGATGAGTTGGAACCTAATGTACTAGTCATCTCAAAACATGGGTATAAGCTAGAAACTATATATTTTTCAAACTATAAAATTACAAATTGGCAAAGATTTTCTGTATGACACTAATGAAGGGTGTGGCAACTTTTGTGAAAAGTTCTCTTAATTATACACCGCTCAAGATTTACTATAAATTTTAATTAGACTTAGAAGCAGAGGGATTAAAAATAAAGACCTAATCTATTGGGACAATAAACATTATTGGGACGTATCGCTTACTCAACGGTTGCAATAACTCTTTTTTTTTCATTGTGTACATTTGATTTTAAATTTATATTTTTAAGCAATTATAAATTCATTTTAATTGACGACTTTAATATATATGTACTGGAACACACTAACCCTTTAACCCAGCTGCTGCAGGACATTCTACATTTTTTTGGACGTAATTGGTAAGTGAACTTGCCGACTTGGGTATTTGCTTTGACAAGAACACCCATCGACAACGTAATTACTGAATATCTCTGTCTTTGTTTTGAAAGCAGCCTCGATCATTTCGCTCATGGGTTTCTTGTCAGGGATTGTCCTCAGCATGGAAATGGAGTACTGGTCCAATAAAAACGCTTTGTGCAACCAAAAACTATTGATGAATTGAACATATATCTAGCACTGGAATCTAGGGAATTCCTAGGTGATTATGATTGCCTGGATGACATAGTTAATACATTTAACAATAGATTCATTTTTATCTAAACTTATCATCATTAGAGTAAAACAGTAGACCCAAAAGAATACATGGATTACTCATGGCATTCTAACTTCCAGGAAACATTTTAATTTTATCATTCTATTTTTTATAAGAACCAAAAATTAGGAGTTCAAAATCTTTTTTAGAATTTATAAAAGAATCTACAAATATAATTAGAGTGGCAAAATCCTATAAAATTGATTAAATACTAAGGAAATGTGACAATTTTTCAAAAACCACCTTGGAAATTACTAACAAAACTGCCAAATTAAATTACACAAAAAGGTTTAAATTTTCAGAAATTGTTATTGAAGACAAAATTTTTACACGGCCAGAGCAAATAGCGAATGAGTTTAGTAGTACATATTTCTTTTTAGTATCTTCTGCTTCGTTTTGCAGAGGGTCCAGTTATGGTGCAGATCGGTATCCGGATGGCATCCCTGTTGATGTAGAAGAGGTGGTCTGCATCATACAGAAATTGAAATAAAAAGTCAACCGACATAAATGGTGCCTCAGTTTTTGCTAAGTTATGCACTTGACACCATAAACCAAACTAACTTTTTTTTATTCAAGGCTCCTTCCCTTCAGTTTTAAAGACTGCTAAGATGGTACCGATTTTTAAGAAAGGTGATTCCAGTAAAATTAGGCGATTTCAATTCTGCTGGTATTCACTAGGTTTTTGAGGCTGCCTTCCTGATTTGGCTAAATACATTTCTGAAGTGTTTTTAGGTTCTGAGTCCAAATCAGTCTGGATTTAGAGAAACAAAACCACAATTGATGCAATTTCAAATTCTCAGATCTCGAGTGTCATGTCGAGGAAAAATTAATTGGTTCATGGAGTTCCACAGGGATTTATTCTTAGGCCAGTTCTTTTTTCTTTTACTTGCCCCATTTGTTAAAATGTTGTGTTACCTAGAGAAACCAGTTACATCAACAAAACTATGTATTTTCAGCTCAAGAAGCTTCTGAAGATGTCCATTAGTGATATGTATTCCAAAGCTTATTTTTAGGTTCGTCTAACTGAAAAGAATGCTAATAACATGTAAGTTGGCCCTAGCAGCTACATCTACAAGTTTATTAAGTTTAAGACTATTCAAAATGGTGTTTTTACTAAATTTTTCACCACAGTCATTAGTGCCGGCCTTGAACACTGTGTGAACTTTGTCGAACTGGGAGTGTTTAATGATGTCTTGTACATTGCTTGCCACATGGCAGAAGGTACTCTCTGGGTTGGAAATAACTTGAACAATGAACTCTGACTTGTACCCGTAGCTTTAGAGTAGTCTTAAAAATGCTCAACTTGACTGACTTTATTCTGCTCACCAGGATGGTGCAAATGTCAGTTTCCCCTGAAGAGAAATTTAAAGGCGTTGTAGGTTAATTGAATAAAACACTTTTAGGCAAGAAAACAAATTCATTATATGAAATTACTTGCATATTACCATACAATGTTATAGCAGTTTTTTTAAATGTCCACCTTGATTTTGTATACACTTCATACAACGACTGAGACAGAATCACAAATGTTTAGCAATAAATGTTTAATGTTATTAACAAGTTCAAATGCATTTCTAATTAGGTTTCTGAGTTCGTCAAGATTTTGCAGTTTTAAACCAATACACAGTCTCATTTATAATACCCCACAGTGAAAAATCACATGAGGTCAGGTCTGGTGAGTGGCCAAGGCGACCAATCCATTCATTAAATGCGTTATTTAAAAAATCTCGAACTTGGATACAGAAATGTGCTGGGGCACCATCTTCTTGCCAGATGAGTGAATGAATATTGAAAAAAGAATTGTTTCTGAGCTCGGGAACTACTACTTCTTGCAGCAACCGTAAGTAACTAAGGACCAATCAGTGCAGTACTCTCGAAATACCTCCCCATACCACCAGGTACATTTAGTTCTGCTTGGATTACGTTATGGGGATTTACATCTGACCAGTACATGCAGATATGGTGGTTAACGCGTCCATTTAGTTTGAAACATGCCTTATCACACCACAAAATGTATCGCAAGAAAATTGGATCAGCCTCTGAGCGGATAATTATTGTCTCACAGAATTCCAATCGCCTATCGGAATCATCATCATGATGCACTTGGAGTAAAGATGGGCGGTATGGCTTGAATTTTAATTGCTTTAACATTCTTTGCACGCTTCTTTTTGATATTTCTAGTTCAGCAGATGCCTTATGAGTTGATTTAGCGGGACTGGCTACAAAAGCTTGAGCAACTGTCTGCAGGTTTTCTTCGTGGCAAACTGATCGTGGACGACTACACTTCGGGGCATTTAAAAAACTAATTTAACTTCCGCATCTGCTGTCGAGTGGGTATCACGACACTTGGATATTTACCACTAAATTATGCAATCATTATAGCAGTATTTTTATTATGCTCCCACCACAACTGAAGGATGCAAACTCGTTGTTGGGTTGTAAACATTTTTTAAAAACACACAAACAAATAAAATATGCATGTAGCATCACTTTACACTAGCCACTGGAAAAGACAACAATGAACTTACTCTGTGTTGCTGCCAACTTAACATTGTTACCAAGATATCAAAACAAAAGTATCCCAATTTATGGGTAAACTGACATATGCGTGATACTGTAGATTGGAAGAAATGACATTGAGTGACATTATATTTACCGTAAGGCACTCTATCTCTCATTCATACAAAAGCAGTAAACTTATTTTGAGGAGTATAAATTCAGGCTTATTAGAGCGTTTTATCACACATATCGTTATTAATCTTATTGTGCCTTGGAGAATTTATATAGCTCATATGCTTAAGGTAACAATGTACAACATACAAATAAATAAAAAAGAAATAATACTCTCTGTATGAAATAACTTTATAATGAAAAAGTGGATGCAAATAGATACAGTTATATTAGAAATAAATATAATTAAAAAATAATTGTAATTCTAAATACACATTTGAGTAGTGATTAGGATTGTAAAATATAACTTGCATTGGTGTAAGACTGCAGTAACTTAATTAGTTTTTCCATTGAAAAGTAATACATATTTAGATTCCAGACTTGAACTCAGTTATCATGCAAATTCAAGCCGCAGTTGTTTTAGGCATGGAACAAGTTGAAAGACGATCAAGCTATTTTGGGGTAGGATTAAGTATTTAAACTAAAGGAACCGCCTTGTTTTGGTTTTCCTCAATCATAGAAAGTACTACCTATTATGTGTTGATTTTAAACTATTGTCTGTGGTTTTGAAATAAATTCTGTAGAATATTGCCTAAGGATTACTATTTATAACTTAAAGAAAGGCTTATATTCTTATTCATGGGCATAACTTACAGAGTTAAAAAAATATGCTAATTAATAGTTAATACAAGAAATTTAGATTAATAATCTACACTTAGCAGGGTTAGCTTAAATTTAGGTTAGGAGTTGAGATAATGAGTGTGACATAAATGTTGCATCCTTAAAATAGAGTTTATTGGTAATATCAACATTTTTCTGGATTGAAACTATTTACAGAGTTTACAAATTACTTTATTTTCAATTACATTTACAAAGCGTACAATGCAAGATGCTCACAGAGCACGTTTGACTAAATTTTTAGTATATTCATACTAAATTGCCATTCAAATTAAAATCATTTCACAGTTGGTAAAATAGCACAGCCTGTTTTCTTCTTTGATGTTCATCCATCGTGAAGCTTTTCAAATAGTTATTTTGATGTTATGTACATGATACATTAATTGCTGCAAGTAACCATTACCCAATCACATGCAAAAGTATAAATTCAACAAAAAACAATAACAATATCAACATGCATATACAGTGATATAACTAAGTACACATAACAATAACAAATATTGAACAAACTCAACAATCATACATAAGAATATAAAATATAATAAATAATAAACAATAAAAACTCAGTAAAAATCAATATGTTTCATTATTTACAATACCCATTTTTAGTTTCATTTTAAATTTTGGTTTTGTTTCAAAGATTAGATCATTTCCCATAAATATCAAGTAAATATTTAATTTGATTTAAATATTAATAACAGAAGTTTAGTGAATTATGAACATTTTTTAATTAGTTAAATGAATTAACATTGCAAGATATTTATTTGTATTCTTGTTCAATCATGTTTGTATTTGTAATTATTGAAGTAAATTATTGAAGGATGAATATTGAAATAGTTGAAGGATAAAATGTTGTCAGTTATTTTCATCATTATCAGATGTGTACCTCCTTTCCTACAAAGGCAATAGCTGGAGCAATAATCTCATTGTTTCTCCCAAGGATTGATATTTACTGTTAAGATTTTTTAAGTTCAACAAAGTAAAGCAATGTATCTTTCTGTTTTGTGTACTTTATCTTATTTTTCTTTGTGTAGTACACTGCTACAAATTATCCTCCATTTTGTCTCTCGTAAGTCATAAGACTCTGGAAGAGTGATGCCTGTAGATGGCTATGTTAGGTTTCTTGAAGGAAGAACTGATTTTTGAGTTAAAGTTGTCTAGATTACAAATAAAATTTATGACTTTAATTTTGCATATTTATTGGTGTTAATATTTATCATTCTTTTGTTTGGATTTACTGCCCCTATAACACTTATTGCAGAGAAAGAATGAAGCTGCTTGAAAGATTGATTCTCAGTCAATGCGCTCTCCATAATGCATTGACCCCCAAACCCCCAAATTATAGAATTTCTTTAAAAAGTATCCATTCTGATAGAATTTTCTGTCTAACAGTTAGGAACTTAGCTTTACAATGAAGCTGGCTATAAATAAATTAGCATTTCTTGATTTTTAAATAAAAGAAAATTCCTTTGATATTTTTTTTAATTCAATGTACAAGATTAAAGACTCAATTCATGTACAGCAAGCACATTTCTGCTTACACATGAGTTACAACTTATTGGTATGGAGTATCTATAACCATGCTCTTAACAATTTTATTACTCAAAAGAGGGTTTTCAGAATTCCGAATGACATACCTCTACTTTCTCATTGTATAAACAGCTTCATCTCTAACACTTTACAGCCTTCAGTACATAGTACGTTCAGTATATGTACGTTATAGGCACTTCAGAGTAATTGGCAGTGGCTTGTGATGGGAGAATATTATATTCTTTAACAGAATATTTATTTATAAACATTTTAAGAAGCAATTTTATAATATTTAATATAGTTAATTAACAGTTTGTGTATTTAGATTATTGTTTTATTTACCATTATTTTATTCATTATGTATGTTTTCATTTATACTACTATTTTGTGTAACACAGTTTACAAAATAAAAATAAAAAAATTTGTAATTCATAGTACAAATGACAATATATTAGACATTTCCAATGTATCCCCCTCTGATTCCTACAACATTCCAGATTGCAAATAGTTTCCCCATTTATTATTGTTATTGTTGTTTATTTGTAATTTATATTTTAATTTTGTCTAGTTTTTAAAATTGATTTTTAAAACTTATTAATTTTAAAAGCTTTTTTGATGACACATCTTTTGAATTCAGGGCTGAATTTACATATGTGCTTAAAGGGCTAAGCCCAGGCTGGCAGATTTCGGGAGGCACCAAATTACGAATGAAAAACTTCATCAATGTATTTAAGTTAAAAATTGAGGTTAAATTTCATGAAAGTTATCAAATAAGTTATTACAACAAAAAATTTTAAACATAACGCTGTATATGGCCTAAAAGCAGACTACTAATATTTAAAATAAACTCTTTCTAAGGTTCGTAGTTCTCGTTCTGCTGGCTTCTGTACATTATAGCAGTGGTTCTCAAACTTTTTACTTCGAGCCCCCTGCATAATCCAGCTGGTAGCTGGGCCCCCCTAAATGTAAACGTACTGTAAGTGAGTCGCAAAAAAATTTTACAAATTTTGAAATTTTACAGTCAACTTTTATTTGCTTAGTTTTTGCACATTTTATGCATACTATGTTAGAGCCTAGTTGGGCAATACGTTTAATCGTAATCAAACAACAAATTCTATGCAAAAAATTACAATTTATTATTTATTTATTTCAGCTACTACAGTACATAATTTTTATTTGTAAATCAAAGAAATATTAATAAAAAGAGCTTCAAGTGTGAAGGATCTGCTTGTTTTCTCTTTGCGCATAGTTTTTCGAAACACGGTATCAGTTCTGATAACGCTACTCTGAGTTCCTTGCTGAAATCTAGTTTTGAGCGATATTTACTCTTCATGGCAGCTAGAGCGGAAAACCCAGCTCCACAAGAATAAGTGGTGGCAAATGGAATGAGTGTGTTCAATGCCTTTCACTCAAAATTGGGTGTTCCTTTTGTACACCAATCCAGAAGGATGTGAGGAAGATTCTTTAAACTTACTTTCAAGCTCAGTGTCACTCTGGAGGTCAATGAGATTTTCTTTTTCTATCATGTTGAGGGAGCACTCATCGACAGATGGTTTGAACGGGTTTTGGATCCATGCCAAACCATCAAAGTCCTCATAAAAATTTTTAAAAACGAGATGTGAGGATTTCTAAGTGTTTAAGAATGCATTTCTTTGGATTCATTAGAATAGTTTTGAGATCCATTTATTCAATCATAATTTTAACATTAGGAAATAGGTCAATATTGTAATCTATTGTAACTTAGCTTCTTTACAAAGCTGTTCACCTTTTCAGTTTATTGCAGAAGGTTTGCATCTTTATTCTGTAAAGACTTGTATAGTACATTTATTTTCTCGAATACATCTGCCATGTACACTAATTGCAGCAAAAAATCTGAGTCAGTGAAAAACGTTGAGTTTTGGTGGTTTTCGTCAAGCCAAAATGCAAGGACCTCATGTCTAAGCTCAGATAATTTGGTCAAAGCCTTTCCTGTTGATAACCAGCAAGCTTCAGTATGAAATAGTAAAGCGGTGTGTTCTGACCCCATATCTTCATAGACAATCTTAAAAACTCAAGACTTTGAAGGCTGCCCTTTAAAACAGTCATTGTCATTAAAGACCACCTGTAAAATTTCTTCAAGTTCCGGAGTCATACCTTTTGCTGCTAAAGCTTCTCTATAAATTATGCAGTGTGTCTATCTAGCTTCTGGAGCTACCTTTTTGATCAACCCTCGAAATCGAGTGTACTTTCCTGACATAACCCGAGCTCCATCTGTGCAAATTCATGTTCATTTGATCCAAGATATACATACATTTGCAAAAATGTATTAATCATTCAGAAAATGGTTTCACTAGTGGTATCGGCTGAAAACGTTTCACCAAAAAAACAACTCTAGAACTTTTTTGGGAACACCAAAAAAACTAAGAACCAACTGTTAGAATTCTTTGATCTATATAACATTTTAAGTAATAGCCAATTTGGCTTTCATCCTGGTCGATCTACAACTAAAGCTCTAAATGAAGTTGTAACTAATATCATAAATAGCTTTGAGAACTGTGAATATGTTAATATGACTCTTGTGGATCTCAGTAAGGCCTTTGATAGTGTATCACATGAAACTCTACTGAGTAAACTGAAATACTATGGTATTGATGATAAACCGTTGCACTTCCTTAAAACTTATCTTTGTGGCAGATTACACAAAGTCTCAGTGGCCGGTTCAGAATCCTCATTTCAGGAGGTCCTTGCTGGGGTTCCACAGGGGTCAGTTTTGGGCCCACTCTTGTTTATTATGTATATAAATGATCTGCCAACCAATATTCCATGTATATGCAGATGACACTTCTTTTTTAGTTACTGGCAAAGTTTTCCAAGAAGTGGAAGCACAAAGTGACCGAGTGATGGAAATTGCAAACTCGTGGTTTGATGTCAACCATCTTAAAGTCAATGGGGATAAAACTTAAACAATTTGTTTCACATTAAAAAAGTTGCACATAGCAGAGAGCTGTATTAAGCCAGTGAAATTACTTGGAGTAACATTAGAACAAAAACTATCATGGGAAGCTCAAACTAACTCAGTAATTTCTAAACTATCTAAGGCTTGTTTTCTGTTACGTAAATTACAAAACTGTGTTGGTAGAAATATGTTGCTATCTTCTTATTTCAGTGACTTTCACTCACACTTACTTTATGCCTCAATGCTCTGGGGTAACAGTAGGGGTGCCAGTCAAGTTTTTGCGTGGCAAAGAAAGGCAGTAAGAATTTTAGCCAATTTGGGTTATCAAGATGATTGTAATCAATGCTTTATTGACTACAATATAATGACTGTTCCTGGCATTTTCATATTTCAAAATGTAATATATGTAAAGGAGAATTTTGAAGACTTTATCTGCTTTGATGAAATTCATGATTATGACACTAGGGGAGCTCGGGATATTGTTGCACCTTCCTCTAGACTTAGGAAAACATTAGTTAGCCATAAATATTTACAAATTAAATGTTTTAACAAATTACCTCAAACGTTTAGAAGCTTAGAACTTCAACCATTTGCAGCTAAACTGTCGAACTGGCTTATAAGTAAGGCATTTTATTCCCTTGAAGAATTTTTTGCTACGAATTGTTACCTTCCTTAGGCCTGGAATGGAGTTGTTGATTAGTTGTAATTTAATTCATTGTTTCAACTATTTATTTTGTTATGTATTTACTAATACTACAGTTACATTTTTTTTTAAATTGACAAATACACTGTACGAATTAGTTCAATATATTATATCAGTTAATGACATTCAAATAAACTAAGTAGCCTTATAACATTTTTATTTATTATATTAGTTATATTGACGTTGTCTATAGCAATTGTAATATTGACAAATGACAATAAAGATATTCTGATTCTGATTCTGAACAACTCTTCCTGATCGCATCACCATCGATGAATCTTACATAACATAGTAAATAAGCAACTCTATGAAGACTGGTAGCTTCATCAACTTGTATGGCAAAAATAATGTTTCACCTTTTCTATCAATTGCACGTGAAGACCTTCCGAAATGTCAGCTATACGTCTTGATACCTTATCATTTGACATTGGTATGGCTCTTAACTGTTGACCCATGGATTCTCCAAACATGGTTGAAATCATGTCAATTTCTGCTGGTAATATCAGGTTTTCTCCAATAGTGTGCGGTTTTTTCTTCTGAGGAATTCTGTGAGAAATCTGGTAAGAGGCCAAGAAAGCCTTTGAAGGTACAATTGTAATGTAGGAAAAAGCATTTTTTTGTAGATTTAACTCTGTTAAGTTTTCATTCAGAAAACTCTAGGTTTGTTTGCGATATTTCCATGTTTAGTGTCAAGATTTCTTTTTAGTTTGTCATACTACCAGAGGCCAGGACTGCTAGACAGATTACACAATGGGTCCAATGGGTTTATGATTGTTTTTGTAAAACCTAGTGATAAATAACTGTTGTCATACTTGCACACCTTGGCTTCGCTTGGTTCACTTGGACTTGGAGAACAAGTGGTTCACTTACTGTGTCACCCGGGTCCTCATTTTGATCTTGACTGTCACTGACGCCACTACTCGTACCTACCTTCACTAATGCGTCTCCACTTCCACCACTTGTTACAGTTACAAGAAATCTTTTCATTTTGATACATTTGTACTTAAAAAGCTTACGCAAAACCAAAGTATCTATGAAAATAAACATGGAAATGTTCTACGTTCAAAACATGGAACTGCACTAGACGTTGTTGTGTATTAGCGGTAGGGGTAGGAGTGATGGAGGTTTCGGGAAAGTTTGAGACCGATCGGTTCCGGTCGTTCTTCACGAGTCATTGGGAAGCCACAACAACCAGGCGCTACCACGAGTCATCTCCAGCGCTATACTGAAAACATGTCGGTGTACACTTACAGTATTTTACTGCCAATAAACTAAGAAAAATAAAATATTTTGCACTATTATGATGATGACTTAAAATTATCAAGAATCAAGAATCTTTATTTCCAAAGTACATTACAATCGTTCACACAAAAAATTACATCATAAAAGTAGATAAAAGTACAATGGATAGGCACCTCTGAGCTATTAGCTGAGTTGAGGTTGCCATCACTAATTAATTTAAGGCAGATGGGTCTGGCAGCTCCTCTTTCAGAGTAAAATATACATAATTAGAGTAATGAATAAACTATACCAATATTTAATACAAAGCACACAATTAAGATGTATTTCATAATGAAATGCAATACATTACATTACCACAACAAATAAAAAATAATTTAATTACTACACAAATTCACATACATATACATACATACACATACATACATACACACACATACAGATACATATACATTTATACACATACACACATACATAAAATACATAAAACATAAATTTACAAACACATACATTACTGAAACATATAACACACATACAAACACACTACAAAGATACTTAGACACAATAGATAAAGATGTAACTATTACACACTCATACAATAAAACAAGTCTTCAAAAAAATATCTAATTTATGAGTCGCTCTACATCAACAATTGCAAAAAGCCAGCATTTCAAACTTCGTATGAATGTACCCAATGTTTTCGACGAGGACACATCGAAAAGTAATTTGTTATAGAGCTTCTGGAGCTATGAATGTATAAAAACGTTTGTAAACTTCTAATTTAGGAAAAGGAATAGTTACTCTGTTTAAAATTTGTAACCTAATCGAGTGAACATTTACATTTCCCAGTGTGTGGCCGCCTCTTGAGCAAAATATCCTGAGTACCCTATAAATGTACAAATATCTAAGCGGAAGTATTACAAGCTGAATATAAAGAGGAAAAGAAGAATCACGCCGATTAGCTTTGACAATAACCCTAATGATCTTGTTTTGATTTATAATAATAGGTCGAATAATAGAATAATAGGCTCCTCCCCAACATGAAATACCATATTGCAATTTAGAGTTAATTATAGAATAGTAAATAGTTTTCAAGACAGATATTGGACATAAATACTGAAGAAAATAAAACTTCCTCAACGAATTGTTTAAATAGTTTTTTCACATTCAAAATATGTTCCCTCCAACTACACCTTTCAATCAAAATATCCCCCAGATACTTTATTTGTTCCACCCTCTCAATTTTAATGCAACCCTTACATGGATTTCTCCCTAAAATTAAGCATTGCTTGCATTTAAAAAAGATTATACGTACACTTGTAATTTTAAAAATAAAAAGTTTGCTTTATTGTTTTGTAAGTAAATTAAATTAATTTTTCAAGCAAGCATTGGCCCCCCCCTGAACCTTCATTGTGCCCCCCTTGGGATCGCGCCCCACATTTTGAGAACCTCTGCATTACAGTACAATATATTATGTCATGTCAATGATGACAGACGAATCTACACAACACTCATGATAGGTTCCCTGTTCACTATGCAAGCATTGTATTCAATTTTATTCCAACTTTATATCCTAAACATTCTATGGCAACAGAGTAAAAAAAACAGATAAAAACTTTACAACTAACTTACATAAAATCTAGTCCATTAAATTAGTTACAATTGTACCATCCCTCTTGTGTTAGTTGGACTGAAGAACTCTTTTAGACTGAAGAAATTTTAGTAACAATTCATTAAATGTATTTTCAAACCTTTTTTGAAAATTAAAAATGTTTTTTTCTGATTTTATTGAATTAGGTAATATTTGAAGGAACTTTTGTCCAGTATAGGAATTTATTGTAGTATACAATTCTAAATTATGTTTGTCAACTTTAAATTTAAATTGAATGTTGTTCAGACATCCTAGTACACTTGCTGTCTTATTAAAGTACTTCATAAGTATCATAACTCTAGATGGAGCCACAGTGAAGGTGCTGACAACATGTATTACAGTTAGACAGTTATTGTATAGTAGTTTAACATGTTAATAGCCCAGATGTTCTAGTACACTTGCTGTCTTATTGAAGTACTTATCATAACTCTAGATGGAGCCACAGTGAAGGTGTTGACAACATGTATTACAGTTAGACAGTTATTATGTAGTAGTTTAACATGTTAATAGCCCAGATGTTCTAGTACCCTTGCTGTCTTATTGAAGTACTTATCATAACTCTAGATGGAGCCACAGTGAAGGTGCTGACAACATGTATTACAGTTAGACAGTTATTGTATAGTAGTTTAACATGTTAATAGCCCAGATGTTCTAGTACACTTGCTGTCTTATTGAAGTACTTATCATAACTCTAGATGGAGCCACAGTGAAGGTGCTGACAACATGTATTACAGTTAGACAGTTATTGTATAGTAGTTTAACATGTTAATAGCCCAGATGTTCTAGTACACTTGCTGTCTTATTGAAGTACTTATCATAACCCTAGATGGAGCCACAGTGAAGGTGCTGACAACGTGTATTATAGCTAGACAGTTATTGTATAGTAGTTTCACATGTTAATAGCTCATACACTTGATCATACTTAATGTCCTAGTACACTTGCTGTCTTATTAAAGTACTTATCATAACTCTAGATGGAACCACAGTGAAGGTGTTGACAACATGTATTACAGTTAGACAGTTATTGTATAGTAGGGTGGGCTGAAAAAAACTAAATTTTCGAGTATCGAGTTTCAATAGGGCTCAAAAGTTTGCGTATTCTTGAGCTGATTAAGAGAAAAATAATTTAAAAAATATTATTTAAAATCTTTTAGTTCACGCAACGAGCTTAAAGTTTTGTAAAAGTGTACTTTTTTGCTATTTTCAAAAAAATATTTTAAACCGTCTTATGATGATTTTTTTTATTGTAATACCGTATAAATATTACGTTTATAAGTCCATAACGTCAATAAAAATATTTAGATACTTTAAACAAACATATAAGGTTCTCAAGAAATATCGTAATTATTAGAAAATTGTACGAAAATAACAATTTTTCTTCAAAGAGTAAAAACATCACAGATTTGCAGCTCTTCGCCCATTTCAAGGAAAAGTTATACTTCACGGTAATGATGGCGTTTTATGTCGAACCAGACTGGTGCAGAGGTCTTCATTATGTATTGAACAAGAATCTTCAGTTCATTTGAAGGATTACTATCTGAAATGTACAAACGTAACACCCTATTAGCACAAGTCAACCAACGGGAATGACTTAGAGGCCCTGGATCTCTATTAGCCAGATCTGGAGTACAATTGCCCGTTTGGATGGTTCTGACGATATCGAGAAGGTACTGCTGATCTTTGCTTTAGATCTTTTGTGTCAATATCTATGATTTCAGATTCTACTTTTTCAAACTCCACAATAAGCATTTTGTTGCAATCGGGAAGACGTTTGTCAATAACTCCACTGAAAGTTGAAGGTCCTGTAGATTCTCCATCCAAGAACTGAAATAAGTGCTTATATGGTAGTTCATTAAAGTGAAGTAAACAGATAAACCACTGGAGTGGACGATTTAATTTTCGCTTCGATATTTCGAATTATACCATTTTTCCAACCAGTATTGTTGTTGTTGTTCCATCGCAACCAACAGCTTCTACCTCATCTAAATCAAAGGAATTATCTTCAAGGTACTTGAGAATGCTTTCTGCAATCCTTTGTCCAGTTAAGCCTGTCTGGGCTTTCATGACCTATGTATTGGCCTACTGGTTCTCGTACAATACTTATGTGTTCTTCTTTTCTTCACCCTACGGTACATTTTATTTCCAAGTTTATCCTGGAAAAAAGTATTTGTCTTTTCTCCCATCAAAGTAGATTCCCTTTGTTTCTGTATTTTCGAGGTCTTTTTCTTTAATAGCCTGTCTTGCCTTTTGTTTTTCTCTTCGAATTTTATTTTTGTCAATTACTAGTGAAGTATCTGACTCTGATACCATTCCAAGATCAAATAGCACACTCGATGCTATTGCTTGCCGTTGCTCTGTCAGATATGCCAAATCTGTCACTAACTAAAGCAGTTTGATTGAAGACTGAGTCTCATTTGAGATGTATTGGAGGGGGTTGTCGGTGGATTAGGTTCAGTCGGATTTTCTTGCGAAGATATTCCTATTTCCTTGGCTTCCTTTTCAAAACCATCATTCAAGTTTTTCCCCGCAGGCTCTCTGCTTGTTTCCTTTCTTCTTTCTTCAAGAGTTGATTTGTCACTACCTTTATCTACACCCCCAATGCATGTCTTCCCTATTAGTTCGATGATCATGCAAGAACTTTCTCTCTATGATAGGTATCTTTTTCTGTTTATCACAATTGCACTCCATTATAATGGGGCAGTCACAGGAACTTGTCTTTTTCCCACATTGACAAGTGTAAATCATTTGACATTTACAAGCGGCAATGTCGAAAAGTTTTGATTTGGATTCTGTAACAAATTTCTCTACTTTCTTATGAAACAAGTCTTTTTTATGATCCTATTATATGATTTTCTCAAGTTGTTAATATGAATCGTGGTAAGACCGAATCATTTGGACAACTCGTGTGTGAGATACAATTGGAATTGAGGCTTTGACATAAATAGCTTCAATCTGAAAAGCAACATTCTCCGCAATAAGAGAAAAAGAAATGTTTTTCTTTGTTTTCTGATTTTACTGACAACTGGTAACGTTCTTCGAAACAACACAACAACATATCCTCATATGTAGGAAGACTTACCCCATTGAGGCCTTTGGATAAACCGAAAATAGGACACCGGGTGCGACTGTCTTGTTAATAGTTTGTTTGAAACAGCCATTTCACCGCCACTACACAGAACACACAAACTTTCAGAACTAACCGATCGCACAGTAAAAAAACTAAATTCACTTGAAGCACAAACAAAGGTAGGTCAGGTAGGGAGGTTTCATGTCGCGACTTGCTTACGGCGCCAGATGCCTCAGAGGTTTCATGTAGTGACTTGTTTTCTACTCCGTGCCTAACTTCCTGCTGCTCCACCGCGTGAGTTCATCAAACTACTAGATTATTTGTTTTTTAAGGAATTTGTTAGAGATTTTCGTTACATTTTTGCAAACTTTATATGTTGGTTTAAAGTATCTAAATATTTTTATTGACGTTATGGACTTATAAACGTAGTATATATATGGTAGTACAATAAAAAAATCATCATAAGCGAGTTTAAAAATATTTTTTTCAAAGTAGCAAAAAAGTACATTTTTTAGAAAACTTTAAGCTCTATGCGCGAACTAAAGATTTTAATTAATATTTTTTTTATTATTTTTCTCTTAATCAGCTCAATAATACGCAACTTTTGAGCCCTATTAGAACTCGATGCTCGAAAATTTAGTTATTTCAGCCCACCCTATTGTATAGTAGTTTAAATTTAATACTTCCAAAGCACTTGTGCACTTTTCCCTTATATTACACCTATGTCTTGTGCCTTCTACACACAATCACATCTCTGTTAACCATCCTATTTCATCCTCTTTGTCCCACTATTCTCCTTTATTATTTTACCTATTTTGTTCTCCCTTGTTTACCCTTTGATGTGGCTCATTGTGCGTGCTAAAGTGAATTATCTTCCGCAAATTTGGACTATTCCATCAGTGTGGAAACTGGAGCTCCCCCAGAACACTCTCTGGTCTTGTGTGCTCTGGTTCAAGGACTCCTCTTTTGGTTGTGGTCTGGAAATAAAACTTCTACTGTTGAGTAACTTCATTTGGTACACTCCATCACATTTCTTCCATCCCTATCTTGTCTCCTTAAATTGTCAGAAACTGGAGAACTGGTCCTCCAAACATCTTTAATGTAATTATTATTAAATAACTAATTGATTCATTGTAATTCTCCTCTTTACATGACAGTTAGACTTGAATGTTTGTATATAACAAATTAGGTTTTATATTATCTTTATAACAGCATGAATAGTAGTCTTGTATATGTACAATTCAAAAAGGTGAAAATGTACATCTTCCAAAGGGCACATATTTAAGAATGTCTTTTACTAACAGTTACTGAGGTGGTGTCTTCTAAATTACAAAATTCCATACTCAAGATTCAACTAAAACAAAGTATTTTCATTAAATGAATGTCAAAATATTTTGTGAATTCTGGTTTAAAATCATCATCCGCCTCTGAAATATTTTACCAGTAATCAATATTCAACATTTTCTTGATCATCGTTGATGCAAAGAGATTGGTTTATACCATCATCTTCTGAAAATTCCCTATAATGTTTTCATTACCTTTTTAGTATTCAAACGATGAAATTCAAAAATGTTTGAGGTTTTCATTATAATAAATCAAAGTTTACTAAAAGCTTTCCCAGTCCAGGAAGAGGTTTTTCACCTACTCTTCTTCTTTATTACTAAATCTATAGACACCTGAATCACTCAATCCTGGGTTCCTAGGATGTTTTTTGTGTAGCTCCATGGTTTATTAATATTCTTATCAGAAGTCTGTGTTTCTTTTGGTAAGTCATTGCCATTATAGTATACTCCCTAAGAGGGTCTATGAAGAATTTTGACTGTCTCAGTCTCTGCATATTTTATACAATGATAATTTTGCTTCCTTTTCCACTTCTCCACGATATCCTTTGCAAAAGTAACCAGAAGTCAAAATAAAGCATCCTACATTTTAATCAGGATTTTGATCCCTTTTTGCCACTAGGTCTGTCTCCTCATCTCCTATCATAATCTTAATGGTTTAATAACCATACCAGCTCTACCTGCTTATACAGGGTGAGTCTGACCACCTGTGCAGTATTTACAGCTGTCTTAATAACTGACTTCCACACTTTTTCTATCTCTTTTCTCCATAATTTGGCCTCTCCGAATCAGTTAAAATTATTTTCAATTTTGAAAAATGCCCCTAAAGAGCCCAATTTTGGGGGTAGGGGTGCTTTTTGGGGAATTTTCAAATGTAAACATGGGTCGTGTGATACATCAATTTAAAGGTCTAATTACACCGAACATTTTGGCGCAAACAAAAGTTAATTATCTTTAACCGTATGTACAGGGTGTACCAAAACGTTTTGAAATAGGACTTTAAAATAAAGTACCGTGTGTTACCCTACTTTCAATACGGAACAGCTCCAGATTTTTTTCCTAACTTGCTATTGACCTATTTTTCAATGAAATATTAGGTACGGGCATTTTTCACTGGATTTTCTAAATTTCAAAAATATTCAAAATTTAAGAATACAAAAAACCCTAACACTCAAAATTCTTAAATAACAACATATAATAAATTTTATATCAAATAAAAGGTCTTTTTAAAACAAACATTTTGTTGTATTTTACTTTTTTTCCTATCTCTTACTGTTTCAAAATGGCAGCCGATTAACTGAATTACATATGTCTGTTTACAAAATGTAACAAATTATTTTTATTTGAACAAACAGGTTTTTGTGATAAAATAAATAGAATTTGTTATGAAATCAGACCAAAATTCAACATGTTTTAATTTTCCAATGTGGCCCAATATTTTTGTCGTAGTTTCCATGTTTATCTTTTAAAGATAACAATGATTCATGTATGAACAATCTCAATGCAGTCTTGGACTAGAAAGGTACTTTGTACCACCTTCAACAGGCTTATCACTTGCGGTATGCTGGCTAGACATCTTTATCTGACAAATGTGATAAGGCTGCCCTTAGTCAGTTCATTAGTGTCATATTTCAAAACGTTTTGGTACACCCTGTACATAAGGTTAAAGATAATTAACTTTTGTTTGCCAAAATGTTCGGTGTAATTAGACCTTTAAATTGATGTATCACACGACCCATGTTTACATTTGAAAATTCCCCAAAGAGCACCCCTACCCCCAAAATTGAAAATAATTTTAACGGATTCGGAGAGGCCAAATTATGGAGAAAAGAGATAGAAAAAGTGTGGAAGTCAGTTATTAAGACAGCTGTAAATACTGAACGGGTGGTCAGACTCACCCTATATGCTATCAATTCACTTATCACTTGATGACCACTAGATATTTGTCTTGGTTCAGTATAACCATGAACTAAATTCATTGGTTTGTTCTGTTTGGTTACTTGGTCTAACTCTTCTGTATTTAATGCTCTGTTGTTCATATGTATTGAATATGTTTGCCTGAAAGATAGTGGTTGTTGAGACTAGAGCGTCAGTGTATCTTGTATCTTGCCCAAAGTCTCAAACTAATCCCCAATATAGAGTTTTCCATATAAAATATTACCGGCCAGAGAGTATTTAACTACTCCTTAACGTTT
Organism: Homalodisca vitripennis; assembly: GCF_021130785.1. Classification (NCBI taxonomy): domain Eukaryota; kingdom Metazoa; phylum Arthropoda; class Insecta; order Hemiptera; family Cicadellidae; genus Homalodisca; species Homalodisca vitripennis. Next base: position 124,412,683 of record NC_060212.1, on the reverse strand, counting down.
ACTCTTGTTGTTCTTTATAAGTACATTGAATGCCCCTTGCCTGGAGTACTGGTCAGTTATGTGCTCTACCAGTACAACTACATTGCACTTTTACAGCAGACTCAGAACTGCTTTATCAGGATGCTGCGCCCCAAACTTGGCTTTACATACCGTGTTGTACCAGTTGTTGATGTGGAGTATATCACCTCCTCTACATATGACCCACCAATGTGCGGACTTACTGCTGCTATTCAAGTTAGTAAATGGCCACATTGATTGCCCAGGACTCCTGGACTCGAAAGACTTCTCCATCCCGTGAGGAACTAGATCTAGAACAATCTTTTTGAGGCGATATCATGTCATTTACTCTGTTTTTTTTACAGTGTTTGATGCAGTATAGAAGTGTAGCTACCACCAATATAGATTTCTTCAATGAATCAGAGGACACTTTTAAAAGAATTTGGTTGGGATTGATTATGTGGAGTTCCTTAAGGGTCTGTACTTGGGCCTTTGTTTTTCTTGATATGTATTAATGATCTTCCTGGCTCAGTTACTGCCGCTAGTATTCTATATGCATATGACACTACATTTTTTAATATTAGTGAGAGCTTAGATAATCTAAACATTTTGTCAGAGAATACAATAAAAGAAGCTTACTTCCCTTTGGTTTAAATCTAATGGTTTTCCCCTTAATGAGTCAGAAACTCAAAAAATAGATTTTAGTTTAAAATTGAATTACAATAATTATCTTGACAATAACTTATCAAACTCTTTAAAATTCTTAGGAATATATATTGATCACCATCTAACCTGGGGACCACATATTGATTAAATTTGAAAAAAAAAATATTATTTAGAGTTGTTCATTTGTTGCAGTGTCTCACTTTCTGTCATCCTGAAAAGTATGTTCACCCTGCATATTTTGCATACTTTCAATCAACCATGAAATATGGCCTGATCCTATGGGGAAACTGTAGTAAAATAGACAGTATTTTATTGTTACAAAAAAATCTGTTAGAGTAACAATCAAGGCTGGTGTACAAGAGTATTGTAAACCTCTGTTTGTGAAGATGAAAATTCAAACTGCAATAAAGCTTTATATATTTGATCTTACTTTATATATAATGAGAAACCCACAGTTAATAACACTTGCCAGTGATGTACATGGCTACAACACCTTAATAAAAATAAAACAATAGTTAACTTTTACAGATTGGGTAAGTCAATCAATAGTCACTCAGTCCTTTCACTGAAGATTTACAATAAATTGGAGCATCTCATTCTTAATACCTGTAAAAAGATTTAAACACAAATTTTACCATTGAGGAACATCTCCATTTTATTCAGTTGAGGAATTTCTCACTTCAAATCATTTGTTTCTAATTTGTTGTAATTTTTTGTATGTAATTGTGTTTGTATAATTTTATATATTGATTGTTAAATTTTATACATATTGTTAAATTCTATATTTGTTGGTGAATTTTATATTTATTGTAGAATTTTATATCTATTGTTGATTTATATAACTGTTGGGAACTTGTTGCTTTTTACAATTGTTAATGCCTTGTTCTGACTATTTTTAATGCAGCCTGCTTAAAAAAAGATTAGAAAAACTGTTTCAAACCACTAAGCTTATATAATGTTGCTGTAAATGCTATAGTTGGACCTCTGTATGATTCTTATTTTATTTAGTTTGTAGAATAGTACATTGTTAAATGTACTTTTGACTTTGTCAATACTTGTAGAAGTCTTAAGGCAATAGACATGATTTGATTTGATTAATCACTGGATCTATTGTTACATATTTATTGTTATATTTTAAATCACTGTGACATTTTAAAATCTTGTTCTTATTCTACGTTTACTGCTGTTGTTATTCTCATATTCTTAATCTGTTGTTTATGTTATTATCATCGCTGTTATTTGTAATACTATTACCGCAATATGTTTATATACTATCTTTATATTGACAAGATATACAAAGTTATTAATCATTTTGTTACTTTTATTTATATTATATTTATTATATTATATTTTTTACTATTATTGTATTATTTTTAATTTTCTTTATTGTTGAATACTTTCTATTTTTGTTTTGTTTTAATATTACAACATAATTGTTCTGTTAGATTGTTGTGACTGCCAGTTTGTCTAAATCGATATTGTTCGTTTCATTTATTTATTTTTATTTTAAGTAATTTTAAGTAATTCTACCATATCAAGATTGCTTCTTTTTTAATGATAAACAATTGAGAAAAGGTGTGATCTGTTGGTAATAAATAAATAAATAAAATTGTTCAAGATACCTAATCTGTTTTTACTTCCAATAGAGACCTTACAGAGTTCTCAAATACATAGATATATTCAAAAACATAATTTTATGGTAGTCATTTAATATTTCACTAGTGTTAAAAGTATTGGAAATTCTATAGTATTTTGAAGTTAGGTCACTTACAGATATACAATGCTTCTTTAAATGAAATTCATATATTATTAATGCAAGACAAATATTTATAAAAACACTTTTAATCTAAATAAAAAGTAATAAAATAAGTATGTTCTCAAATTTGTATAACAGTTAAAAGGAATAAAGAATTTAATTGGCTTTGAAATAGATTGCATTCTACTGTAAACATATCAAATTCTTATTTTATAGCCATTTACTCTACAGGAAAACTCATTGTCATATAATTTGGGTGGTAGCACCACATCATTGTACAAACCAAGGGTGCGAGAATGGTTACATGGTGTCACGCATGATGCATGAAAGGGACTCCTTATACTGATACAATTATTTGAGATAAAGCACTGTTGACAAGTCATTTCCAGGTATTTTGGGGGTTACCATTACCATAGTAATACTTTTTGTCGTTTAAGTAGTTAAATAAATTTGGTTTTTAAAAATGTTATAAATAAAAATTTATTGGAAACCATTTTTATTTATTAGTAATAAGTGTAGTTTTTCAATTAAACTTAATTCAAGAATGAAGTTTGAACGTGTACTGGGCTACTAAACGGAACTCTTCTCCATGCACATACTAACGTCTATGTGAAGCTTATATTCTGTACCTACTTAACTTTTGTAATCAATAGTCTATCCTGTATTTGATGTTATACATTTATTTTAAATTTGATTTGTATGAATTGCTCATGAGTCTCAAAGTGGTAACAAATATTTCATCTCGTTTAGCTCATGGCGTTATAGGAGAATACATTTACATAGCTATTTCATAATTTTAATTAATGTTGGGAATAAGCAGACTACTGAAAATGAAAACTTTTTTCTTTTCACAATCAATGATTTGTAACAAAATAAATTGATGATCCAACTCATACATGTACATAGGCTGCCCAGTTTCTGAAAAACTAATACGTTAAGCAATGGGAATGTAATTTTCTACACTTAAAAATAATATTATTATGAAATAAAACAGAAATATCAACCTATTATAGAACTACTGAGAGAATGAATTACACGCTTAAGATAAGATGAATTCTTCTATTTCTGCATGGCAGTCATCAATATCTTCATTTCAATTTTGACTTTAATGTTGGTTCCTGTTAATCTACCCAAAGAAATATGCATGTACGCACACGTACACTCACTCAGACACCCATAAAGCCTCACAGCCACACATATAATATGAAAATGTATATTTTATCCACTTACTGCATGTAACATATCTGATCACCTGAATTCTCTAAACTAATTTTGAGGCACTAATAGTGTATGCTAAATTAAAGTAGCTTGTAAAGTTTTTTTTTAATTGATTTTCAATGATAAATATTTTGGTGTTTTCTACCTTTTGGTAGTTTTGGTGTTTTGATAGTTAAACACAATTAAAATTTGTTTTAATTGAATAAGATCATGGGCCTGTCCTTTAGATATTTAAGTTTCTCATTGTTCTCATTGGTGTGTAGCCAAAAGTTGGACACTAAACCAACATTCATTTCCTCCAATCTGAACTTCAAGTTGTTTGTGTGTATAAATAAGGTATGATACATTAAGTGTCAGCCCATTGCCGCTTGTTGCAGATTTTAAGGTCATGTTTGTGTAGCCTATTAGGTGTTTAACTTAACACCTGAGGAAGAGGGTGGATTTTAATACTTGAAACATAGTATTATTATACATTTTGTAACAAATAACATTGGCAATGATAGGTCTGAAACCTTATTATACTTCTTATTTGGTTCTCTTTTTAGTTTCATCACAGACTAAAGATATAGAAATTTAGTCTGTGGTTGTATGTACTCAACCATACTCCACCATTCCACTCTATCTCCATTGTAATCTATAACATACAGCACTCTCAGGTCCTTTACCATTGACTATAAGTCCTTGAAATCTTGTGATTCAAGGTGGTGGGTTCAATGTGGGTTTTTGTATCTTACAAGTTTAATTATAGGAATTAGTAGAATTTCAGACATTTACCATCGTTGTATATTACAAAAGTGAAAACTGTTATGAGAATTGAAATACACCCTGTTCCCAGGTTCAGTGCCGGTTTTAGCACTACTAGCGCCCTGGGCGAGATTTCTTCGGCACCCCCTAACTGCAATTCAATTACAAATGAAAAAAGGCTACCGGCGCCCCTTTTCGTCCGGCGCCCCTGGGCGGTCGCCCAACCACGCCCTACCCTAACGCCCCTCCTGCCCAGGTGTAAAACATGTCCTAAGACATCAAAAGACTAAGAAATGCTGCAATGCACTACCACCCAGCATTATAATAATTATTAACTGGTACTTGACAAACAGCATGAAGTTCAGACTTGAGAGAATGAACCAAGCGATAGGACCCAAGATCACAAACAACACTTTACACCCAAATAAACGAAGGTGAAGCAATGACGGGGAATTCACTGTTGGCATTTTCTGTGGTATCGCAGTGCATCATCTGGAACAAAAACACCAGGAAGGCGATAATCAGGGCAGAAGGGCTACTGTGTCCTTAACCTCAATATCATGGTGTGTGTGCGAATGTTAGGAACACCTACAGATGTCCGAAACCTTACTATCGAATCATAACAAAGCATAGAAATTAGTCAGGCAGACACAAAAACATCTGCACCTGCTGCCAATGCACTATGGGTAGAGTCACTCTCATTTTGACCATTGTATATTTCAAAGAGATGTGTGAAATAGCAATGGATAGATATAGTAACATACTAGCAGTGGTAGAGCAGTGGTTATAAGAATTCAGAGAAAAGAAACTCTTTCTTCACATTGTTTTTGCCAAGATCCTATATGTACTTGTAGAGGCGGAGGATATCTTAGATTACTGATGTTTGCTTATACATTAATGCCAAAGGTAAGCAATCACATTGTTTGCTGGTAACATTATATGTATAGAAGTTAAAATTTGAGAACTTTCTGTAATAAAAGGGATAACTTTTGTTACATTTCGGTAACAAAATGAGTTGTTACAAACCAACAAAGTGTGTTTTCATCAACTTGTTTAGCTTTAACCAATTATATCTCAATGAATCACTACCTAGCGTAATCTATAGATAGTGATTAATTTTGCTTCCTTTTTATATTGTCTTGAAGCTTGTTTTTCTACTATATGCAAATGATACCAGTTCAACTTTCTTTTTTGCATCTCTGTCACTTATATAAGCCACACTGACCTTTTGTAAGGTGATGAAAAGAAAAGTACAGTTGTTGCAGTTGTTCATTCCAACACGTAAACTAACTGGCTTTCACATTATTGTGTCTTTATGTTCATTATTAAACATATTTAATTTTTTATATTGAGATCAGGTAAAGATGCTTCTTATTTCTTGAGGGTCTACTTAAGTGTGACTTTATTCCAGGAAATTGGTTAATATGTTGTAAAATTGTTGATCAGAGAAGATCTCTTCTTAGGAGTGGTCTAAATGACCACACTGTTTCTTTTTTTTCTAGCCAGTCTTCTTGAGCTTCTCAATGCTGTTATTGTTCTATCTGAGGGATTCTGAGAACAATCTTTCATTCTTCTCATTCAGTGTGCAGCTCCTTTGCTGCTTTCTTTTCATTTATTCTTTTTTATACCAGAGCATGTGCGTTTTTCTCTATTCTATTCCCGTCAACTTCAAAAGACTCTGGAATATTCAGTACAATGCATTTTTTCACAAACTTCATCTCATGTTTCAGCATCGTTTATATTGTTAACTGAGGGTCACTGTTCAAGAATGGGATTGCTTGCGCAAGTACTGTTATCTAGGCAATCGAAACAAGTGTATAGAGAGTACAATTTGCAAGCAGCAAAAACTTCTTTCTTGCATTTTCTGATTTGTAAAATGTGATGGGCTGGTGTCGATACTCCTGTTATTGATTATTTCATTTTCCGTTATCTGTTTTCTTTAGTTTCTGTAAAAGTCAAGGTTAACAAGTTATGGCTGTGCTTGCTCAAACAGCTGTGTTTTTTGTGTTCAAAGCAGAGATAACAGTACAGTTTTACAAACTGTATATAAAGGGTTTTTTGCAATTTCCCACTTCAAAATTTGGAAAGAAGTCTGAATATTTGTCTAAACCATCAGTGACTAAAGAAAATATTGGGAATATTCCAAATAAGTCAGAAACCCTTTTTTACTAAATTCATTTGGGGTTGGACAACTAGGGCTTTGCCATCAACCCTAACTCACAAATATATTTCAGAGATAACACACAAGAAGGTTTGGAGCTACAAACCTTTTTTCGATATCAACAATTGTGTGCAATATTTTAGTAGCCTCAACCTTCAAACGAATTCTTCGAAATCCAACGTGTTGAATTTCACACTGCGTCCAATGGACTCCCAATGTGGGTCAGCCGTCATGTTGGCAGATTCCATATTGGAAGAAGTCTACTCCTCAAAATTCCTTGGAATACTCCTCGACCGAGGGTTGACATGGAATAATCACATTGACCATGTGTGTGCCAAACTGTCCTCAGGAATATATGTTTTGAGGTCCTTGGCCCGGTACTGCCCCAGTCAGGTATTGATTGCGGCATATTATGGGCTAATTCACTCTCACCTTTCTTATGGAGTGGTGTTGTGGGGGGCCTGTACAGGCGATAATTTCCTGAGGGTGTTCAAATTGCAGAAAAAAGCAATTCGTATCATCGCAAAGTTGAATTTCAGAGAGTCGTGCAGGACAGCATTCAAAACTTTGCAACTGATGACTTTGCCCAGTCTCTACATTTTTGAAACATCTTTGTTCTGTTTGTCTAAATGTGCCCTAACCAGGGGACGGGACATACAGGGGTATGAGACTAGAGGCAGAGATAACTACCGTACTGGAAGACACAGAATAGTGGTTTATGAGCACTTGCCTTTGCAGGCAGGTGTTCATTTCATCAACAGTTTGCCAAATTCTATTACAAATGCCCAAACGCCCAAGGCGTCAAAAGCTCGTCTTAAGCGCTTCCTGGTGTCAAATGCATTTTACAGCGTTGACGAGTTTCTGGCGTTTAAGTGGGAGACCGCCCAATTCGATGACTGACACCAGCGCTGGAAGTGGGTTGAGATTGGCGATGGATGAATGAGACTGGAATGCATGAAAATTATGTAAGTTTGGACGTGGTGGTAATGTGGAATGCGAGTCTTAAATTAATAATTAATTCTGACGTTTGCCATACAATGTGTAATTGTGACAAGCAATTAAAGATTTGATTTGATTTGATCTTAAATATAAAATCTTCATATTTTGGAAACAGTAATCTGTTTAGTTACCGTATTACTATTGTAACACATTTTTATGAAGTTACTGTTTTTGATAATTTGTAAAATACCTAGTTGGCAGTAATGGCAAAACATTAAGCATTGGATTTGAAGTCATTTTACTAAATTGATAATATCAATTCACAAGTAAGTAATTTTACTTCATAACTATAAGTTTAAATTGGTCGAAAATAAACCCCAAATCATAATACTTTTTAGCATAGTAAGCTTCACCAATCTAACCATACCATAGCAATTCATGTTTATGAACGTCCTTTCCAGTCAACAAAATTGTTCGTCTTACAATTATTACAATACCGTAGCAATCCCACCAATTATTGACCATCGTCAGTTTTTTATTTGACAATGTCCTTCACCAGACAGTCCAATATCCATTCCAGTAGATGTTCTGATGATTTCTTGTATCCAAAACAACTTGTAGAACCAAGAGCGCTCCAACGCTTGAAGACAAAAATATCTTAAAACAACTAAGTGTGAGAATGAATCACAGAGTCATAGTTTACATGACATCACCACCTTTGAAAAAGCTTCCAAAAGCTTAGAGAAATCCAATCTGTTAGAGGTGTTTGAGGTGCAATCACATCCAAATTCGATACTGCAAACGATCCAATGATTCTGGGGGTAGTTGTTGGTACTAACTGGTAATATTTTTCGCTCAGTCATCGAGCGGTTGTTGTTCCGGGAGGGGGTCTCGCAACGCAGTACCCGCCATGGCTACCTTCTTGACTTTCGAAAAGTCAGGCATGAAGTCGGGAGGAAAAGTTTTTCGTATTTCGGCCCTAAATTGTACAATGGCCTCACCCTTAGCCTTAAGCAATACAGTTGCAATTCTTTTAAATTAAAACTTAAGGACTACATATGTGTTGATAAATAACGTATTTAAGTTGGTAGTGTATAAGTTTTAGTATTTAGTATATGTTGTTCCTTTTAGTTTTAATCACAAGTCTTTGTTATTTAGTATTTAAGGCCATTAAATGAGTTGTTCTGCAAAACAGTGTATGTACTGAGAAACGCTTGTAAATAAAGGCATTTTGATTTGATTTGATTTGATCGTAAATGTACTCATAACTGTAAAAAATCAGGTCAGTCGCATTGTGAAAATATTTCAATGTTCTCATGAGTCCAAGACGTACTGGGCTGAGGCACATACCTAGATAATGGCAGTGCTAAGGTGCTGGAGTAGGGCGGGTCTCTTACTACAATGGTCAAATTAGCGTCTCATCATGTAATTGATTCTGTGGGTGAGTTTAGGTGAAAGCTGAGACAATGGTGATGTAGTGCGCACGAGTCCGGCAATTACAGACCCAAACCTCACCCTGGCCGGGTCACCGCCGCGCGCCTAGTCGAGACAGTACCGGTATAGATGCTTGCAGGGCCGGCTCACGGCATGTGCGAAGTGTCCAACCATACAGTCGAGTGTTGGCAATTACAGACCCTAACCTCACCCTGGCCGGGTCACCGCCGCGCGCCTAGTCGAGACAGTACCCGTATAGATGCTTGCAGGGCCTGTTCATGACATGTGCGAACCAGTATAGATGCTTGCAGAGCCGGCTCAGGGCATGTGCGAAGTGTCCAACCACACAGTCGAGTGCTGGCAATTACAGAACCTAACCTCTTATAGATGGTCTTGAGCGGCTTTGCTGGACCTGTGCAAGGCGTACAAGCAACATGCGAGATCTGGTAGTTACAGACCATAACCTCACCCTGTCCAGTGTACTGCCATTCGTATTCGAGACAGTACCGTTATTGATGGTCTTGAGCGGCTTTGCTGGACCTGTGCAAGGCGTACAAGCAACATGCGAGATCTGGTAGTTACAGACCATAACCTCACCCTGTCCAGTGTACTGCCATTCGTATTCGAGACAGTACCGTTATTTATGGTCTTGAGCTTTTTTGCTGGACCTGTGCAAGGCGTACAACCAACATACGAGATCTGGTAGTTACAGACCCAAACCTCACCCTGCCTGTGTACTGCCATTCGTATTCGTGACAGTACCGTTATTGATGGTCTTGAGCTTTTTTGCTGGGTCTGTGCAAGGCGTACAACCAACATGCGAGATCTGGTAGTTACAGACCATAACCTCACCCTGCCTGGGGTACTGCCATTCGTATTCGTGACAGTACCGTTATTGATGGTCTTGAGCTTTTTTGCTGGGTCTGTGCAAGGCGTACAACCAACATGCGAGATCTGGTAGTTACAGACCATAACCTCACCCTGCCCAGGGTACTGCCATTCGTATTCGTGACAGTACCGTTATTGATGGTCTTGAGCTTTTTTGCTGGGTCTGTGCAAGGCGTACAACCAACATGCGAGATCTGGTAGTTACAGACCATAACCTCACCCTGCCTGGGGTACTGCCATTCGTATTCGAGACAGTACCGTTATTGATGGTCTTGAGCTTTTTTTGCTGGGTCTGTGCAAGGCGTACAACCAACATGCGAGATCTGGTAGTTACAGACCATAACCTCACCCTGCCTGGGGTACTGCCATTCGTATTCGAGACAGTACCGTTATTGATGGTCTTGAGCTTTTTTGCTGGGTCTGTGCAAGGCGTACAACCAACATGCGAGATCTGGTAGTTACAGACCATAACCTCACCCTGCCCAGGGTACTGCCATTCGTGTTCGAGACAGTACCGTTATTGATGGTCTTGAGCTTTTTTGCTGGGTCTGTGCAAGGCGTACAACCAACATGCGAGATCTGGTAGTTACAGACCATAACCTCACCCTGCCTGGGTACTGCCATTCGTATTCGAGACAGTACCGTTATTGATGGTCTTGAGCTTTTTTGCTGGGTCTGTGCAAGGCGTACAACCAACATGCGAGATCTGGTAGTTACAGACCATAACCTCACCCTGCCCAAGGTACTGCCATTCGTATTCGAGACAGTACCGTTATTGATGGTATTGAGCTTTTTTGCTGGGTCTGTGCAAGGCGTACAACCAACATGCGAGATCTGGTAGTTACAGACCATAACCTCACCCTGCCCAAGGTACTGCCATTCGTATTCGTGACAGTACCGTTATTGATGGTCTTGAGCTGATTTGCAGGACCAGTGCGACCGGTGTATATATCAAATATGAGTTCAGAGAGAAGAGTTTAAAAATAAGTTAATTTTTTAAATTCTAAGGCAGCAGAGGTTTTGTTGGCGATATAATTTTAAATAAAATTTTAATCGGATGTTGAGATTTGAACAAATAGGTACAAGTAACTCGCTCTTTTTGCCTCTTACAGGGAATAGTCAGTGTCCATGTGTTGAAGGTTATGTGTGCAAGGCCACTAAATGTAAATATAAAATATAGTTACTGAGAACCGGGATGACTAGGTTAGGGATGGTGTTTTCAAACAGGATTAAGGAATATTAAACTCTGACTATAGTACGAGGCCTATCATTGCAAGCAGGACTTTTGGCTTTATTATTTATTAATAATCTAAAGAATTTTCGTTTACTAATTTATTACTAGTGTTATTGCAAGACTAATCTTCTATAGTCATGCAAAGCTTTAACAATATATCTCAGAAGTTATATTACTGTCTGCCGTATTGTTATTCTACCTCATATCTTACTAGACTACTTAAATTACGATAACTCTATTTATTATAGTTGATATTAAAAATTCATAAATAGCATGTTTTTACATTTATGTTAACTTTCCAAATAAATTTATACCATGGGTAATAATCGAATTCTTTTACAAGTGCGCTTAGGTTTTCTTACAAGTTGAAGAAATAAATCTTGCACAAGGGCACTAATTCATGCCGTGAGTAGCTGTATAGACCTGTGAGCCGACCATCATAAATAATTTTAAAAACTATATAGGAATTTTGTACTTTTTTGTACCTTTTTGTACCACAAAAATAAAATTTTGTACCAATCACTGAAAAAAGTTATTAACCATTTAAAAGTCGGCTTACAGGTCTACGTTTGAAAAAAAAGCTTTGTCGTAAATTAAAATAAACTACACCATATGTACGTACCAATTTTGTAACACCAATTTTTAATTTTGTACCAGTCAATTAACGGTTCAGGAAAATATTTAAGTTTTGTTTTAGAGCTAGACTAGCCCATTGCCCATGCACTGCTGGTTGCAGCTGATTAGTTGCTGGCCCGTGATGTTCTTACTGCACTGTCAATTACTAGCCGTGGCTAATTTTTATGTTTATTGTTACTGGTGATTTCTTTTGCAGTTTAAGGAAATTATTTTAATATTTTGTGCACATGAATAATATTTTACCATGCTGCTGAGTTATTGTAACACAAGACGGTTTTTAATTGGACGATTATAATTGGAAAATGGCTACGATTTATTTTGCAAATTTTACAGAAGATTTCTTTGTATTTTTATTCTCAAACAAAACTTAAATATTTTCCTGAGCCGTTAGATTGAATGTTACAAAAATAAAAATTGGTGGTACAAAATTGGAACAAACGTGTGGTGTGTAGTTTATTTTAATTTACGACAAAGTTTTTTTTTCAAAACATAGACCTGTGAGTATATATCGATTTTAAACACCATAACAAGAAAAATGATACCAAACAACGTATAATATACAGAAAGTGTCACAGAGTATAGCTTAGTCTTGAGCCTAAGCAATAAGTCTTCTCTAAAGCAAATTCCTTTTCATGTTTCCGGAATTAAAACTAGAACGAAACCACCATCTGTTTGCTATACCTTTTTCTAGAACTAATATATTAGCCTATTGTCCTATTGTCTCAATGATACGGCTTTACAATTTAATGGCTCAACATTTATATATTTGTAACAATAGTTTAAGTGAGTTCAGATGGTTATGTTTAACTGTGCTTGATATATATATATATATATATATATATATATATATATATATATATATAAAGATCTATAAGCATAATTATACTAACCATAGTTTGGCATAACTTATATACCGTATGTTTTCATTCTATTTCATAAGTGATTGTATCCTTGTTTATTGCTAGTTGATTTTTTATTAATTTTGATGTATACTAGTTGTATATGTTGTTTTGAGTTCAATAGTTTTTGTTACGAATACTTGCTTACAAGTAATAGTTTTTGGTTAGGTTTTAGTACTGCTCTGTTGTAATTAGGTTTTTTTACTTGTAACAGTACATGTAAATAAGTAAATAAATAAATAAATAAGATGTTACTGAATAATCCGGGATGGAAAACGGCAGTTGCCGGGCTAGCCCCCAACCTTCTGCGCTCGTGAGTATAGGTGGGTGGGCGAGTGTGTGACGCAATCCCTAAATTGTTAATAATGTAGCGTGAGTTTCGATGAAAATTGAGATTTATTATTGAAATACTTAGAAACTTAAGTAATCCGTTCCCTGATTTATTTAAGTATTTAACAAAAACCTCAATTTTATCCAAACAAATTATTCATTTTTTTATTTCATCCCAAATTTGAATTCAATTAGTTTGACGCAGTGTTCAATTTTGTAAACAAAAAACTGTGTAAGGCAAATTTAGGGAGGTGCTGTTATTGAAATTTTATTAAGTATGTAATGGGTTTTCAATTTTGAAAAAAGTAATCAAAAACGTTCTGGAATGCTTTGGAAAATGTTAGTGTTTTATAGACAATTAATGTTTTGGATGAAAAAAAACTGTAAAGAATGGAGGTTTATAAACTGTTACAAACATGCTTGTGTAAATTCTTGCAAAATTTTGATAAAAATTGGTTCGTTTAGTTAATTCAATAAATTTAACCTCACAATACCCTCACAAAAACTAAAATTTATATTTTCGACCATCACAATATTTTCTTTAATACTAAGTAAAAATTAAAATTGCAAATGGCGAAATTCCCTTATAGAATCTTAGGCGCATCTCTCAATATCTGAAAATGACTTCAGATATCTTGTTGCATAACACTGTAGATAGAGATACAATTCCATGCTCATTTTTAAGTAACTAGGTGACATGGTAGACACATAGAGGTAGGTGAAACCTGTTCATTCTATCAGATGCATCTTACCAAGTTTCGAAGCTTCGGTCCATAGTTTTGAATATCTTTTCTCCTTTAAATTCTAATATTACAAAAAAGGTTGATCTTACATAATGGGTTCCCTCCCTCAAACTCAAACATTGACATGTTACTAATTCTGTGTCATTTCTTAGAAAGTGAAACAGGTTTTTTGTTTGTATAAACAAGGTTTTCCGGCGATTTTGTAGAAAAATAGAGTAATTTTATAAGTATTTATAAATAAATTTTCATGCTCTTATCTTTTGTTTTTATTGACTTATAACAAAACGTTCTTTACTTTCTGGACGACCCTCGTAGTACGCAATAAGTCGTGTGTGTGTCGTGTATCAGGTTTCGCTGAGGTCGCACGCAAAATTACAAGTTTATAGCTCATCTCGATCTCTAGATGGCCTTAGGAAAGACAGAAAATCATACAGGAATGAAATTTGTACATTACCCGACAGAAAAAATAAAAATGGTGCCTGCCTATTGAGTGATAGCTTCAATGACGATCAGCTAAACCCCATAGATACCATATCCGGACAACAAAGAAATTACGTGCAAAGTTAACCATATAAAACAATTTTGAAATGAACCGCTGAAACTCTTCCGACTATTTACAGAAAGCGGGGTTAAAACATTTTATGACCAACGTTCATGTGTGGTTCATCACCTCCTTTAACTATCTATCTTCTTGGCAGTATATAGTGTGTGAGACATGAGAGAACACAGTCAGCAAGATATATCTAAATGGATACGTGCTATAGCCTATAAAGGGTTAATGTCATATATCCGGTGATGAACTTCCAACAAATTTTCAAAGATCAAATATCGCTGGATAGAATTACGATCGAGAGGAAAACTACCATCCATTAGTTGTTCTGACCGTGTGTTATCAGTTGCCAGAGAGGGGAGTGTATACAACCGGATCTACTCTATTCTCAAAGTCAGCATACCTAGCAAGAAGCAGGCTTGTTCGGCGTCAGTTCCGACTGAAACTGCTGAGATCGGGTCCTTGCTCAGAAGAAGAATTGCTTATTTACAGAAGAATTGGACAAAAAAAGCTCGACAGCAGTTTAAAGATCTTTCCCAGTCTATAATTTCTCGAAAGGAAGACCTAAAAGGTCTACAGTATACTTCCTTGTCCTTTCATTACATCTGTTTGATTGTGTGTACAGGACATGGACATATTTTAGACCATATGCTTAGCTATAGGCTGATAGAATTCTACATAGGAAACACCTAAATAAGGCCACATGTGTCAGTTTTGGCGCAAATAGTTTTCAACGTCTCGGTAACTGAGTAGAGAAAATATTTGTTCAGTTTTGCCCACGTTGTCCTAGTCATGAAATGCAGGGAATTCGGTAAAAACGATTTATCTGTAAAATTGGGAATTACAATAGAACGTTGGTTCTACTTGGAACAGTTAAGCTTCAGCCAATCAACGATACAGCTCCGATCGCTTGAAGTAACCTATAAACCTGGAGGATGATATCAATGGGAGTGTCTGTTTGTTAACTGTTGACTTTGCTCTGCACAGGATGGCCGAAATATTTCATATATTTGTTTGTGTAATGTTTCGACGAGAATGGGAACCAATAAACTTAAATTTTGTTTGTAAAATTATGACACCAGCGTGTAAACCTAAGGACCTAAACAGGATGTCAACAGTTTCACATTCAACCTACCTGATCTATACTATCAATAACGAATGCGATCGTATGTTCCGACATACGATAGTAAACACCTCATTCCTTTCACACTCCATTATTTCCTAATAGGCTTTGTCTCTCTTGGGCAACATTGCTCTTGGCATGTTTATACTTTTAATGTATTCAACGTTTCGAACCCCCGCTGCGGCCATCTTCGGCCTGAAACATCTGAAACTGCCTTTTAATGTAATTTCCGCTTTGTTTGTTTCCTCCACTGTCTGATGTCCATTATCGTAATTGCCGCGGACGGCCAACATCCGTGCGATATCTCGACGTGTGCGTGTGTGCGCGTGTGTGTGAGTTTGTGTGTGTTTACTATACACCTGTTCCGGGACAGACCACCCGTAACGCCGCCACATGCAGAGATCCTATCCTTTACAATATTTAATTAGTAAACTCGACCCCAGGCCGCCTGACTCCACGTCAGAGGCTGGATCATCTCGTCGAGATAATTGATTGTAGGATGATGAGAACTGGTTGTACTCGCGTCCAGACAACGGCTGATAGCGATATACAGTCCACTTAGTGAAGTAGATCTTTGAAGAAATCTGCAAGAAAGTCGTCACCAAATTCCTGAACGAAGTAGAATAAATGCACTAGGTAAAGTTTCCATTTCAATAGAATTTGCCCCAACAAAACGTTTTTAATGATTTTGAAGTGACAGTCGCTTATACAGTAATAAGACTAAGGTTGCCTCACTGCTGGACCATCTAGTGCCAAGAGAAATTAAGAGTACTTCCATCATTTTGTGAAAGCTCTGACAATGTAGGGAGCTCACCTCTGTGTAAAAATGTCTAACTGCACGGTCTGGACTGCACTTTATTCCATTTTATTACAAGCAACATATCTATCCGTGTCCCCGTTAAATTGCCCGGTTTCATTGGTCATTATCTCGAGTCAGCCGAGGAAGTATCGCCAGTCACAATATCAATTTAGACAAAGAAACAAGATTTACATCCAGTGCTCACGTTTTCTGGGTCGTAAAGACGAGAAAGGCCGTGAACGTCAAGGATAGATAAAATCAGCAAAAATTACCACTTCGATGGTCATAATACAATTTATTTATGACACTCTTTATGGCCCAGACGACTCACACTTTCAACGTTGTCTTGTTTATTGAGGCGATTCACATAAAACTGGACTAGTTTACTAAATTCAATATTGCCCGATGCTGCAGCGTGTGTGCACTTAGACGTCCGGTTGTGGACTCCCCGGGAGCCGTCTCAGCGTATTGATTTACATTGTTTGTCGCCTGTAAATCCTTCCAGCTTGTTACAGGTTGAGGCCGATTGGAGTGACGTTTAGGGCGGCCTCACACTGACTCGATTGCGACCTCGGCACCGCGCCGGGGGGCATTTGATTGGTTTCTCACTTTCTCGTTACTGTCCCGTTCTTCCTTTCACGACAGTTCAATATAAAGTAGATGATACGAGTGTCCTGTTAACCTGCCAGAGAACATGTTAGGTTGGGTGTAAAATGTATTTAAGTAACAAGTTGAGTAAAGTAAGTAAACCAGAATCTCAGTTTCAAAGTTAAATTCAGTGAAGCTTTACAAACGAAACCAAGGAAACTAAGCTTAAGGGCCTTTTCAGGTTAGTGTATGGTTCTGGTAGGAATAGTTCACCCGAGACTTAGTTTCCCAGATGTGCAAGAAGTTTCTGTATTTAACTCAATTTAGAAACCTTGTGAGCTTGTTTAAAGCTTTTTTGTTCTTTTAGGAATGGGTCTGCCGATAGTATTTCATAATTAAAATATACTACATGTCTCTCCTTACCATGTAAACTTTGTACTTGTAGACTATTATAAATTTGGTGAGAATAGATCTGGTTATTCTTCTTGTATTCCAAATGTTACAATCTCTTCTAAAGATGTTTTGACCGTCATTTACTAAGTGAAATCTTATAGCAATGGTATGGATAAATGAAAAAAAAAAAACAATATACAGTAAAATTATTTGATGATAGTGGAGAAGTAAACGTTTTACTGGCGCCGTTTGTTTTGTAATATCTAAAGAATACTTTCTGATAGCTCCCTCAATTTAAAGCACTTGATTTGTCTTTCCTTCCTCCATCTCTTTTGGGGGACGTTGGTCACTTTTAAGCTATTAAAATTTCAAAACCATTTCTAAATGCCTAAAGCCTAATTAAACAAGAGTATTACAAGAAAACATTTTGTAAAATATCTTGAAAATTAATTGCATATTGGAGTAACATTATCACATTATACTAAAGAGCATTTAACTATTTTCGTTCGTGGAAAAGATACGATGTCAGGTGAAATGTTCAAACATAACCAACCCTCAATGAAACGACAGCGAATATTTGTTCAGTGATGATGTAAGTTCCATATCTCAAATGTTTATCATTATTAGCAAAATTGTAGATACACTGGTAAATTATCCTATTGTCAAATGAATGCTTCAACAACATGACTCCCTTGTAAAACGAAAGCCACTCTCGATATTTCCGAGAGTGGCACGACTTGAAATATTTTCATATTTGGCGATCGAGATAACTCGGGCAACTGTTTACAAAGTGCATACGGTAGAAGTGGTGGGTTTAGCATTTGACAGCTCATTCGACTGCTTTTGGAGTTCAAATTTAGTCTGAATGTCACTGCTTCCACTGCATGAATGGAATCTGTTTCTCTCGAAACCTCAGGCCGGGATTATAATCAGTTCGTTTACGTTCGAATGGCCAGTCCCCCTAAGTGTACGCACGATAAGAGGAACATTGGATATCTCGTTCCGAACAGGTTACTACGTGTCGGGGAGTCTGCCACTCACGTGAGTCAAGCTTCAATCGAACTTGAATTGGTTTGACATTGTTTCACATGGTGGTTCCTGTCTTATCCGGCACTGGCCGAGATGTGAACCTGACTAAATTTGTTAAATATGTAACGACGTGTTACTGACACTCACTTAGTAAGTGAAGTGTGTGATTTTGATGCAGCGCCATGTTTTTTTAGACAATTGCAAGGAGAGACAAGGCAAAGGAAATACGAGTCTCAAGATGAGTTTGGAATTTTGTGCTGAGGACTATACTAGTGTCATAAACATTTTTATTATACAGTATGTCAATATCCATCACTTGACCAAAAACTAGCGGATCTAAAACAGAATCTTGAGGAATACCTTGAAAAATATGTAGGTATTTAGACAGCAAGTCGCAAAGCTAAGTGTTAAAGTACATAATACAAAAATAACTGATTTAAATAGTCATTAAGGCTACCTCTATCTCAAAAGTCTAATTTTAAGGTCATTAAATATTATTATTGAAGTGCTCAATAACTTGACGCGAGATCTGCTTATCGCAGAGCGCGAGCTTTTTGGTAGGTACTTCATAATTCATCATTGGGCTCCTTATATGGACTATCACAAGGATTTTTTGATGCACTCATATATAACATGTGTCTTTTACTACTTGTTTCTTTTAAATACGTCGTCTCCGTTATTTAATTAATGTCATGCTTTCCAAGATCTAGAAAACAAGTTCGCAGCAAAGCTGGCAAAAGTGTCTCCTAGTGAACTATAGGTACACTTTCTAATTTCTATACTTATATCGTACATACTAATGGTTACAGTTTTGATCTTTGAGCTCGAAGTTGGGCTACGAAGCTTGAATGAACGGTGTTCCTGTGACCTACCTCCCTACAACCTCAGTAGCTCAGTCTATTATCGCTGACAAATGCTTCACCTCTAATTTATTTAATTCATTTTCCGATGGTGAAGGCAATAGGTTTGTTAACATTAATGAGCCAGCCAGCCGCTGATGGATAGAAGTTGGCCACGCCCACCTCGGTTATTAACTCGGCCCGCAACCGAATATCATTTTAATCATCTCCTACTAGCCGGTAGCCTAATTAGATTGGCCACCACACACTCATTACAAGTCCCGTGAAATATAACCTCTTAGTAACCCTCGGCCAATTATACTAACTATATGTTTAACTCGACGCTTTATGGTCTGAAAACCGATTAATTTCGGGAATTGCGGCTGCCGAAATGACCAGTCAAAGAGCGCACCGAGCTCCCGGACCCGGGCCTCCGGCGACCGCTAAACGCTCAGAACATTATGGCTGATTTATCGACAGACGGTTTCCAGATTATTTCTGTTTAATTTTGGAACAGCGGACTCGTGGAGATTGGGACATTTTTCATCCCGGTGATTTAGAAGCCGGAATGTCGTGAGGACGGGAGTAATTTGGCTTCCGGACAAGGCCGAAGGTAAGAGTAAGACAATACGTGTGATTAATGAGTGCTTACTTATCAAAGTGGGAAAGTATGGTGCTGATGATGTTCTCGTTACGAGTGAGAAATTTATCATTCACAAATATATTTAGACTAGGTCACACATCGGCTGGGCGAGGTTACTTGTTTCCTCTGCTTACTGGCAGAGTATTTAAATTATATGTGGTTGCTATGCTTGCCTATGACTGGAAAATAACTAAATTTAGCTTCCAAGATAGTTTTTCAAAAAAGAAATGTATATTCTGATTGACGAGCTTAGGTTGAAAACACTATACAAGTATATTTTAAAACATTTATTTTTTCAAAATGATGGCGTTATCAAAATGTAGATTTCATATGTTACAAACAGTACATTCAAAAGACAGAGTAATGTTTGGATTGACAGTAAAATTACTTAATTAATATTATTTTCACACGAGTATATTTTAAAATAAACACGATTTTTACAACAATCCGAACAGATTTTGGAATATTTTAACACTACTTACATAACATGGAATTACATCTTACCTCTCGATTTCACTTCGGTGCTTATTTGCTTATTTCCAGCCCAACCTCGGGTATAGTCTAGGTACTATGGTGAAATTGCTACAGAATATTGAGGCAAATAAAAGCCATAGAATAATTAGTAAATTCGATTTTTTCGGGCATTTCAGGTAGCTTAGAAAATATCAGATACAGACCGGTATACATCTAATATTAATGACTTGGCAAACTTTGTAAATAAGATTTAAAAGATAGACTACTGATTTTTTTAATGCATATTACTTTCGTAATAAGAATAGGAACAGTGTAGCTATTCGTTTCTATTGGCTGAGTAAAAGAATGAAATAGTTATAAGTATTTTAGTTAAACTTGTTTAGGTTTACAATTTAAACTTTAAAATCAGTAAATAGTTACAAAAGTAGGAATTCTTAGTTGCTAAGCGGCCACGAAAAAGTAGCATTCCAATTCAACATATTCATCAACAATAGTTAAACGTTACTAAAATAATATTTGTAATGATAGAACAGTTATATATTTGATTATAAAGAAATTAACAAAGAACCACCGAATAGCTACTGGGTAAAACGTAAAACTAATTTTTAGAATGAAAAACAAAAGTTACTACAGAGAAAACCAAGTAATGTGTCCAAGCTGGTGCTAAATGTTACAAAAATTGTTTTAAATTTTTATACATAGTTACCGGTTTGTCTCCTCATTTGTCCCACATGACCATTTCGATGATGTTTAATATTTCAGAAGAAACAAAATGAAACAGTTGTTTAATACTTTAATTTTACTGATATTACATCATAGCAACAATGAATGCAATAGTTGAATGTTACTTAATAATATGTCAAAGCATATAAGCACCTATAATGAACAATGATTACCGTATTAGCCACTAAGTAGAGAGTATCATTATACTACTTTTTTATGTTTATAAGAGGTTGTACTCTATATGAAAACTTGCATTATAAATACAGGTATTTTGCTTTGCTAACGAAATAATTAAATGGCAACATTGAATACATAATCCATTTTTATATAAATTTACATTCTTCTGAACTTTTCGTTTGCTGTGTTCAACCGACATCAAATTGCACCCATTTTTTTATTCACTCCATTACTTATGATTTTATTACATATTTGATGTCTTATTAAACATTGTGTGATATCACAATTTTCCTTGCTTTTGTTACAAACATTGTTACAGTTATTAAAGTTGATTTATTTTATAATTTGTATTCATTTTTACTTTTTACAGGACTATCTTTTGTTTCCTATTCTGTAATTAGGGATACAGATGAATATGTTACGGAATTAACAACTGACATTTATTTATTGCTACACCATGCTTAGACATCGTGTCACACACATCGTAGTATACTCATTTGTGTATCTGATGGGACAATGAGACTACCACTTCACCTATTTATAGGTGTCTCTGATGTCGGAGCGATATAAACGTTTCGTTTTGAGCTTCTGCATCATCGACTTTCTTGGCATCTCTTCAGACGAACATGACTCCAGATTTTAGGAGTCAAGTCTGAGACAGCGTCAGATACCAGAAGCTTCATTAAAAGGACGGTGAAATGGAGCTAAACTCAAAATTCAATCAAATCAACCCTTCCTACCATAGCCATGCTGTGAATGTTTTCACATAAGTTACTCAAAAGTGGTGGGTGGTGGCCTTACTTGACATTGTGATAGGTATATTTTAAAAGTGACTCATGGGAAAAAAACAGAGAAATTAGCAATAAAATGCCTCAACAATCCATTCTTTCTCAGATTCCAGTCCGAAAAACCTTCTATAGCTCTAAGCCTTATAAACCAGTATTATGGAATTTTAAACGAACTTAATAAGGAATTAACCCTTTATACCGGAAATAGATAGGAGTTAGGTAAGATTTCCCTCAATACCGTAATAGGTTTCTCAGTTGTACGTATGTGTGTATATTTTCTTCATCGGAACAATAAGGCAAACTCAATCATGATACTGGACATATTTTTGACCGAAAGCATATTACTAGTAAATTACTTTTTTACCGAAGTATTTTTCCAAAAGCAATGGTTTTTTTGTTTGGGGCAATAAGGTGCCTACCAAAACAACTGTGGTACTGTGACTGTATTTAAACGGCCGGAAGTAGATGCATTTTAATAGAATTAGGCATCTCGATTCTAATATGTATATACATTTTCTTCGTGGAGGCAAAAAAAACTCTACTATGGCACTGGAAATAACTTATACCAGAATTATATAACAAGGAGTAAAAGTTAACGCTTTTTGACCGAAGTAGGTTTCAGAGAACCATGTACTTATAATTACTCGATTGGGGTAACAAGGCAGACTCAGCTGTGATGTTAAAATATTTTAAATTTTAAACAGAAATGCTCCTGCACGTTCAAAACATGATATAAGAGTTAGGTGAAACTCTAATGTACTTAACCAAGAACACTTAAAAAATATTACCTGTTGTATGCCTACTTACGTTTTTGAAACATTTTATAGGACTCCGTCATATTACATCATAAGTGCTTTTACTGAGAAGTAAGGAATTCCGTTTTGAAAATTGTGTGCAAAGCCGTGAGTACCAGCTAAATAAAAATTAATCGCTAAATGTTAAAATTCAATAATAAAAGCAATACTTCAGTTACCGATATTGGGCGGCTTGTCATAATGCTTATTAAATCCTGTACTGCGCTCTGATACTGTATTTAATAAACTAAAACGATGGTAATTATCCACAATCTTGCTACATTTTAAAATAACTAGTCGTTAATAATAGGGCTTAGAGGAAGAGTAAAATACAAAATTAATAAAGCTTTAAAATAAATTGAATTGATGTGTATTTTGCGCATAGACACAAAATTGATACAAGATTATAAACTTCAATACTAAAAACATTTTCATTTAAAAAATGGAATAAAAAAACGTAGGACTGACCAACAGAAATGACTACTTCTTATAACGGGCTGTGAATATATATATATATATATATGTGTGTGTGTGTGTGTGTGTGTGTGTGTGTGTGTGTGTGTGTGTGTGTGTGTGTGTGTGTGTGTGTGTGTGTGTGTGTGTGTGTATGTGTGTGTGTGTGTGTGTGTGTGTGTGTGTGTGTGTGTGTGTGTGTGTGTGTGTCGAAAAACTAAGTTTGCTACTTATTGCGTGATTATTTTTTTATATTTTAAAATAATATGAGACTCAATTCTGCAACATAAAATTTCGTATATTTTTTATTAATTTTATACGTACGTTTTGTTATATTTTTACATTTTACATATTACAATGATCACTGACTTCTAAATATTAAAGTAATTTGTATATTTTCATTATTATTATTATTTGTATCAGTTTTGCACAATTTGGTCAGTATTATTTTCACTACAATCTTGTATTTCTGAAATATTTACTTGACTTTCAATGTCATTATATTCTAAAAATGAAATTATGGGTTTATACTAACTGAAATAACTAATAAAAATTCTGAAATGAACTCTTGCTAAATATCTTGCAAGCACAGCATGTATTGTTGTTCCATATCCCGTTGCACTTATTTGTTATCGTTTTAAGTTGTAAAATTTAACCAATCGTTTTAATTACGTTTTTGAAACATTTTATAGGACTCCGGTGACTCTAGGTGAATAGAAAAATCAATCAATGGTTTTAACGTTTCTTCAGCAAAATTTGCATTAAAGTCTGTTTTTACATAATATATTTTAAGTGAATGTAAGGTAAAGGTTGTTTACCCAATATACTTAAGTAAACATTATAATTATCATCAACAGAAAGCCTAATTCTATTCCAGGATTAAATTACACTACGGCTTTGTTAGCTAGAATAGATCTAATCAATGTATTCTTAATTCCTTTTTTAAATCTTGTCAGGACGAAAATATTAGTGAACTGGAATAGGAATTAATATTCACCGTGCTAAAAATTGAATATAGAATCCAATGAGTTTTAAATACTGCTATTAAATGGTGCAGTAAATTAATCAATTTTACGTTGCATTCATTAATAAATAAATTAGTAGTTCCTAGATTTATTGAGACCAGTATTTTACCATATATTTTAGTCTTTTGTTAACGACTGTTTGGCGTTTTTTTTTGGCGGTTTGGAAGTGTTTTAGTTTTTTAAAGTCGATATAGCTACTAATAGTAGAAGTACGAATTTATTTTGTAAATTCTGACAGCTTATTAGAGCTTAAGTAATAACAATTATTTTAAAATACGGCTAGATTAGAGAAGAGTTTCGTTATTTTCTTTATAATATATAATGTTGAATGTCATTGCACTTTATATTTCTCTTTAATCTCTCCTAAGAGATGTTTCATTAACGCCAACTTTTGTTCGTTCAAATCATACGTTTATATAACGATTTGTTTACGTTTCGCCAAAGTTGCCATTCTATTTTGAAAGCATATGGAAAACATAAACATGCATAACGGGGAACAAAAGTTTTTTCTTCGTACAAAACATACATCCATAGCCCGCCAAAAGAAGTAGTCACTTCAACAAGGAGTGAAGTAACCTTTCACTAGCACCTTGGATAGCCACTGAACGGAGAAAAGCACTCCTTGATATCAAAATGCCCGCGATTGTCCCGCTCCTAGTGGCTACAGAACGAACAAAGCGTGACGTTACGTTCCGTGACCCGAAAATAAAACTTACATAAAGTTTAGGGTGGGTTGGGGCACGCTAAGAGAAGTAGTCACGTCACAAAGATAACTGGATTTTGGTGGGCATATTCAGACTGTGTATAACACTGAAGCCCTCAAAATATCCTTATCTTGATCAATTTTAGACTCAGCATATCTGATATATCCTTATCTGGACCAATGTAAGACTCAGCAGAACTGAAATATCCTTATCTGGACCAATGTAAGACTCAGCAGAACTGAAATATCCTCATCTGGAACAATGTGAGACTCTTTAGAACTGAATATGGACTTTACATTAATATTGAAAACATTAGTTATACATTAAACTTCGTCCACAAGAAAGTTATATATAACAGTTCAACTACTCTAGATATGGTTCTCGCTATGTTCTAGTTATCCTATTTTAAATGTTATTATTGGATCCATAAATAAATAGTAAGGTGAGAATAATAAAACCTATTACATTTGAATGAAGCCACACCAACGCCATGAAACCTACTTCATCTTAGTCAACACTTTCCTGGAAATTAAAATCCAAATGCGGGATTCGATAAATTCAACCCATTTAATACCTTTTTCGGTAACATTATATTTAATAACGTCTGCAATAAAACTCAGCAATCGGTACATACCTACAAAAATGGTGATTGCATGTGTTTTAGGTATACGTGAAGTTAAGCCTCCCGCCTCAGGCATCAGGAGGGTCGCTATATGCTCATCACTCAGACCCTGACACAACCTTCAGTGACATTGTATTTAATAATCTGCAATCATACACAGCGATCGGATCATACCTACATATGTGGTAGTTGCAGGTGTATTAGGTAGATGTGAAGTTAAGCCTCCCACCTCAGGCATCTGGAGGGTCGCTATGTGCTCATCACTCAGACCCTGACACAACCTTCAGTGACATTGTATTTAATAACGTCTGCAATCATACACAGCGATCGGATCATACCTACATATGTGGTAGTTGCAGGTGTATTAGGTAGATGTGAAGTTAAGCCTCCCACCTCAGGCATCTGGAGGGTCGCTATGTGCTCATCACTCAGACCCTGACACAACCTTCAGTGACATTGTATTTAATAACGTCTGCAATCATACTCAGCGATCGGATCATACCTACAAATGTGGTATTTGCAGGTGTATTAGGTAGATGTGAAGTTAAGCCTCCCGCCTCAGGCATCTGGAGGGTCGCTATGTGCTCATCACTCAAACCCTGACACAACCTTCAGTGACATCGTATTTAATAACGTCTGCAATCATACACAGCGATCGGATCATACCTACATATGTGGTAGTTGCAGGTGAATTAGGTAGATGTGAAGTTAAGCCTCCCGCCTCAGGTATCTGGAGGACCGCTATGTGCTCATCACTCAGACCCTGACACAAGCCTCACTGCGCACCTGCACTTCTCTATGCAAATATGCACTCTCCTGTAATCTAATTTGTAGTATTACATGGCTCCACACGATATTTATAGCTTGTCGCCTTGGGAGCTTCCGTCGAGCGGATATTGTTTGAAGGGTACGAGCTGGCGGTGGACAGGATTTATTAATCGGTCCTTTGTAGCAAAGAAACGACTGATGGATATTGATTATGCTGTGAGGCAGCTTATTCAAAGAGGATTAAATTTATTGATTAAGGACACGACAGAGCCTTCTTAAAATCGTGTCCTTCTGTCCGTCTGCGCGATAATTACTGATAGCACTCTCCTAAAGACTTGAAACTTGTTATATGGGTTCATCTTGGTCCAAAGAAATACTCTAATGATTCAGAGCTAAACTTTCCAGCAAATTTGTAAGTGACTCCGCAAAGAAATGTTGTAATGACTTTAAACTTAGTATATAATACTTCTAAGTAATGATTATTGTTCTTCTTTTTAATAAAAAAGGGAACATTTTTAAATATCTACATTAATTTATTATTAATCGGGGAATCATAATACTCAGTTCGGTAAACATTTCATTGCGTTCTATCGTGTCTTTTGGTACTCTGTCAATATTAGTTAATTGGGCTTTACTTTTTTATTGTATTAGGATAGAACACTCCTGTATGCTCTCAGGGCCAATTCCAGCCCGCTTTGAAGACAATGTAGTGCGAGTTAGTGTGTCGATTTGATTTAATTACATTATTTCGAAATAATATGTGCGGTATTCTTGGAGATTGGTTATCAATAACATAATGAATATTGACGGAATGACTTATTTTTATATCATAATGCTATGATCTCTGCTAATCATCAAAATAATGAAATAATTATTTATAAACAATGATTTATTCCTTAATTTTTTTAAATTTTAAACTGTTATAGCTTACTATACAGTTCTATGATACTTCTATGTGCTCTGCATGAGTGCAAAAAAACAGTATACAGCTAGCAATATATATATATATATATATATATATATATATATATATATATATATATATATATATATATACAATACAATTCACCAGTTAATTTCATTACCTTGCTCATAAAACTTGGCTGTCATTTAATTCACCCAAACATTAATAAGTCACTCCAGCAGTAAATGCAACACCGTTACTCAAGAAAATTTCAAACGTCGGAAAAACCCAAATATTAACTAAGATAAGGTACAACCAGTTACCACTTTGATGTAGTGTAGATAATCATTTGTGTTCTATGGGCCTGTAATGTCTAGTTCGATGTCACACGAGTTCTCTATTAAACGTTATAGTGTCTTGTGAATGATATCCCTGAAAAATATTGAAATTTCAGTTTAGTTTCAGTGGATGGGATAATTTTGGTATATTTGATATGAATAGAAATAATAGGCGCTGGACACAAATGGTAACTACGCCAGTTTGCGTGTGCTCCTTTACAATAATTTAAACGGCACAAAAAACGCCATTTACCACTTTAGCGTTGTTAAATTTAAATTAACTAGTTAATAAAAAATAATTAGTATACTCGAATAATAAATTGCTATCTAAACCATGACTAATATATGGTATATATTTATATATGTATATATATACCTGTTTATAATCTTACCTTATTTATTTTAGCATTTTTAAAATGTATATTTATAAACACTCACACTCATACAAATGCACACATTTACATACATCATTGTATACAACTGATAATACTTATTTTAAAATACGTATCATGTGGACAGACAGGGAGATATACAGACAGAAATTACATTTTTACAGCCCTACGAGTAACAGGCTTCGCTAAAGCTCAGCCAATAAACGATATTATAACATTAAAAAAGTTACTGTTTCAATCTAAAAACAAATAATTTGAGAGTATTGTTCTGTTTAATTTTCAAAGCTAAATAATAAGAAATTTTTGACTTGTGTAAAGAAAACACCGTCTAAAAAAATCTTTACTGACCTTTAGTACTACGTATGTTCTACGGCTTACAATTATAGTATCATACCTAAGGGAATGTGTTCCTGAGTACCTTTGGATTATTTTATTTGAGATATTAGTGACACAGTTCGTGACAATTAATGAGTTTTTGTACAGATTTGAAAGTAAAGAAAAATTATTTTAATAATTAATTTAAATCTTGGGTCGTCTATTATATTGGGTATGCCTAATAAAAGTACCCATAGATGAAATTATGACCGACAACTTCAAGTACACCGAATTTGTTGAATCATGCATGGGTGGACTCGGCTTTTTTATTATCATCGATAATGGCTGTTTTCGGTACGTTAACAACGTTCCAATCAACTGGCTCCAACAAAAGTATACACGACAAGAAAAACTTGATATTGACATATCCAGTGGCAGTTAGATTCAATAGCTTTTGAAGGGATTGCAGTTTACAGGGTTGCCATCGAACCCATTGTAGTAGCATTAAACAGGATGATATAACCTATAGTTGGCTGTGGCTTTATCCGATACTAGCTATAGACCCAACGTACTAATTGCAGTAGCAATAATATGAGGTGTACTAGTTACAGAGTTACTACAGAACTCATTTGGTTGTATCAAAAATGATAGAGTATCTTATACGTTAGATGCGGTTTTATACGATGATAGTTAAAAAATTACCAACGAACTATTGTGTTAGTAACAAACATGACGCCATATCCTATAAGTTGGTAGCAGTTTTATCCAATGATTTACAGAGTTGCCACCGAACTCATTATGGTAGTATCAAACATTATGATACATCCTAAACTTTGGCAGTGGCTTTGTCCGATGCTGGTTTCACAGTTGCCATAGAACGCATTTGGTAACACCAAACATGATTGTGTATGCTATATGCTTTATGGTGGTGAATCATAAAGGTTTATTACATCTTTATACATGGTAACGGCTTTATCAGAAGATAGTTATAGGGTAGCCATCAAAACAATTGAGGTAGCATCATCACGATTGTTTATGCAATACGTTTACTGTGGTTTTATCCTATGCAAGTTACAGAATTGCATACTAACTTATTGTGGTAGTATCAAAATAAATTATGATACATCCTAAACGTTGGCTGCTGTTTTATTCTAGTTACGGATTTGCCGCCAAACTCATTGTACGAGTAGTAGTATCAAAAGTGATGTTGTATGATATACAGTGTACGTTGGCTGCGGGCAGTTGTATCACTTGATGGATTCAGAGTAGCCATCGACCCTATTTAGGTAGCATTAAACATGATGAGATAGCTATACATTGTCTACGGCTTTATGCGAAGATAGTTACAAAGTTGCCATCGACCTCATTTATGTAGCATTAAACATGATGAGATAAGCTATACATTGTCTACGGCTTTATGCGAAGATAGTTACAGAGTTGCCATCGACCTCATTTATGTAGCATTAAACATGATGAGATAAGTTATACATTGTCTACGGCTTTATGCGAAGATAGTTACAGAGTTGCCATCGACCTCATTTATGTAGCATTAAACACGATGAGATAAGCTATACATTGTCTACGGCTTTATGCGAAGATAGTTATAGAGTTGCCAACGACCTCATTTATGTAGCATTAAACATGATGAGATAGCTATACATTGTCTACGGCTTTATGCGAAGATAGTTACAGAGTTGCCATCGACCTCATTTATGTAGCATTAAACATGATGAGATAGCTATACATTGTCTACGGCTTTATGCGAAAGATAGTTACGGAGTTGCCATCGACCTCATTTATGTAGCATTAAACATGATGAGATAAGCTATACATTGTCTACGGGTTTATGCGAAGATAGTTATAGAGTTGCCATCGACCTCATTTACGTAGCATTAAACATGATGAGATAAGGTATACATTGTCTACGGCTTTATGCGAAGATAGTTATAGAGTTGCCATCGAACTAATTTAGGTAGCATTACACATGATGAGATAAGCTATACATTGTCTACGGCTTTATGCGAAGATAGTTACAGAGTTACCATCGAACTAATTTAGGTAGCATTAAACATGATGAGATAAGGTATACATTGTCTACGGCTTTATGCGAAGATAGTTACAGAGTTGCCATCGACCTCATTTATGTCAGCATTAAACATGATGAGATAAGCTATACATTGTCTACGGCTTTATGCGAAGATAGTTACAGAGTTGCCATCGACCTCATTTATGTAGCATTAAACATGATGAGATAAGCTATACACTGTCTACGGCTTTATGCGAAGATAGTTACAGAGTTGCCATCGACCTCACTTTACGGTAGCATTAAACATGATGAGATAAGCTATACATTGTCTACGGCTTTAATGCGAAGATAGTTACAGAGTTGCCATCGACCTCATTTAGGAAGCATTAAACATGATGAGATAAGCTATACATTGTCTACGGCTTTATGCGAAGATAGTTACAGAGTTGCCATCGACCTCATTTATGTAGCATTAAACATGATGAGATAAGCTATACATTGTCTACGGCTTTATGCGAAGATAGTTATAGAGTTGCCATCGACCTCATTTATGTAGCATTAAACATAATGAGATAAGCTATACATTGTCTACGGCTTTATGCGAAGATAGTTATAGAGTTGCCATCGACCTCATTTATGTAGCATTAAACACGATGAGATAAGCTATACATTGTCTACGGCTTTATGCGAAGATAGTTACAGAGTTACCATCGAACTAATTTAGATACTATAAAAAATAATTTTATATCCCAAATTTGGGCTGCTGTTTTATGAAATGCTGGTTATAGAGTTTCCATCCAACTCATTGAGATAGCATTAAACATAATGATTTTTGCTATATGTTGGCTGTGGATTATCCGGTCATACTTACTCATTGCCATCTAGCTCATTTTGGGAGATTAAAATACGATGGTGTTTAGCTAAACACCATGTTTGTTTGTAGCTAGATATCGTACGACTACAACATTTCAAGCAGCAACAGATAAAGCACTGGGTGCAATATATTCTCCTCGACTGATACACAAACAAAAGCACTAGTTCGATATTGTTGTAGGTTGCATTATTAACGACGGAATCGTATATAAAAGAAGAGACAACCAATCATCAGCACTATGGTTATAGTCAATTTAATGTGTTAAGTTCATTGTAGACTATGTTGTGAACATTGCGAAATACCGACGTAAAGTATACGAAAATCGTTAAAAATGTGTTTAATTTATAACTGAATATAATGTATAATTCTTGTTACGATTAATTCAGATATTCAGCTTAAATGTGGCCTCTATTATCAAATATTATCAAATAACTGGCTGAGTACTAGCGAAGCTTATCACTGAAGAAGTTGGATAATTTCATAGAAATGAAATAGATACCTGTTTGTCTGTCTGAACACATGATACCTCAGTAACAAACTGACCTTCAGAAAAAACTTTTCATGAATGTTCATCTTTACATCAAGAACATGATAGTACTTAATACTCCACTGAATTTAGCTGAATATTTTCAGTGTGTTCTTTGGTTAC
Organism: Homalodisca vitripennis; assembly: GCF_021130785.1. Taxonomy (NCBI): domain Eukaryota; kingdom Metazoa; phylum Arthropoda; class Insecta; order Hemiptera; family Cicadellidae; genus Homalodisca; species Homalodisca vitripennis. Next base: position 124,381,048 of record NC_060212.1, on the reverse strand, counting down.
AATAATGGTGGAATTGTTGGTAAGACTATTAATACACACTATCTGGTTCTTTGGAAACCCGTTGTATAATTTTATTTGTACACAGACAAGATACAGTTAGACGACTGTGAATGTCCCTCCATTTGGTTTGGCTGAGCATGGTCCGGCGATACTCTGTTGTATCCTTTTATTTGTATATAGACAAGATACAGTTAGACGACTGTGAATGTCCCTCCATTTGGTTTGGCTGAGCATGGTCCGGCGATACTCTGTTGTATCCTTTTATTTGTATATAGACAAGATACAGTTAGACGACTGTGAATGTCCCTCCATTTGGTTTGGCTGAGCATGGTCCGTCGATACTCTGTTGTATCCTTTTATTTGTATATAGACAAGATACAGTTAGACGACTGTGAATGTCCCTCCATTTGGTTTGGCTGAGCATGGTCCGCCGATACTCTGTTGTATCCTTTTATTTGTATATAGACAAGATACAGTTAGACGACTGTGAATGTCCCTCCATGTGGTTTGGCTGAGCATGGTCCGGCGATACTCTGTTGTATCCTTTTATTTGTATATAGACAAGATACAGTTAGACGACTGTGAATGTCCCTCCATGTGGTTTGGCTGAGCATGGTCCGCCGATACTCTGTTGTATCATTTTATTTGTATATAGACAAGTACAGTTAGACGACTGTAAATGTGCCTCCATTTGGTTTGGCTGAGCATGGTCCGCCGATACTCTGTTGTATCAATTTATTTGTATATAGACAAGATACAGTTAGACGACTGTGAATGTCCCTCCATTTTGTTTGGCTGAGCATGGTCCGCCGATACTCTGTTGTATCATTTTATTTGTATATAGACAAGATACAGTTAGACGACTGTGAATGTCCCTCCATGTGGTTTGGCTGAGCATAGTCCGCCGATACTCTTTTGTATCATTTTATTTGTATATAGACAAGATACAGTTAGACGACTGTGAATGTCCCTCCATGTGGTTTGGCTGAGCATGGTCCGCCGATACTCTGTTGTATCATTTTATTTGTATATAGACAAGTACAGTTAGACGACTGTAAATGTGCCTCCATTTGGTTTGGCTGAGCATGGTCCGCCGATACTCTGTTGTATCATTTTATTTGTATATAGACAAGATACAGTTAGACGACTGTGAATGTCCCTCCATTTTGTTTGGCTGAGCATGGTCCGCCGATACTCTGTTGTATCATTTTATTTGTATATAGACAAGATACAGTTAGACGACTGTGAATGTCCCTCCATTTTGTTTGGCTGAGCATGGTCCGCCGATACTCTGTTGTATCATTTTATTTGTATATAGACAGGATACAGTTAGACGACTGTGAATGTCCCTTCATGTGGTTTGGCTGAGCATGGTCCGTCGATACTCTGTTGTATCATTTTATTTGTATATAGACAAGATACAGTTAGACGACTGTGAATGTCCCTCCATGTGGTTTGGCTGAGCATGGTCCGCCGATACTCTGTTGTATCATTTTATTTGTATATAGACAAGTACAGTTAGACGACTGTAAATGTGCCTCCATTTGGTTTGGCTGAGCATGGTCCGCCGATACTCTGTTGTATCATTTTATTTGTATATAGACAGGATACAGTTAGACGACTGTGAATGTCCCTCCATTTTGTTTGGCTGAGCATGGCCCGTCGATACTCTGTTGTATCATTTTATTTGTATATAGACAAGATACAGTTAGACGACTGTGAATGTCCCTCCATTTGGTTTGGCTGAGCATGGTCCGTCGATACTCTGTTGTATCCTTTTATTTGTATATAGACAAGATACAGTTAGACGACTGTGAATGTCCCTCCATTTGGTTTGGCTGAGCATGGTCCGCCGATACTCTGTTGTATCCTTTTATTTGTATATAGACAAGATACAGTTAGACGACTGTGAATGTCCCTTCATGTGGTTTGGCTGAGCATGGTCCGTCGATACTCTGTTGTATCATTTTATTTGTATATAGACAAGATACAGTTAGACGACTGTGAATGTCCCTTCATGTGGTTTGGCTGAGCATGGTCCGTCGATACTCTGTTGTATCATTTTATTTGTATATAGACAAGATACAGTTAGACGACTGTGAATGTCCCTCCATTTGGTTTGGCTGAGCATGGTCCGTCGATACTCTGTTGTATCATTTTATTTGTATATAGACAAGATACAGTTAGACGACTGTGAATGTCCGTTCATGTGGTTTGGCTGAGCATGGTCCGTCGATACTCTGTTGTATCATTTTATTTGTATATAGACAAGATACAGTTAGACGACTGTGAATGTCCCTCCATTTGGTTTGGCTGAGCATGGTCCGTCGATACTATGTTGTATCATTTTATTTGTATATAGACAAGATACAGTTAGACGACTGTGAATGTCCCTTCATGTGGTTTGGCTGAGCATGGTCCGTCGATACTCTGTTGTATCATTTTATTTGTATATAGACAAGATACAGTTAGACGACTGTGAATGTCCCTCCATGTGGCTTGGCTGAGCATGGGCCTTCGATACTCTGTTGTATCATTTTATTTGTATATAGACAAGATAAAGTTAGACGACTGTGAATGTCCGTTCATGTGGTTTGGCTGAGCATGGTCCGTCGATACTCTGTTGTATCATTTTATTTGTATATAGACAAGATACAGTTAGACGACTGTGAATGTCCGTTCATGTGGTTTGGCTGAGCATGGTCCGCCGATACTCTGTTGTATCATTTTATTTGTATATAGACAAGATAAAGTTAGACGACTGTGAATGTCCCTTCATGTGGTTTGGCTGAGCATGGTCCGTCGATACTCTGTTGTATCATTTTATTTGTATATAGACAAGTACAGTTAGACGACTGTAAATGTGCCTTCATGGGAATTAGTTGAGCAACAGCAAGGGTGATACCTTGAGAATCGTTTGAGATATAAATTTGCTATGTATGTTTTGATTAGCTATCATTAAGGTTTTTGCATAAGTTTCTTTTCTACCAATCTATCTGCAATTTTTCAGTTTTTCACTCAGTATTTTAAGATCGAATTGAGCTGCATTCTGAAATATTTATTTGTAATTTTATTTACAAACGCGACGTGTTTGACGATTGCTATGTCTATTCATTTAAATTCACGGAACTGAAGTCAATAACTCATTAGACTGGCAGATTTTCTCTCCTGCTTGCCTAGGAGCCGTAAATGTGATAACCAAAAATAAGATCGTATAGATGTTGAAAGTTTAGCACTGTTCTTATGACATAAAACTTAGACCTTTCACAGCATTTGACTCTTAATAGCAATTGGAAGATAGAGATCCATTGTAGACAAAAGTGATTGAATTAAAGTCTTTATTGAATACAGTTGCCGACCTCAACAGTTTAATTGGTCGTAAAAGTTCAACCTATTGCTTCAGGTAAAGGTCCTACAGATGACAGCGAGTGCTTCACTTGTTGTGAAGTCAACTGGTTTCTGAACAATGGAAGTGGTGCATTGGAGCTGTGGGATTATAACTATTATTTCATTAAGGATTAAACAATTCTTTGAAGTTTACTGACCGTAGTCTCGACGTCGTAAGAGTTCTGACTAAGCAGCTTAGTAGAATACATAAATAAATAAAACCTCAGAAATAAGCGTCACCTCCCTGTCTGGATGTGAGGCAACTCGTGCGACATCTCACGTTATTATTGCCAGAAACGCTCGTAATTCCCCTGAAATATGAATACAAACATTCATTCAGATTTCATGAATTATTCATCGATTATTCATTATCCCACCTAGAGTGTTTTGGGAAGAAAGCGAGGTGACAGAGATTATAGTTCATGCCTTGTTTTAATGGTTTATTCCCCGGCGTAAATCAAGCGTAAAGGCGTTTCTGTGTTGATTAGGCGTTTTGTTGTTGCCGCCGCCAATTTAAAAATATCAGATTTTATAAACCGGCTCCCATCCAGGAGCGGTTACGGTCGGCCTACGCTAGGTACGCTGTGCGCGGTACGCGGTGCGCCCCCGGGAGGCAGATTACGCGGGATTGCCGGTTTGCCGAAAACTAATTAGCCGATTCACACCCACGTCCTCTCGCAGCAATTGCCCGAAACGATCCGATCCACTTGTAATTGCTAAACCAACGGGCCACTTTACAGTTTTTAATTTAACGGCAAACACGGCCCTATAATCTGGCCGTGTGGAAATTAACAATTAATGACCTGTTACGATCGCTAATTCTGTAGATTAATCCACAGCACCTCCTGCCACCGGTTATAAATAGTTTTTAATTACAGATTATCGGGCTGTGATCAGATTAGGAGGGAGGGCGGGTCGTGCGCTAACCGGCCTTTCAGAGCCCGGGCTGTATTTTGTCATAAAGCTTGATTTGATTTTCACTCTTTTCATCTTTATTGGACTGTGTCTCATCCAGTCTTTGATTATACGATCATGCCCTCTGATCTGCACAGAGTTAATACGAAGACCATCTATTATAAGCGTCGTTGGTATGCTGTCTTCTACTAATTTCGTCACAAACAACAAATTTATAATAGTTTGTCTCTAAAACCAATTTATATTCCTTAACAATTTAATACTAGCAAATCGTCCGCTTCAAGAAGAGCGCCAAGAAGATAATACCAATGGTCTTTACCGACACCATCCTTATCTTTCGCTCCGGTAAACCTTCTTCTGCTTCTTCCAAACCATTATGATTTAAACATTTAGAGGGTTCTACCTAAACCAATGGTATTTTTATTTAATATACTTAACGTTTCTAAACGAAAAACGGCCCAAACCTAATTGTAAATGTTTTATGACCTACCTGGGAATCGAATTCGTGACCTCTCGATTAGTACTTCTCACAGCCGTACCTTTACTTTGTGGTTGATGTAATGTTTTGCTTATTGATTTATATAGATCGTTTCCACGTTGGTATAAGAATTCTGCCATTGGGATGCCTATTTGGTTGAGTGGCGAAGACATGAAATAGATAGAAAAAAGATATACTTCTCGTCTAAAGTCAATTTTGTAAATAATGTTCGTTTATACATTTTATTTTCTCACTATGCAGCAGAATTTAAGTAGATTTCAGAGAAAATTCAAATACAATTAGAAGAACTAAATGATCAAAGGTATCATGGCCCACTACATATTCACCAACTCCGGATTATAAAGTGAACATGTGTGAGAAATGTATTTGTACGAGAATAGAGACATACAAACCCATACCATACACGTATTAAGGTAAACTATAGCAAGTCAGCAACATACCGATATCCAACTAAATCTGTCTAAAGACCATACCGAGACAAATCTGTATGTTGCCCAGTATGTTATTTTATTGTAGTTGTAAATTGACAATTTACTCATACCAAAGCTTTTGGCTGTATATAAGCGTAAATTTGGTGGACAAAAGATTCTTATCTGTGGTTCTTGATAATATAGATTTTGCTATAGTTTTTCGGTCGAAAAATACATTACGGCTTGTCTTGACTTTGAGTATGTCGGCAGCCCCAATCACCACGGCCGGGTAAGTGATTATAGTGGGTAAGTTCAGACCGCGACTCAGTGAGTGTAGTCCCAGTCACCGTGATCAATTTCGCTAACATTAGCTAAATGCAAGTCGCTTCTTAGTTTCAGAAGTCGCAATCACCAAGATAGACCTCGCTGTCACTCATACTGGATAAGGTCAGGCCACGGTTCAGTATCCGTAGTATCAATCACCACGATCGATGTCGCTCATGCTGGGTAAGGTCAGGCCACGGTTCAGTATCCGTATTCTTAATCACCACGATCGATGTCGCTCATACTGAGTACGGTCAGGCCACGGTTCAGTATCCGTAGTATAAATCACCACGATCGATGTCGCTCATACTGGGTACGGTCAGGCCACGGTTCAGTATCAGTAGTATGAATCACCACGATCTATGTCGCTCATACAGGGTAAGATGAAGCCCTAATTCAGTATCCATAGTATAAATCACCACGATCGATGTCGCTCATACAGGGTAAGGTGAGGCCCCAGTTCAGTATCCCTGTTATCAATCACCACGATCGATGTCGCTCATGCTGGGTAAGGTCAGGCCACGGTTCAGTATCCGTATTCTCAATCACCATGATCGATGTCGCTCATACTGGGTAAGGTTAGGCACCGGTTCAGTATCCGTATTTTTAAACCACCACGATTGATGTCGCTCATACTGGGTACGGTCAGGCCACGGTTCAGTATCCGTATTCTTAATCACCACGATCGATGTCGCTCATACTGGATAAAGTCAGGCCACGGTTCAGTATCCGTAGTATAAATCACCACGATCGATGTCGCTCATGCTGGGTAAGGTCAGGCCACGGTTCAGTATCCGTATTCTTAATCACCACGATCGATGTCGCTCATACTGGGTACGGTCAGGCCACGGTTCAGTATCCGTAGTATAAATCACCACGATCGATGTCGCTCATACTGGGTACGGTCAGGCCACGGTTCAGTATCAGTAGTATGAATCACCACGATCTATGTCGCTCATACAGGGTAAGATGAGGCCCTAATTCAGTATCCGTAGTATAAATCACCACGATCGATGTCGCTCATACAGGGTAAGGTGAGGCCCCAGTTCAGTATCCCTGTTATCAATCACCACGATCGATGTCGCTCATGCTGGGTAAGGTCAGGCCACGGTTCAGTATCCGTATTCTCAATCACCATGAACGATGTCGCTCATACTGGGTAAGGTTAGGCACCGGTTCAGTATCCGTATTTTTAAACCACCACGATTGATGTCGTTCATACTGGGTACGGTCAGGCCACGGTTCAGTATCCGTATTCTTAATCACCACGATCGATGTCGCTCATACTGGACAAAGTCAGGCCACGGTTCAGTATCCGTAGTATCAATCACCACGATCGATGTCGCTCATGCTGGGTAAGGTCAGGCCACGGTTCAGTATCCGTATTCTTAATCACCACGATCGATGTCGCTCATACTGGGTACGGTCAGGCCACGGTTCAGTATCCGTAGTATAAATCACCACGATCGATGTCGCTCATACTGGATAAAGTCAGGCCACGGTTCAGTATCCGTAGTATCAATCACCACGATCGATGTCGATCATGCTGGGTAAGGTCAAGCCACGGTTCAGTATCCGTAGTATAAATCACCACGATCGATGTCGCTCATACTGGATACGGTCAGGCCACGGTTCAGTATCCGTATTCTCAATCACCATGATCGATGTCGCTCATACTGGGTAAGGTTAGGCACCGGTTCAGTATCCGTATTTTTAAACCACCACGATTGATGTCGCTCATACTGGGTACGGTCAGGCCACGGTTCAGTATCCGTATTCTTAATCACCACGATCGATGTCGCTCATGCTGGGTAAGGTCAGGCCACGGTTCAGTATCCGTATTCTCAATCACCATGATCGATGTCGCTCATACTGGGTAAGGTTAGGCACCGGTTCAGTATCCGTATTTTTAAACCACCACGATTGATGTCGCTCATACTGGGTACGGTCAGGCCACGGTTCAGTATCCGTATTCTTAATCACCACGATCGATGTCGCTCATACTGGGTACGGTCAGGCCACGGTTCAGTATCCGTAGTATCAATCACCACGATAGATGTCGCTCATGCTGGGTAAGGTCAGGCACCGGTTCAGTATCCGTATTCTTAATCACCACGATCGATGTCGCTCATACTGGGTACGGTCAGGCCACGGTTCAGTATCCGTATTCTTAATCACCACGATCGATGTCGCTCATGCTGGGTAAGGTCAGGCCACGGTTCAGTATCCGTATTCTCAATCACCATGATCGATGTCGCTCATACTGGGTAAGGTTAGGCACCGGTTCAGTATCCGTATTTTTAAAACCACCACGATTGATGTCGCTCATACTGGATACGGTCAGGCCACGGTTCAGTATCCGTATTCTTAATCACCACGATCGATGTCGCTCATACTGGGTACGGTCAGGCCACGGTTCAGTATCCGTAGTATAAATCACCACGATCGATGTCGCTCATACTGGATAAAGTCAGGCCACGGTTCAGTATCCGTAGGATCAATCACCACGATCGATGTCGCTCATGCTGGGTAAGGTCAAGCCACGGTTCAGTATCCGTAGTATAAATCACCACGATCGATGTCGCTCATACTGGATACGGTCAGGCCACGGTTCAGTATCCGTATTCTTAATCACCACGATCGATGTCGCTCATACTGGGTACGGTCAGGCCACGGTTCAGTATCAGTAGTATGAATCACCACGATCTATGTTGCTCATACAGGGTAAGATGAGGCCCTAATTCAGTATCCGTAGTATAAATCACCACGATCGATGTCGCTCATACAGGGTAAGGTGAGGCCTCAGTTCAGTATACCTGTTATCAATCACCACGATCGATGTCGCTCATGCTGGGTAAGGTCAGGCCACGGTTCAGTATCCGTATTCTCAATCACCATGATCGATGTCGCTCATACTGGGTAAGGTTAGGCACCGGTTCAGTATCCGTATTTTTAAACCACCACGATTGATGTCGTTCATACTGGGTACGGTCAGGCCACGGTTCAGTATCCGTATTCTTAATCACCACGATCGATGTCGCTCATACTGGATAAAGTCAGGCCACGGTTCAGTATCCGTAGTATCAATCACCACGATCGATGTCGCTCATGCTGGGTAAGGTCAAGCCACGGTTCAGTATCCGTAGTATAAATCACCACGATCGATGTCGCTCATACTGGATACGGTCAGGCCACGGTTCAGTATCCGTATTCTTAATCACCACGATCGATGTCGCTCATACTGGATAAAGTCAGGCCACGGTTCAGTATCCGTAGTATCAATCACCACGATAGATGTCGCTCATGCTGGGTAAGGTCAGGCACCGGTTCAGTATCCGTATTCTTAATCACCACGATCGATGTCGCTCATACTGGGTACGGTCAGGCCACGGTTCAGTATCCGTAGTATAAATCACCACGATCGATGTCGCTCATACTGGGTACGGTCAGGCCACGGTTCAGTATCAGTAGTATGAATCACCACGATCTATGTCGCTCATACAGGGTAAGATGAGGCCCTAATTCAGTATCCGTAGTATAAATCACCACGATCGATGTCGCTCATACAGGGTAAGGTGAGGCCCCAGTTCAGTATCCCTGTTATCAATCACCACGATCGATGTCGCTCATGCTGGGTAAGGTCAGGCCACGGTTCAGTATCCGTATTCTCAATCACCATGATCGATGTCGCTCATACTGGGTAAGGTTAGGCACCGGTTCAGTATCCGTATTTTTAAACCACCACGATTGATGTCGCTCATACTGGGTAAGGTCAGGCCAAGGTTCAGTATCCGTAGTATAAATCGCCACAATCGATTTTGCTCATGCTGGGTAAGTTAAGGCCCTGGTTCAGTATTCTTAATCACCACGATCGTTGTCGCTCATATTGGGTAAGGTCAGGCCACGGTTTAGTATCCGTATTCTCAATCATCACGATCGATGTCGCTCATACTGGGTAAGTTCAGGCCCCGGTTCAGTATCCGTAGTATAAATCACCACGATCGGTCACGATCTTCTTGGCAAGGGCAGGCCACAGCTATGTTTCTGCACCCCCAATCACCGTGATCGATCTTGCTAATAAGGTAATAATGTAAGGGCTTGCTACAGTATCATTAGTCTCTATCACTGTCACCGATCTCGCTAATACTGTTTAAGGGCAGGCCGCGGCTTAGTGTCCATACTCCCAATCACCACATTTGACCTTGCTAATATTGTGTAAAGGCAGGCCGCGGCTTAGTGTCCATACTCCCAATCACCACGATTGACCTTGCTAATATTGTGTAAAGGCAGGCCGCGGCCCAATGTCGGCAGCACCAATCACCGCGACCGGCCTCGGCTAATTGCCGTGTAATGGATGTAGCCGCGCACTGATTCTCATTTCTGATAATTGGTCCAGGAAATTTCCAATAAGCATTAGGGGCTCCTCCCCGGCCGATCAGTCCGATCTCGGCCACTAATTAAACTTTTCATCTAGAACCTTCCGGAATTTCTTTTATCATATTTTTACACCACTTATCAAATTTAAATTAGCCGAGCGTCTGTTACAGCGATAAGGCTTCTTGTTGCGCGAAATTTATCTCTACTATTATACAATCAACGTCGTAAAAGTCTTCTTTATTACAGATCGGCGATGAGAATAAATTCACGCTCGGTTATTAGGCCGCCACTCCCCGTTCGAGCGCGCGCAGGTTATATTATAGTTGGTTACTTACGCTAACGATATCCTCGTTTTATTTTTCGAGCACCGACCCGAACTTTCCTACCGGTTGAATTATGCTAACATGTTTATTTGTCGCCCTCGGCTCGTTATTCAAGAGGTTGATTTACTTTTCACTTAGCCGGGTTTAGTCGCCGACCTCTCTATTGATTCATTCAATTGCCACTCTTGTTAGTCAAATAAAATATCATCCGATTCCGATTCGAGAGGCCCCGGCCGAACTTGCCCTGGGGCGAATTTTATTGAGGATATATAAATACACGACTTGTTTGCATTAACATGCGTTCGTTTGTTATCTAAATATTCGAGTTGTCTGCCGCGGTCGCGGGCTCTGGTCCAGAGTTATATTACAGATATGGACCTTCTGTTTAATATACATGACAGGATCAAATTAAAGGGAATTTACGTCGCCGTTACATTTGAATATTGTTCTCGCGATAAGTTTAAAGCAGTTAGTTAGCTTTGATATCTGACGTCAGATTGAGTTCGGAATGCTGTCCGAGGTATAAAATTATACAAGTTCTTGAACTAGATTGTCGTATTAAAATACCGACATAATACGGTTCGTGTCGATATTTCATTAATTTGCATGGTTATGAAACACTTCCGCTAAGTGTGGTGACACTTTTGTGTTTCGTTCTGTGCCAATTAAGGCACTTTATCGCTTTTAAATAACAGTGTTATTCTTTATAGTTGAAAATTTTAATAGTCTATGCGTTAGAACTGATGGTTCCATCTAATTTAAAAGTAAAATACAGTAATGTTTGGTAGAATTACAATTCATAAAATCCAAGACCTTCTCCATTGCGTAAAGCTCTCAAACAAGAGATAAGTTATATTCCCAATGAGAACAACGAGAATGTTAAACTATTTATGGATCTTATAAACGTTCAATGTAATAAATCAAACTGCTGGGTGCGTTGAATCCTCCTATAAATGAATTAAACGTAAGAATTAAATAAATAATAACGAACAAACAAATCATGTTAATTCTATTATAACTTATTTACCTAACAAACCTTTTATTTAGATGTACTTTACAACTCCAAACAAAGCTCGCCAATATCAGTTTGGCTTTTTCTCTACACACTATTCTTTACAAAGAGAGGTATAATGACTAAGTTTAGAAAATCAAATTGTAAACTTCGTACAGTAGAACGTTATTTGGAATATTAATTGCAAGGAACTTGACTGAAATCATATTGAAAAATGTATTTAGAATGATCTTAGACATTTTGTACAATATTTTGGCCAGATCTTCAAATCGGCTTTTGCAGCATTTAGTAAAAGATCTACGTAATAAGAGATCCGTAACCTGAGTTCCATAGGAATATAACGATACTGTCACTAATTGCCAGTAAAAGAAAAGTAGATTGTCACGGAAAAGTGTGATCAAATTTAATTTATTATTTTTGAATTCTTTTAAATATTATTATTGATATTATTAATATCTAAACATGTAATAATCAACGTACCTACGTACATATGTTTCTGACATAAAATTTAAACGTTTGCCCACTATGAGTATGTGTGGAAAAAAATGTCCACGAGTTTTTTTTAACAGCAAAAAGCTATTTAATTTCCTGTATAAAGTACATTACATTCTAACTATACTTTATATTATACTAGTTACACAAGTTTTACTAGTTGTGTAATTAATACAATCAAAGATTATACCTTACCAAACCGAGAAGGCGTGTATACTTTATTAACGGGAAATATACACTCATTTTTGGGATCCTTACTCTTAACCGTTTGCTGTGATGGAACAAAAAAAACAAATCCAAACAAACATGGCAAACTATTGTAATTTCATAAACTTGAATAGAAATATGAAATGAAATGAGGTTAGCAGCTTAGTCGACAAACCGGAGATCCTCTGTGATGCGATTAATGATATTTTGTTGCCATGGATGTTATTATTAGATTCAGTATTGTAGAACTTGGTGTAATCAGCCCTCAGGCAAATATTACGGACTGTTTTTTTTTAATTCTTCAACCGACTTACAAAACAAGATCTCCTCCTAGAAGATCTGTTTAAAATCCCTCGAAAGAATTCAACGGAGTGTGACGAAATCAGTAAAAATGTGCTGAAAAGCCACTTTCAGAGAAAATCTGTTAAAAAAAAGAAGTGGAAACCGTCGCTACGTGGCGAACTATCCTCGACTGCACTATCAATCCTGCCTGCACTCTCAACATTTTTTAAACGGATAGTGTACGACTAACTCACTCACTATCTAAAAGTAACAACATAATGTGCAATAGACAATACGGTTTTGTAAAAAATATCCACAAAGCTCCTTGGTTGATTTTATTAATCAAAGCATAGAAAGCACTGGGTGCTGGAGAGACTGTGATTGGCCGTTTCGCTGACCTGTCCAAAGCGTTTGACTGCGTCTCTACCAACATGCTTTTTATTTTAATTTCTTCCAATAACAGATTGAGCTATTGTTTGGTCTCTTTTCTTTCTAATTGAAAAATTTCACACCAGGTCAAATTCAATCAATTTTTTTATCCAAAGAACAACAAAATTACGATCTGCAAAAGTCTCGCAGGGTTGTATATCAATGATATGCCGGATGCGGTACCGGTCGAGAATATACTCATGCTTTGCGAAAGTTACAACCCTCTATTCACGATTCAGTACAGCGGTAAGTCTAGAAATTTGGACCTTTATAAAAATAAATAAAATGCTACAATCCCTATTATCAATATATTCAAACCCAACAGAGTGCAATCAGTTCTCAGAGGGGGAATGTACTTCAGTTCTCGAATGAAAAATTTTATTAGGAAGACAGACTTAAAATTTGGGTATAGGGTTTGAAGGTTAGCTTACTTGGTCGGACCACATCGAAAAAACTAGTCTGTCTGAGCTTTATTTCTAATGAGGACCAGTAAATTGAGCAATATAAACCTATCTAAGTTAGTGTACTTTAGTTTAGAAAAAACCTTTTTATGGTCTACCACATGAGAGCATAAACAAAATCAGTTTATGAAACTAGGTATACTGACGGTACCCTTCCTTTATGTGTATGAGATAGTCATGCATATCTTAAGCCAAAAGAAGAGCTCATGGCCAAAACACTACTAACAAAACTCAATATTCTAGGTAGACTACCGTAAGTTAGCTTTGTTCGAAAAATAATTGTATCTAGGTCTTAAGTTTTATCACACGCTACTAAATTTTGAAACACTAATAACTTATCCGAACAAATTTATTATTGTTTGGATAAAACACACTAAAAATTATTTAATGCAGAATAATATTAATCAGGTGAATCCATAATTGTAAACCTTCCTGTAACCGACTTTATCTACCCTTACCCTAGTGGCCAACAATTGCGTTTGGCATTTTGATTTGTTTTTTTAAGCATTCTGGGAACAGCGTCCCACAAACGGAGAAACCAAGTAAGTAAACATTTTAAACAACATTTAACTGCATACATTTCTGTTGAAATTTTGGCGTTGTATTGTTGTATTACATACATGTATTCCTTCATTATGTTACCATTGTAGTATATGGTATTTGCCAGTTTATTTATTTACTTATGCTTAATTTTTAGTAAAGAATAATTAAATATTATTAAAGCTGCTTGTGAAATTAAAATTATATCCGGGATATGTTGCATGGGAAATTGTGTGCTTGATTCTCACATCTAGGTTACTTGGGTAAGTTGTCACTAGTACAAAATATTAGTTTTAATTGATAGACCAAACGACAAGCAGAGCTGCAAGGGCTGCTCGGGCCAGTTATTAATTTTAGCCATCAGTGAAGGTATGTTCCACTATATAAATATCACAAGAACAAATTCCAGTCAATAGTTTCTTTCTCTCCTATTCCGCCTCCATGTAATACTATCATTACAAAGATGTATTGCTTATTAATTCTCAAGGCTCAATAAATAACCCAGCCATTGTTGATTTTAAAATTTATTGGTCGTCGCAGTAAAGGAATGCCCGAAATCTTATACTATCGCAACTATGCAGCAAAACCCAAATTAGGAATCAATCTCAAAAATGTATAGCGTTATTTGGTAACAGCTATAATATTTTCTAAGAAATGTTTGAACTAATTATACAAATAAGGTTGAAATTTCCGTATATTTTTATAACCTTACATAAAATGCCTTTTAGGCAGTAAAACTCTATATAGATAGCTTTTAATAACCGTGCCTTAAACAGCGAAAAAATCTGGCAAAGAAAGACCCTACAAAAGTGGCACTTAGACAGTGGTACGTACAAATTTATTGACAATCTTATCTTACCAATAGATGTGAACAACACAAAGATATTTAGCAAATAGGTTGCTTTGTGTGGCATTGCCCACTCATATAAATAACAGGAAAAGGATTGTTATTTGGCTTCAATTAGCAACACTTTTAGAGGCTTACCTAAGTGTTATCTAAAATATTCAATACGGCGTCGTCTAAACATGATGGTATCGGAATACCTTTGTCCGTTGTAATTCATAAATCAAATGTTCCCAAGTCTAAATGGGAATGAAAGCAGTTCTTTGTTTAAAGTTTATTTTTGACGATGGAAGGATTGTGAAGGAAACATGATTTTCCGGACATTTGCCATCGTTTAGTGAAAAAAATATTGTGACATGTATTCTGTAGTTCAGTTTTGATGATTAGTGTTGTATATAGCTTTTTATTAAGTGCATGTTTTAGATTTAGTGAAGTTGACACACAACATAGTTGGTTGTGATTCCTGACTTAAGCGTGCCACAACGCTTCGGTATGATTTGTTTATTTTAACCTAGTTTGTAATTATGTATTAGGTTAGTTATTTAGCTGAAGAAGAGATCAGATTGCAGGTCTCGAAACGTAGTGTTGTTGATTTTTTGTTTCACTAATGTCCGGAAAATCCTGTTTCCTTCAGAGAGCAGTTGACTGACTTATCGTGGAAAGAAGACCACAATTTCTGAGGTGTCCACGTACCCACAGCGGCTGTGTCCAGCAGGGAAAGCAACGGCTGGCAGTCAAGTGCACATCCAATCAAGCTGAGCCTACAATTTGGCGCCGTAACTCGCATGTCAGCTCCCAGTCCTTATTACATTATGCTAATCTACCGGCTAAAGTGTTGTTCTATCAATCAATCCGAAAATAATAATAATCGATCAGTGGCGTCAAGTGGACAGTGAAAAGTCGGCCGTATTTTATCGGCCTCGAGCTGCTTTTCGATCCTCCACTTACGTATTCATTATCTCGCATCAAGCATAAATACCCCGGTGGCTTGTATTGCGTACAACATTATAAAAACACCATTGGTAAACCAGGTTAGCAGTCTTGTAGTATGCATATCAACACAAACACTAATGAAAACACTAATGATAAGGTTGCCAGTTTTGTAGATACACGTCTACTCAAACAATCCAGTAGCATTCATCGTATAAAACAGTCGGTATGTGCAACTCAAATTGGCAGAAACGCAAGAATATGATTGAAAGAATAAAGTTTTCTTCAAATTGCCATTTACAAACTAGGCAGTGGAACGTAAGATTTATTTATTTATTTACATTCCAACGGCAATACACCAATTTACACTTTACAACAAGTTGATGGCACATGTTAAGAAGAAAAAAAACAGCAAAAAACTTAACGAGTAAACAAACAATTTGATATAACAATAGCTATGCTACAAGATGCTTTACTGTCAATGCAATGCCTTACAACTAAATCTGACATTGAATACTTAAATACTTACTCAATGAAGATATCTGACAACTCTGCTACAAATGCTAATAATACGGTGACTAGAAAGTACTACGAATCAGTTAACAAAGATAACAGAAAAGAACAAAAACAACGGACTTAATAATAACCATAACAAAGCAAAAATAACAGAGCAATGAATAACAAACGAATAAATAACAATACTATAGAATAACGAAACGATAGAGAATGTGATTAATAACAAAAAAAAAAATGCATTAAGACAATGATTATTACTAGAAGAGATGACTAATGCAGGTCTGGGCTGGAGTCCGCTAGCAATGCGTTTGATGGCTCGAAGGGATGTGGAGAAAAAATCCACAGACTAGCAAATGTCGTTGCCGAGTCGCATCAATCGTGGGATGGGGCTATGTCGGAGGTAGTTCCTGGCGGCATGACTCAGCTCGAACAAATGCTGCTGCCTTGTTCCTGTGGGGATGCGGAACCGGATCATTTCAAGTAGGCTGGAGCAATTGATCTGGCAGTTTATGAGCCTGGACAGGAAGGAGATATCAGCAACTCTTCGTCTGCACTCCAGACTCCGAAGACCATACGCAGCCGACAGCTCGTCCACTGAGACGTCAAAGTATCTTATCCCAGAACGGCATCCCAGACATCGCACAAAGCGTCTCTGCACTGACTGGAGCTGTTTGATATGTCCATGTTGGTATGGGGACCAGACCACAGAATAATACTCCAGCAGCGGGCGAGCAAGTGTCCTGAACATAAGGGCAGCAGCGCCGGTACTCAGCCCGTGTCTAACTGTCCGGATGAACAAACCCAAGGACCTTGAGGCTCTGGAGCAAATGTGGCTGATGTGGGAGCCAAATTCGAATGACGAGTCGATTAAGACGCCAAGGTCCCTGATTACCTCACATCTCTCCACTCGGGATCCGTCCATGGAGTACTCAGCAACTATAACAGTCGTCCTCCTACTATAGGTGATAAGCTTGGTTTTCAAAGGTTTCACAGACATTTCGTTGGAGGTGCACCAATTAAGGACATTGTCAAGGGCGCTCTGCAAAACCTGGAAGTCGTGGATAGATGTTACCTCAATGAAAAGCTTAATGCCATCAGCAAATAGCAGGAAGGGAATACCAATGACTTCTTTGATGTCATTTATGTATATCGAAAAGAGAAGAGGACCCAGATGGGAACCCTGGGGCACTCCAGAGCTTGCAACAAAGGAACAAGATAGGTGATTGGCAAACCGGACGAACAGTCTTCGATCAGAGAGGTAGCTCCTGAAACCATCGCAGCATCACCCCGACGACCCCATATCCCTCCAACTTCGCAAGAAGGTGCCGGCGACTTATTTTGTCAAAAGCCTTGCTAAAGTCTTTGTAAACTGCATCCACTTGGTTTCTGCGGCTAAAAGCGTCCATCACATAACACTGGAGTGAAAGGAGGTTTGTTTCCGTTGACCTTCCTGCGAGGAAACCGTGCTGCTCATCAATGATAACATGCTTGAAGAGAGGCTGCAGCATGTCCAGAATGAGGCTCTCAAACACCTTAATCAGGACAGATTGTATCACAATCGGTCTGTAGTTTGTAGCGTCACTACAATCGCCAGACTTCATTATAGGGATCACGAATCCATCCTTGAGAGCATCAGGGAAAATTCCAGTGGACAAGCTGAGGTTGAACAAAAAGCAGAGCAGAGGAGCCAGTTCAGAGTGACAAAACTTGAGGACACCCGGAGTAACCTCATCAGGACCACATCCCTTAGCAGAGTCAAGAGCAACGAGTTTTCCGTGAATGGCATCAAGTGAGACAGAGCAATCAGAGAAGACAAAGGAGGTATTGAAGGGCGGAACAGGCAGAGCTTCGGAAGATGCAGGTGTGTATACAGAGGAAAAGTAGGTGGCGAAGAGCTCGCACATCTCAAAAGGAGTAGAGACCTCAATGTTGCCAAGTCCAAGTGAAGAAGGAGTGGTAGATGTGCGATTGAGGTCATTCACGAAGCTCCAGAACACCTTGACGTTCGAGGAGATAGTAGAGTTGACGTAACCCACGTAGCTTGCACGGCATTCCCTGGGGAGGGTCCGGCAACACTCTCGGATTCTGCAGTCCATCTCATCGTGAGATCGTTTGAACCTCTTGTGAAGTATCTTCTTAAGTATGACTAGCTCCTTCAATTCTTTAGAGAACCACCTAGGAAATACAGAGGGACCAACACGCTTCCAGGGAGAGTGGGATCTAATGCAATCCCCAAGTTGTTTGCAGAAGCTGGAGAACAGCAGGTTAACATCATTGCAATTATAATCAAGTTGAGTTATTCCATGCTGGAGATCACATCTTACCGCCTCTAAGTTACACCTCCGAGTATTCCGAATATATGTGGGGTGGTCAGCACGAGAATTCATTGGGCAAGAAGGAACACTGGTAACACCAAGGGCAGGGTGACAGGGTTCAGATGCAAGAAGCGGATCGTCCTCCAAAGAGACAGTAAAAAGGTCAGACGGGCCAAATATCAAATCCAATTGGACTCCCCGAACATTGAGGACATCACTGATCTGTGATAAATCCAGTTGAGAAGCAAGGTCCAGAAGAACTCTCACAGGAGGAGGAGCAACGGGGAGGTCAGGGTTAATCCAGTTGAAGCCAGGCAAATTGAAATCACCGGTAATCAAAACCGCATCGAAGTTGTGGCAAGTGGAGATAGTTTCAGTGAGCGACTCAGCAAAAAGAGAGTAGATCCCTGTTGGAGACCGTGGAGGCATGTAAACAGCACAGATCAGAATCTTCAACAAGGGATTAAGTCTGACAAGTACACACAGAGTCTCAACCAGCAGATCAAGCTGCATGATCTCAGAAGAATAAAGAGTCCTGTTAACAGCTATCAGGATGCCACCACCACCCTGTTTACTGCTGGCAAGGGCTGAGCGGTCCTTGCGATAGACAACAAAGTCATCAAAGCCAATCTCCGATGATGAAATAGATGAGTTCAAGTTTGTTTCAGTAAAGATAACAACATTATATAAACAAATAGGGATGACAGCATGCAGAGAACTTAACTTAGATCGAATTCCATTGAGGTATTGATAGAGTAAATTGAGTTGTGTAGTGTTGTGTAGATTATGCTGTTCACGTAAAGGTCCAGATTATTCTCCATTAGAATCTAAGAGTTTAGGTTTAGTTGAGTTTAGTTTGATCATGATGCCCACTCAAAGAGAGAGAGAGAGAGAGAGAGAGAGAGAGAGAGAGAGAGAGAGAGAGAGAGAGAGGAGAGAGAGAGAGGGAGAGGGAGAGGGAAAGGGAGAGGGAGAGAGGCTGCGGTACGGCATGGGCCGTGTGGCTCTGCACATCAACCGTGTAACTCGACAAAGCTTTTGATCGCCCACTTGACTACGGCACCACATCACGACACGATAACCGACCGATCGTGTAACTCGTGCTTAGTAAAGCTTTTGACAATATCGTCCACTTGAAGGACGATACGGCACGGGCCGTGTGGCTCTGCACATCACGACACGATCACCGACCGAACGTGTAACTCATGCTTAGTAAAGCTTTTGACAATGTCGCCCACTTGACGGATAGGGAGAGGCTGCGGTACGGCACGGGCCGTGTGGCTCTGCACATCACGACACGATCACCGACCGACCGTGTAACTCGTGCTTAGTAAAGCTTTTGACAATGTCGCCCACTTGAAGAACAGGGAGAGGCTGCGATACGGCACGGGCCGTGTGGCTCTGCACATTACGACATGATCACCGACCGACCATGTAACTCGTGCTTAGTAAAGCTTTTGACAATATCGCCCACTTGAAGGACAGGGAGAGGCTGCGATACGGCACGGGCCGTGTGGCTCGGCACATCACGACACGATCACCGACCGAACGTGTAACTCGTGCTTAGTAAAGCTTTTGACAATATCGCCCACTTGAAGGACAGGGAGAGGCTGCGATACGGCACGGGCCGTGTGGCTCGGCACATCACGACACGATCACCGACCGACCGTGTAAATCGTGCTTAGTAAAGCTTTTGAACAATGTCGCCCACTTGAAAGGATAGGGAGAGGCTGCGATACGGCATGGGCCGTGTGGCTCGGCACATCACGACACGATCACCGACCGACCGTGTAACTCGTGCTTAGTAAAGCTTTTGACAATGTCGCCCACTTGAAGGACAGGGAGAGGCTGCGATACGGCACGGGCCGTGTGGCTCGGCACATCACGACACGATCACCGACCGACCGTGTAACTCGTGCTTAGTAAAGCTTTTGACAATATCGCCCACTTGAAGGACAGTGAGAGGCTGCGATACGGCACGGGCCGTGTGGCTCTGCACTTCACGACACGATCACCGACCGACCGTGTAACTCGTGCTTAGTAAAGCTTTTGACAATATCGCCCACTTGAAGGACAGGGAGAGGCTGCGATACGGCACGGGCCGTGTGGCTCGGCACATCACGACACGATCACCGACCGACCGTGTAACTCGTGCTTAGTAAAGCTTTTGACAATATCGCCCACTTGAAGGACAGGGAGAGGCTGCGATACGGCACGGGCCGTGTGGCTCGGCACATCACGACACACGACACGATCACCGACCGACCGTGTAACTCGTGCTTAGTAAAGCTTTTGACAATGTCGCCCACTTGAAGGATAGGGAGAGGCTGCGGTACGGCACGGGCCGTGTGGCTCGGCACATCACGACACGATCACCGACCGACCGTGTAACTCGTGCTTAGTAAAGCTTTTGACAATATCGCCCACTTGAAGGACAGGGAGAGGCTGCGATACGGCACGGGCCGTGTGGCTCTGCACATCACGACACGATCACCGACCGACCGTGTAACTCGTGCTTAGTAAAGCTTTTGACAATATCGCCCACTTGAAGGACAGGGAGAGGCTGCGGTACGGCACGGGCCGTGTGGCTCGGCACATCACGACACGATCACCGACCGACCGTGTAACTCGTGCTTAATGTCGGCAAGTAATTGAAAGAACTGCTGGCGGCGATGTAATTTAATTTTGTTCCCGTTATCGAGTTGTAATGAGTACCATTCCCTGGCGTCCCGCCACCATCACCGCCCGCCGCGGCTACTGTCACTGTACTCGTCTGCGTCATGTGGTTTGCTCAAAACATATCAAAGTTACAAGGCAAATTAATTATTACCAAATTTTTGATTTAGTTATATATATATATATACAGAAAGATGAAAATATCAAGGGTTTGAATTGTGTAATGTTTAAAACTTTCTGAACACGTCTCTTTGTTTATTGCAATTGGATAATTCTAACTTGACAGGTGTGAAATTTTGCGTTATAAAAGGGTGTATTCTCTCCTGCTATGGACGCGTGTTTTTTAATTTTGTTTCAGGTTTAGCGACATTCTGTGTTTGTACCCGAGACTGCAAGATATGCTCTTACATGTGTGTTGTTCACAGATGTTCAGAAAATAAATTGTTAGTTTTATAGAACTCTCACATTTTCCGAATGCTACATTTGTGAACAACGTAGACTGTCCGAGGTGTTGTGTAATGGGGCTTGCATTCATTTAAAAGTGTATCTATTATTTCATTAACGTATGTTTCTAAATAAAATAATGCCGGACCGAGTTTCGTTCCTTGTTATTAATAGACAGATATTACTATCGCAGGAAAAATGTAAAGAATAGTAAATCACTATGGAAAACTTAAGAAAAAATATGAATTTACATTAATGTAGCTAGGCAGCATCTGATGAAATACTATTCGTCAAAACTTAAAAATAATCATTAGATAATACATTAAAATTGTTACGCCAACTTTAGATCTTTGCTAAAATTGATGAAACCTAATTATAATAAAATTTAATTCAATTAACATACCTTTCGTTATATCTTCAATAAGTGAGATGCTATTTTGCATTTGACACCTGATGATCATGGATCCCTGATCATTAACTCCCTGAACAAACGTACATCACGTTAATGCTCAGACCAAGACAAACATATTTCACCACATAAACATGGGTCTGCAATGCTTAGTTTCCCATCTGTCTGTCTGTGCGTTTTTTTTTATAAAAGATTTTAAAAACTTATAAATTAAAATATATAAATAAATTTAGCTCAAATGTTTATGATAATACGGCCAGTTACTGAAAAATATATTATGAAATTATCCTTAGTATTTTCAAAATGGTGGCGATTAACATCTGTTTACTTTCAATATAATAAGAACCTGCAATTTTTCGCAGGAATAACAGTTCTTCAAATTTACTGTGACAAGACATTGAGGTTTTCAGTCTATAGCTAAAAATACAAACACAAAATTAAACGGCAGTTTTAATATATATATATATATAAAATATAATATAATATATATATATATATAATATATATATATATATATATATATATATATGTATGTATAATTGAAATGACATGTACAACTATGTGTGTGTTATTACACTATGTGTTTTGTCTCGTTTACCCCAGAAGAACTCATACTTTTTTGGCGTTTGAAGTAATTTACAGAACAATAAACGTATCAATAAGAAAATTGCATTTTCTGAAGTTTTTTACTACAGAAAACACGAAAAATATTATTTCTCTGTGGAAAAAATCCGGAAAAAAGCACTACTTTCCGCTAGAAGGAACTTAATAATGATATTTTTGTTATAGCGAAATAGTTAGTGTAAACGAATACAGTTTTAGTTTTATTACCTATCCAACTTTTAGGTAATGTAGGCAAGAAGTTATATGGGTGATCAGGTTATTATTTTTACGAATTTCCAGTCTTATTAGGTGATACCAAGTTCCTGATCGGTACTTTACTTTAGAAGAAAGAAACTTGTGATAATGCATTTTTACTAACGGCTCACAGCAAATAACTATCCAACTAAATTTGCACACTTTACCATACATATTTTACGAAACTTAGTAATGATGATCATATAATTTAAGGTTGTGCGATCCCATTCTTAAAGAATAAGAACAAAATTTAATAGTGCATTTCGTAAAATTGTAAGTAAATTTCCGGTGATTTTTTTCAATGTAATATTATTGAAGAACCATAAGTGTCGAGTCGTAACTTATCATGAACTTTGTTTAAACACTGGTATAACATTTACGGTTTAGATATTCTCCCCCCCCCCCCATGGACCTTAAGTAAAGACCATTTGATATATTTTCTGAAAATATATAACTAAATTCACAGGACTGTCGAAAAACAGAATTGTTGCTTCGTAGCTGATCATTAAGAAATGTTTTTGATTTTCAGCCGAGGACTCTGCACCAATTGGATTTAATGTTAGAAACTCACGTAACCTTGAAAAATATCTTGAATAAGAAAATAAAAAAAGTTTGATTCTCCACAGATATATTTTGTCTCGTAGCTTTTCAGTAAGGGACGTATAATAATGGTCTCTGAATTTAGGGTTCTGTCCATTGGCTTTTGAGTCTTTGAAACATAATTTAAATTATATCATAAGTGAATTAAAAATTGTTCTCTTATTTCAGTGATTTAATCCCACTCGCTCTTAAAGTTAAGCATTCAGTGATTCAGCGTTGGTTACAAATATGGTTATCACTCACGAATCTCATAAAGGCCTCGGTTACAATCCAAAAGAATTGCATAAGACGCCTGCAGGGTAATTAAACGTGGGTATCCACTGGTGTGAGATATATTGTGCAATGGGTCAAACATTAGTCGTGTTCCTGTTTTAGCTAGGATCTGAGAGCCAATTTGACCTGAAATCGTCGTTTATCTAGCCTAAAGTATCGTCTACAGATTATTTCGTATAAATATCAGCCACGCTAGTTTAGGTAGTCTTAGATTGATGTTTCTCCCACCTTTATACACTTAAAGCTGACCTCCAGAAACATAAATAATAGTTATATCACTTGATAAAGATACAGAAAGTCACCGTTTTCAGGTAATGGTTTGGCTTTATGTGGTTAGCTAACGCTGACTGAATATTTATTTACTTTTCTGACGATTAGGGTTTAGGTGTGTTAAGCTAAAAGTTGTGATTTGAGGAAGCATTATCATTTTAACTCTTTTCATACCCTTCCATTTCAATCTTCACCAAAACCAGCACGGCTAGAAATGCATTGCTGCAAATACTTGTACATTTTATTTATTAAAAGAACCTGTCATAAAGTAATCAACACAATCATATGTTTAGTTAATTTAAGTACCATTTGAAAGGTATTGCTACTTATAGTCTTAAAATCATAGAGTAAGCATAAAAGTAATATGGAAACCAACATAATATATATCTAAGATAAGCTTAATTCATTCCTAAACTGCACAGAATGCCGTATATCATTATGTACTATATCACCATTACTGCGCATTATATCATTAATTGCTATTGTCTTTGGTTTAATGATTCCTCCACACTGTCCTAAAGTAGTTCAATTGTTACTCAAATCGTCGGAGCAATTTAATAAGTTATCATAGAATGTTGAAGGAAAATTCAAATAAAAACTGATTCACTATACGACTTCAGGGTCCAAAAACACTGTTTAAAAAAACAAATCTAAAATGGATCAGGAGATTGGAATACCTTTGACTGACTATCAATTATCTAAGGAGCGTCATAGAAAATTCATACGTGAATATAATGTCCTGTTTTCATCACGAATTGCGTGCGAAGTAAATATGTATACTTTTTTATTAATGTAATAAAAGGTAACTAAAAACCTTTTTTTAATGTTTTTATTGACAAACACGTGTTTCGGTTTTCAACCATCATCAGTGTACATTAACCTCTAAATAAATAAATAATAAACGATTAAATATGCACATGTGGATCATTTAGACTGTTTTTATACTTTTTTATGTTTGAAGTACTTCACCAAAACCAGCGCGGCTGAAGATCGATATATTTCTTAGAAACATTTTTCATAGGTCTCCAGAAAAACCAGGCTGTGTGCTTTTGCAGTACAAGTTAGCTTTCGGCTCCTACACTATTTGTTAGTTGGTATAGTAATGTTTCTTCCTATATTTAGTATACTGACATGTTATTAGCAAGTAAATTATTAACATAATTCGATTTTTAAAAATTGTAGAGCTCTCTAACTATCCAGGTCGCTATATATCTCGCACAATTGGAACCATTGTGAATAATCAAAGGCAAGCGGCTCATAAAACTTCACTTTAATAGATTCTTACAGTAAATCTAGTTCGACTGAGTGCGTCCCATTAAACCCAGAGACAGGCTTATTAATGGCGGAAGATGCCAATTAAAACAATCCTCGATATCTTATTGGTGATCCAGTAAAGAAATATTACATATGGTGACCATGGAGATAAATTACGGGAACGTCATCAAAACCCAATCAATTTTTATGCCGAGCAAACATTTTAACGACTGGGTGAGCAATTTTAATGCCCTAATTATAAAAGCAAATACGTTTAATTGCAGAGAAGGGCGGGAAGGCAGCGGGTCGAGGGTGGGGCTATTACCGGTTATGACGGAAAGGGTTGCCATTTGGCTAACGAAGCCGTAATAACTTCATTAATACTCCCGTCAGGGCCATAATTCATCTACAGACAATTCTTTTCTAATTGGGTAAACAAACAAAATAATCGTAAATGTTGACCGTAGCTTATAATTGATTTACGGTCGCACCCTAACGCTAACGAGCACAGCATCGGTTATATTTGTTTTCAATTCCGCAGCCGGCATAAGTAGTCAATTTGTGTTTGGTCTAGGCTGTAAATCTTGGAGTGGGCGCCTGTCTCACTCCTAGCGCCATACGATAGCGGGGCCAGCGTCTCTACTTCACTCTACAGTCCTCACCTGCACGTGAAGCGTCTTGTATACATCATATAAACACATATCTGTGAAGTTTGTCGATTCCAAATGGTCCAACACTTAAAAATCTTTGGAATCATTAATTTACGTTCGATGATAGTTTACAATTCATATTGTTAATTTTTTACATATAATGGGTGTCACACCCGCTATCTTACCTACAACGTCGGACGTACGAAAACTACGTAGTTGTTCGTTATATTACGTTAGTCTAAACTAACATCAGGAATAACAAAACTAACATCGACTAACGACTTTAACGTTTTTGTAAATTCAACGTGGTGGAAGGATCACCAAGGAGTTGACAGTGCAATATCCTACAAAATACTATGTCAAAAATAAAATTAAAAAAAAAACTTATTGTATATATTTTGCGTTTACGTTGTATGGTGGGTTCGCTATCGCCAAGGTGCCTGCTGTGAAATTTCACTTCCCCATAATTAAAAATTAGAACTAAAAATTATGAAAAATTAATTACTGGCATATATTGTTTGTAAATTTATCATTGTGGATGGACCACCGTGAAATTGGCTGACCAAAATACTATATGAAAAACTAACAGAAGAAAATATAATCTAACGTTAAATAGTTACATTAACGGTTATCACCATTTTTCAGTAGGTGGGCCATTTGGGGAAGGCCAGCTTCATATACATGAAAGAAAACTTACTGCAGACCTAACGTACTCCTGGGTTACCTTGTCAACCTACGTTATTCACTTTGTGGTGAAAATTTTAATTAACAAACTAAAAGCTTTCGTAATTTTAAATTGTCGATAAATGTTCCCTTCAGCCCTAACAGAAATGTTTTCTAAAGCTTCGCTTTTGTCAAACTCGTCAATATTAAGCGATAAATATACGATATCTATCATATACAGTACTTATATCATATACTTTCATATGCTTTTTGAGAACAACAGTGCTCTAAAATCCACAGGCTGATTCATAGGCTATGTGGAGCTTATGAATCTCCATCGCATATTACGCACGTTTGTTTTTTTTTGTTTACCTTATTAATTTGCAAAATTATTAAAATAGTATGCGTAACCCTTATTTACCCATAGGAGCCGCCTACAGTGTAACGACTTTAGTTTTCGCCATAGGAACAATTAACCACTTATCTATCTGGTATTAGTCTTGGTCTTAGAATTGATACTAAGGGATTCTGCACCAACAAATTTAAATATATTTTATTTGCACATATCGTTTTCTATTTAACTTTGATCGGGAAAAACACAATAGTTTACGGAAAAAATGTTTTTCGACTAAAAAGTTGTTTTTATAAAGGCATGTACTGAATTTGAGCCAAGCAGATCGTGCATTTTGTTATAACTGAAATAGTTTTTACATCTGTGTGTTTTTGTTTACTATATTCTGTCTGTATGACAACTAAACAATTGTTGCTTTATTGTGGTAAATAAAACAAGTTTCTGCTAATTTGATTATAAGTGTGTTCCTCGTAGTAGTTTATATTTATAATAATACCTGTGTAGTGTTTTATTATGGCGGGAAAGAAGATTACTACTAAGAAGAGATTAGTGGGAGGAATATACAAACATGTTTACAAAAGGGGAAGATAATAACAATACCTACAGTTAAGGCTACTAGAAGGACTAGGCATATCTTACAGTGGTTTTAAAATATTAATTTGCAACATAAATATTTTAGATTTACTCTATTGTTTAAAACCTACTAATAAGTTATATAACTAACATAGTAAACAGAACCAAAATGTAAAATAAACTACGAATATAAGATGGAAATTTTACAGAATACGCATATAACATAACATACAGACATTGTGTTAATTTCTGGTGATTATCCAAAAGTTTGGCTTGTTTTCTTTTCTTTTATAAACAATGATATTTCTCAAAAACCATAAACTATAGGAGAGCGAAGATTTTACTACATATTCTCGAATACATATTAAAGATCCTACGCATTTTCGTGATTCTATACTTCATAGACAAAATAAACAATATATGTATAAAATTGAAAAATATTAAATTATAAAAATTTACTCGTTTTAAAAAGGTTTTGAAAAATGTAAAAAATTTAAACAATCGGATTTTTGGGGTTTATTTATTATAAAATCATTAACAATGAAAGTTTTATTGTTTGGCCTCCATGGAATATAAATTTGAAAGTTTTGCATTTCACAAAAAAACTGGATTTTTATTTTTATTGCACGTACGCCAAAACAAAATATTATTAAAAAAAGTATTCTTTGAATGTTTTTTCTGATGTGGACAATATTACAAAAAGTAAAAGAATCCGAGAAAGAAGAATTACCCTTCTAGATGTAGAATCCCCTTAATAATTAATTCTCATTCAACGCTTTTTACTTTTTCTTTTAAAGTAAATATTTTTTTAATATTCAAACGATAAAGTGAAAAAAATAAATTTTATTTTTGAATAAACAATAAAAATATCTAAAAATTAAAAAGCTTTGGTGTGCGTAGCAATTACATCTTTAAAGTTAGACACGTCCAATAACTCTGCAACTAAAGTTAAAGGCGTCAAAGTTTTTGACTTTTAACGTTGATCTTTTGGGGCTAGAATCGATAGGAGCATAGAACCTAGTACAGCCTGCCTGTTCATACCTGGCCATGGAAATCATACATTATTTTAATAAACCCGATAATGATAACAGTCATGGATGCCATTTTGTTTTATTCTTCTCTCTAACAGCATAACCTGTTTTACTATCAATCAAACAATATTGTCCAGATCAACCGAAATTTGTCGTTGAACTTATACCTCTTGAATGAACATCACATAGACCCTGTCTTCGTCTCGCTGCACTTCCTTGTTGTTCTACACAGGGCGATTCTCTCTGTCGGTATTAAACCAGACACACAACAGCTATAAACTAGTTGACTTTTTTTATTTTAATACCGTTTTTTATCGGTCGAGGGAAAATCTGTACCAAACGTTAGGGAGTTGTCACACTCCACCGAAGTTCTTCTTAATCAGTCGGTTTCAACCGCTTTGGTTTCCAACACTGCCAGTTAGATATACTGCATAGTTATAGACAAAAATACAACACACGATACAAACAGGTAGGGAAATGAATTCTATGAAGAATTCTTATCTGTTTCAACTCAAACAAAGCCCATACTTGAGATAGGCAAATAAATCATTTCACCACGTAAAACTACATCAAGTCCGATGGTAAAACTAGACTAGAACCTAGTTATGAGATACTTTATATCATTCCAGTTACTACATCCAAGGTTGGACTCTATGACACCACTATCTGGATTGTTTGCTCAATGACCACTATTTTTTCAGTCCATCACCTAAATTTTTGGTCGTGAGCCAAATAATTAATTATAATAATTAATTTTAAATATTGAAACTGATCTATTTTAGGCGAACACAAAACCTTCTCCCTTAGAAAATTCTAGATTGTTTACAACTTCGGGGAGATTGTTTGCTCCGGATTTGCTGGTTCTATCGAAGCCCAGATTGATTAGTTCCATATTATAATATCGATTGTGATTGCTTATTTCATTAATGTTATCAGTATCACTCTTTTCTGTTCCTCTATATTACTACTTAACATAATTTATATTGATGTTATAAAACATTTTACACTTTAAAACAACTCCTTAAAACACTCCTTATTCTCATGTTAATTACTGTGATTCCGGTGTAAAGGCATGAGTGAGTCGTCAGTTAACAAGTTGCAAAGATTACAAAATCGTTGCATTGGCAATTTGTTTAGGATTAGGCGTAAGGAATACATCAGTCTTCACTAAATTCTTCCATTGAACCTCAGCAGTATCAAAGAGCATTTTCGTTCTGCTACATGTCATTTCAACAATGGATTTCTCAAGCTATCTTCTCGATGATATTTTTACTTGTTTCCAACTTGGAACACGCAAATTATATACTGATTTTCTCATCAGCATTTCCTATATGACTTAATAAAGCTAAATATCGTAATAGATCTTGAATAGGTTAATTTTGGATTGTAATCAATATTTTAAAAGTATATGAAGCCTAAAACCGAACGAAAGTTACGCGAGGGAAAGGTCAAGATTGACCTCTGACAGAGATTGAACTGATCCGCAGACAGAGTGATTGTGAATTGCAAATGTTTTTAATTAATATTAAAAATCATTAATGTGTATATTCTTAGTTCTGTTACGTGTATATCTTAGTTTGATATATTGATATTTGTACATTTAAACTGGCTTAGTAGAGAACAAACTGTCCTGACTTTATTAGTTTTAATGAAGGATTTGTAATTATATTTCCATATATAATGACAGTTATAAACTAGAAATTTTCACGCTTTGATGCTTCCTTTCTTCACATTCATTCCTATATTTAGGCAATAGTGTTTATTGTTTCTATTTGTTACAAAATAATGGAACTGGTGCAACGTAAAGTTTTAGTTCGAAGAAATATGACTTCATTTTTAAAGAAATTCACTTATTTAAATAAAGTTAATCCATTTTGTATTCGAATACGTGTGCAATACAAGATGATTACGTAAGGACTTTGTTCTGACGAAAGTCTAACACTTCCGTATTATGTTAATATGATATTGAAGTACAAACATTGCTGCCTGTGGTAATTTTCTACTTTATTTATAATCCAATTACAATGAGAGGTACAAAAATTTATTTACCTTCGATAATTCCATTATCATTTATAGTTTGTATGTAACAATTCCAGAGTTTGAGCTTGAAAGAACTATTTTATTAATTTATATATTATTTATTATTTAAGGTTAATGCAGCATAAAGCTAAAACACTCCAAACTTTGCCTGAAAAGTAAAGACTTTCCAAATTAATGTTTTTTTTGTGATTAAGATTAATTGTGTATATAATATATTTTGTGTTTGTGACGGAGAAAAATCATATTTAATTTACTTTTAATATTTACTATACATATATTGAACCTGTAAGGAAACTCACATTGGACTGTCACAATTAATGTTACCAAACATTAAGTAATATGGATTCATGTAAAAATCTATTTTGCTTTCGAGCCCATACAATACTTTGCAATTTTACAAGAGAAACGATGTTGTGTTTCCTAATAAATAATTTTTTCGGTTTCAAAAAATCTAGGAGATACCCAACTGACACTTTATATCAAGAAACTGCCATTCTATCAATTCGAAAAATCTTCATTAAAACACTTCTTGTTCACATTTATAAACATTTTTATACAATTTTCTCTACAACTTCACATTCTCATAACACACGATATTCACGGAATATTGG
The DNA here is from genome assembly GCF_021130785.1 of Homalodisca vitripennis. Taxonomy (NCBI): domain Eukaryota; kingdom Metazoa; phylum Arthropoda; class Insecta; order Hemiptera; family Cicadellidae; genus Homalodisca; species Homalodisca vitripennis. The sequence goes on along the minus strand of NC_060212.1, from coordinate 124,350,081 downwards.
TGTCGCATCAATGCAAATCAGTAAATCCTTCTCATCTACAAATTCTCTTTATATATCCCATCTTGTGTATAGAAATATCTGTAAATACTTTCCAGACAACCAAATATTCACCTCACCTTCAATACTTACATGTAAGAAACGTTCGAATGAATGGCTGTATCTTATCAGCGCGGAGGAGGCCGAGGCAATTATCACTGCTGACTACAGAAGGACCTGACTTTTGACCCTGCCTCCCCCCCCCTCTTGATGCCCCTTCAACAGCGCTGATGCCTTTAGATGGACTTTTCCTATTTTATACTTTTATTTTTTTTTTTTTTTTCATAACAGTTCGTAAAGAAATCTGCTAGTAATGTGTTAGGTTGCTCTGCAGGTAGACTTTTTGATCCTTAAAATACACCACTCCTTAATTTTGTTTTTCTTCTCTTTAAATATTTCCTTTAAACTATTTGTAGTACTTACACTTGCCGTATTATGTAGATACGCGAGCGCGCGCGCGCGCGCGTGTGTGTGTGTGTGTGTGTGTGTGTGTGTGTGTGTGTGTGTGTGTGTGTGTGTGTGTGTGTGTGTGTGTGTGTGTGTGTGTGTGTGTATTGATGTTATAATATGATAATTAATCACCAGATTAAATTCGTCCAAAATCTCCAGGGAAGCAACTCGAGCCTACGCACAGGCTTTTCCGCCCATGTAGGCTCATTTCCTAGGCCACTTTAAATTTGATGTGTATAATATTTTTATGTATAATGTTGTTATGTAAACATTTAAATAGTATAGTAACAAGACAATATAAATTTAATAGTAAATTTGCAAGCATGTAAATATTGTTTGGAAATAAATTATGATTGAATTAAATTCAATTCTAATTAACCTTTACTGGCTGGAACTAGATATTTTCAACAACATTTATATGCAAATACAAGTAACTTAGCTACCGTGGGAAAGGTTGACTCGAATCCATAGTTGGATCTGTGACAGTGTCAGAATTCAGCCCCATTTCACCTTCCGCTTGTTGTTATATCTCAACTTCACATTCTGAACATGTTTATAAAAGTAAAATTGTTTACAAACGTAATGACTGTTTATATAAAAAAGTATATTTTTCAATACTAAGCGAACTATTTATGTACTGAACGTACTGATTATCTGTTACAATATCCCACTATGAATACGTTCACGTAGTTATAAACTGCGACAATTGTTAATATTAAATTAAAACGTATTACGGTGGATGAACTAATGGCAGATTTTAAATAAACAAAAGACCATGATTGAATGCAGTATCATTTTCCTCAGAACAATGCCTCCTTTGTGTAGGTGCAATTGTTATCAAACGCGAGAGTCGACTGTCATCGATTTGTTTTATCGCCATGATTAACGACCGGGGAGGAATTAGATTCGCCCGAGTCCATCGATAGCCCCATAAATAGTTAGGATCGAGTGAGCGTGGTGTCGGGTCGCGCACAACTCTATCCGCGGCTCTCATGATCTATCGTGGCCGACCGACGTCCAATTACCTCGGCAAAAGTAAACATTTCTCAAAAGAGATATTTGATTGAATTTTACGTCGGTCGCTGACAAAGGATGGGGCTAGCTATCCTTCGGCTAATGAGGAAAGACTTTTTGTTTTAGGGTCTATTAAAAAGCAAAATCCTCGCAGCGGGGGAGGCCATATTTTATAAGTATTAATTCGCCGCCTCACGAATGGACGGGCGGCCTGCTCGGCCGCGATATTTGGAGTTGCCATCGCTCCTCCACTGCCCACAATGTTACGAGCGTTTCGCTCTTCTCTATCCACCTAGGGGCCTTTACAGCGTGTCTCCAAGATCAATTGAATTTTACAGCTGGACACGTCGGTAGATGTTAGTATCGTGTGAATCCGCTTATGTGTTTGGAAATTTGTATCATAATCTTCAGCAAATCGAAAGAACACTACAATCGTCATCAACAGCTATCGACTGTCCCGTCCTAGTTCGGTATTTAGAGAAACCTCGTTTTTAATAGAATAAACTGAAACGATTTTGTTTTACACTAAATACTTTATAAAAATCGTTGTTTGTTGTTGTGTTAAACCTGAAAGCTACTAACTACACTAATGTTTATTTACATGTATTTTAACAAAACTGAGATTTGCAAAAAGACTATTATAGCTTTAATTCTTTATTTATTACTTTTAGTTCCACAACTTTCATATAATACACGATTGACTGAAAAGATGGAAATCTTTACAATAAATAATAATCCTTTACAAAATGTCATTACAGCGTACTTTATACTATGAACGCCGGTACATGTATAAGGTATCTGTATCGTAAAAGTACCTATAACAGTAACCTGTACTGAGTAATTTCGGTTTGCGGTAACTTATACTATAGGAACAGACGAGTACTCGGTATAAAGTATATTTTGCAATAGTCCTGACCTGAACAGTAAAGTTATCAAAGAAGTGAGTGAGTTGCCGAGCTTTGAGGGGTCCTGAATTGTGTTAGTTTGCTGTCACTACGAAGCAACACCGCCCTGGGCAGTCTGGCGATTTGCGTGTTAAAACGATCAGTTTCCTGTTACGTAAATTAACAAAACCTGCTCAATGTAATCTGTGTTAAAAAGTAAACGTTTTAATTAGAGTTTTACCAAATTAAACGCTCAAAATTACACTAAGTGTTCTGCTACGTAACCTTGCCGAATTTAGTAGACCACCCGGTCAAGAATAAAAGTTAATTTAGAAATTTAATAAAAACTTTACTTTCATGCTATTCAAAACATCAAATATAAAACAATCAAATGACAGTACACCCATTTGTATAAACTGTATTGTATGTAAAAACGCAGAAATAAACAAGCTAAATTTTAATATAACCCTCGTTATTGTAGTTCTGTTATTTAGTTTGTGGTCAACTTGCATTTTTTGTATATCTATACTTTTTTACCCATCAAGATTTAGCTTTGGTCTTGATTTGTGATTTAAACAACTATTTTGTTCAGTACACTGTTATAGTTTGATTAAATTTTGTTTTAGTTAAATAAGCTCCATATAAACTGTATTTAACATACTTCTTTATTGGTGAAGATTTTGTTTATTACTGTATAAACTTCCTGGTGATTCATGGTAGTAATTTTACTTTAGTATATACTTTAGTGTGTCTGACCTGATCTTTTCCCTCGTTTCATTATTTCAGAAGTAGCCTACTATAAGATTACTATTTTATATCTAATATTTCAAAATGTTCGCAGTGGAAGGCCCCCGGACCTCTCTACTGATCTGGCGGGTTTTACATATCTCCGACCACGTTGTTCCGGCCACCCCTAGACAAGGTTTCTGGATGTGCCACTGATTGGTACATATTGTTCAAGTTATTTTATTTTATTAATCAAGTTGCCCATGGAAAGTTTGTCTTTAATGGCCTATTGGCTGAGGTATGACACCTTGTTTTATATTGTCACCGAACAACTACTTATTAATACAGAACCGTATGATAGCTACTAAAGTACGTATGAATAGCCTACAGATTCTAGTTGTTTCGTCATACAGGATTCATTTCGAAAATGTAAAATTGCATAAGGCGTCACTTTCATAGCTGGGGCACTGTGGAGTTGATGAGCAGAGCTGGATTCCTATAATAAGAATGTGTTAAATATTTCACCATTGTTACTCAGAAACCGGTAAATTTAATAGTACATTTTTATACTTTGGGAATCATTCTTTTTTTATTTTTCAGCGATTTTGTTTCCAATATGGTGATTTAGGGGGAAATATGATTATTAGCTACGAAAATAATAAATAAATCAGTCAAAATACCAATGTTTAAACTTTTTAAGCACATCGTGTTTTGTTTTTCTAATTTTATGGATAGTAAAGGAAAGATTGTAATGAAAATGAGAAATAGACTTTAACGCAAGGTTAAACAGAAGGATTTTTTTTCATTAAATCTTTGTATATTAGAAGTGATTATTATTATTAATGTAATGTAATTGTTATTGGAGTAATGTATGATTGTGTGTGAATTTTCTTTTAACAAAAATAACAATAAAATATTAGTAAACATTTTATAATCTTTTGTATTTATTAGCGCAGTTCTTCAACTTAATATTATATAAATATTTACAGATTTAGAATTATTAAACTAACTAGAAAATATAAAGAAGAAAAATTACTGTTATTGAATAATAAACAGTGAACAAATACCTCACAGTTGATGTTTCGTCAGAAATAAAAAAGGGTAAAAATAGATTTGCCGTATTGATTTAACGTATAATATATAACAGGATGTATATATATATATATATATATATATATATATATATATATATATATATATACATACACGTTATATATTAACGTTATACTACATTATTAACACCTTTTAATTTATAACAACTTTCTATTTTGTTCTGATTGTGTTCCCTGGAATGTACAGCGAGGGGCATGCCATCTCCATAAAATATTATAACGGTTAACTCTCATTCTAATACGAAGAGGGTTAGAGTTTTGGCCTGTATATTGTTTATTACAAAAATTACAATTTAGCCTCTATATTATTTTACTTGAATGGAATTTAATAGCTCCTTTAATTCGATACGTTTTATTTATGTTACTGCTATCATTTTGACAACAGGATATGACTTTGCATGTACCACAACGTGATTTTCAAACATGGTTTACAACCGTTAAATTTTTTCTCCGAGTTTTTTTTAAGATTGGTTTGGACTAATTTATTTCTAAGATATATTGGGTCTTCTAAAGATGACCCGAGGTGGTTTTGAAAATATATCTTTAGTTTTCGATGGTGATTGTGGAATACGAAAAGCTGTTACGATTGTAAGGTTTATTTTAATTCAATCCGGGGTAGAATTCGAAGAATAAGTTAAGGTTCATTAAGAGGAAAATATTTGTTATAATGAACATTTCTTGCCTATTAAATTGATTTTTTACAAATTTGTCATGCTAATTTAACTTCTTGAATGTGTTAGCTAATTTGTTAATATAATGTGTGAAATCAGTCTTTTTGCTGCAATTCTTTGCTCGAATAGCTAAACTTTGTGGAATACTGTTTTGACATTTGTAGGATGGAAGGTAGTATAATTTAGGTACTGCATAGTATTGGTATCTTTAACATGAATTTTTGTTTTAAGAAAACCTTCTTCTAAAAACACACTAACATCTAGGAAAATTATTACTGTGCAGGAATACTGCCAAGTGAAATTTAATGTAGAAAATTTGTTCAGGGAATTTAGAAAATTTTTGAGGAGGTCTGCACCATGTTGCCATATAAAGCAATTATCATCAATGTAACGATACCAGATCAGAGGAAGCTGGTTTGGGAATTTAAGAAATTTTGTTCAAATAAGCCCATAAAAAGATTTGCTTAATAGGGTGACATTCGTCTTCCCATAGCTGTAAGTTTATTTGTAAATAGAAATTATCTATGTATTTAAAACAGTTCATTGTTAGGATAAGATCATAAGGATAAACATTGTTTAGGATAAAGTGTTAAAAGGAAGAGAGTAGAGGGCTTTGAATGTGCAGATCTATTATCAAGTAAATGTTTAGTTGCGTTTATGCCTTCATCATGTGGGATGTTGGTATACAGTGATGTGACATCAATTGTGACAAGGATTACATTTTTCTTTGTGAAGGTTGGTTAGTTTGGCAAAGTTTAACAAGAAAATCATCATTATTTTTTAAATAAGATGGAATTAGTTTCACGAGAGGCTTCAGTCGGTGAAACTTAATATTCTTTCAGTATAGCTCCCATAACTAGAGGCAATTGGGCATCCTAGTGGTGGTTTAACGTTTTAATGAATTTTTGTAAGTGTATACAATGTTGCAGTTCTGGGGAATTTCGGTGTCAGTATGATTACTGTTCTCTGTGATAAATTTTCATCTTCTCCTCGTTTATCCAAGAAAAGTTTATATTGTTTTGCTCTTTTTTGGGTCTATTTGTAGGAATTGGAAAATTTCATCATTAGCCAGTTTAACAAGTAGGCTTCTGGCATCAAAGTCAATATTCAAGTCTACTATTTTTCAAATAAAAATAAAAGCTCTTTGTATGTGCTCGTATTTATTTTTGTATAGTAAATATTATAACTGAAAAATTGCGTTTAGTCATCAAGTATGATTTAAAATACGGATTATCACATACCAGTTTAGCTTTAAGTATAAAATGAGTGCAATGGAAATTTAACTTTCTTTCTCCAACATTATAGGGAAATTGCCTTAGAATGGTGTGTGTATATTATTTACTGTCCCTTAGAGTTTTTCGACCTTTTGTAGATTTGACACCGGGTTATCGTCAAATTACTTGTTATGGAAAATTTTTTATTTTCTGATAAAAGACTAATTATTAGTTAGTTTAAAGAGTTAATCTTAGTTTATTTTTCTTTCCTACTTTATCCATTCATGTTTAGTGTATATTGGATTAATTTTTAAATATTATTAGTTACATGTATCTATATATATATACATTACATTTATCTATATATACTTGCTCCAGCCGGAGCAAGTACTTTTTGCGATTCAATGTTTATTGAAATTAAATAAGGCTATTGCCATTTATACAACTTTAATGTAAATAAAAGTCATTCGACATGTATTTGGTCTTATTTAAACGCATATGTGACAGATACGGCCAAATACAAAATAATTGAATTGTAAAAAGTGAAGGCTCTGTGGTGTAATGGTAGCACATTCACCCGGCAAGTGACAGATCCGGGTTCGAGTCCCGGCGGAGCAAGTACTTTTTGCGATTCAATGTTTAATGAAATTGTATATATATATATATATATATATATATATATATATATATATATATATATATATATCTACGTTGTTGATAAAATTATCACTGCCACTTGCCCGTGATTCTTTCTCGGACGATTTTGTCTGACTACAATTTCAATGAGGAGTGATCAGAAAATCTTATCGTTTGTTTGTTTTTCATCAAGATCTTAATTTGAATTTTGATTCAAATAAAATATACCGCTAGGTGTACTATATGTTACTAATACTTACATTAAATCGAGGTCGGGTTCGGTGAGAACCAGGAGACTTTTCTAACAACGGAAAATATCAAATACGAAAGTAGCACAAAGCAACTTACTGTTCCACAGGATCAGCGCGTTCCTATAGCGAGCCATAGTACTACAATTAAAGGAAAGCGCAAAGCTAGCACATCATGTTGGCTATAACAGTTGACAGGCTGTATTACAAGTGTTTGAATTGTCATAATGCAAAGTTTTAGAAGATTCATTTGGAAACCAACGGAAAAATAGCTATGTAATGATATGTTCAGCGTGCGATTTTACAAGGACTATAGTTTTAGTAAAGAGTTAATTGCAGTAAAACTGGTAAATAATGCACAATTTCGTTATTTGGAAGCTTCATCAATTTTATTATGATAATGGAAATATTAGCAACCTATTTGTTGATATTTTAGCTATAAAAAATTTAATTTCGATTTTGTAAAATATATATTGCAAAATTGTGATATTTATCTTATTTTATAATCTCTGGAATAAGTTTGACATATGTACGCCATGACCTATAGTAGTCATTTGTCACAATTGTGAACGCACATTTGTACCCTATCATACAGGTAGGCACCTAAGGTGTTAGAACAGAAATTATGTCACTAGGTCATGTTTAAAACACTGCATTAACATAACTAACCTCAAAAAGTATTAAAGGCTTCTCTGTTTTCCTGCTCCACTGACCTCCGCTGTTTGGAGGTACTGAGCGTCCAAAAGAGATTCATTCCACGGAGAAATACATACCATCAGCAAAGTCAATCTTGCCTACGTACAAATGAAGATTAGTGTAAAACTTTGAGCTCAATTCGTTTAATATATATTTTCATGAGTTTTAAGCTTTTCCAGACAAATCCAGTGGGCGGATATGGACCATCAAACTAACTCAATATTGCCCACTTAGAAATGGAAATTTGTGCCAAATGTTGTACTTTGTTTCAAGTAATGAGGGCATTGCTTTACGAAGTTACTTCAAGCTTTCTGCCCATTGACCTTTTAACTTCAAAATCATAAGTTTTAGACTTGACCGAGAATAACCTATGTGCCCAGTTTCATGCCTCTTTGCAGGACCTTTTCAACAAAACTTAATGCACAGACTCACACATATACCAACAATACGATTCGTAGAAGGACCTATCCGGTACTTAATAAATATATACACGTTAAAATTAACATAAATTAGGAATATTTTTATACGTAGAAACATTTTAATTACTGCTTATATGGCAATCAAATCAGGTTTATATATGGTATAGTGACTATTTTATCTCAGAGGTACCGTAGTTGGTTATCAATGGTATAGCTGATTATACTTTATAGTATTTTGGTTTCATTTTAATACTTGAGTATTTCAGTTTTATTTAAACAACTTCTAAATGCTGTTAAGTCTAATGAATAATTGCATTGTTTATGTTATTGGTAACTAGCTGTTTCCCGCGGCTTCGCACGCTTTTCGTAAGCGTTACCCGTGTATGTGCACTTCTGGCTCAAGTAAATTATATTTCCAACGCCAATGTAGAGTTTGCTTTGTTACCACGATCAAGAAAATCTGTATATGTTTACAGCCATTGTACACGTACATGTGTTTTATTATAAAGTGGTCTAACACTCAAGCTTTAAGTTCAACCAGAAATTTATCTTCAAGACAAATATACATATACATCATAACTTAGCGCCTTCAAATAGTGTTTGGCTATTAAATATTCGTAACTGTCTCGTAATTGCAGTTTATAATGTGCAGGCGCTTTGAAAACTATTATCTTTGGCAACGCCACCTGAAGGCGAGTTACATCAATAGACATAGCATAGAAACCTTCTTCGTGGAAAAATACATATACATACAAATTTTCGTAATGAACGGTCAAATAGTTTACGATTCCATAAAGGACAAACACACAAACATTCATTCATATATATATATATATATATATATATATATATATATATATATATATATATATTCATTAAATTTGTATAAATGGCAATAGCCGAATTTAATTTATTTCAATAAACATTGAATCGCAAAAAGTACTTGCTCCGCCGGGACTCGAACCCGGATCTCTCACTTGCCGGGTGAATGTGCTACCATTACACCACAGAGCCCTCACTTTTTACGATTCAATTATTTTGTATTTGGCCGTTTCTTTCACATATGTGTTTAAATAACCAAACTAACATATGATCGGAAGACCAAATACCTGTCAAATGACTTCTGTTTACATTCATTAAATTTGTATAAATGGCAATAGCCGAATTTAATTTATTTCAATAAACATTGAATCGCAAAAAGTACTTGCTCCGCCGGGACTCGAACCCGGATCTCTCACTTGCCGGGTGAATGTGCTACCATTGCGATTCAATGTTTATTGAAATAAATTAAATTCGGCTATTGCCATTTATACAAATTTAATGAATGTAAACAGAAGTCATTTGACAGGTATTTGGTCTTCCGATCATATGTTAGTTTGGTTATTTAAACACATATGTGAAAGAAACGGCCAAATACAAAATAATTGAATCGTAAAAAGTGAGGGCTCTGTGGTGTAATGGTAGCACATTCACCCGGCAAGTGAGAGATCCGGGTTCGAGTCCCGGCGGAGCAAGTACTTTTTGCGATTCAATGTTTATTGAAATAAATTAAATTCGGCTATTGCCATTTATACAAATTTAATGAATGTAAACAGAAGTCATTTGACAGGTATTTGGTCTTCCGATCATATGTTAGTTTGGTTATTTAAACACATATGTGAAAGAAACGGCCAAATACAAAATAATTGAATCGTAAAAAGTGAGGGCTCTGTGGTGTAATGGTAGCACATTCACCCGGCAAGTGAGAGATCCGGGTTCGAGTCCCGGCGGAGCAAGTACTTTTTGCGATTCAATGTTTATTGAAATATATATATATATATATATATATATATATATTGGCTGATATATATATATATGCATTCCAAATTTAAATAGCGAGTTTCTGCAAATTATCACTGCAGAATTTTTAATGACACAGTAAATTAATAGTGGGTTGTTGGAAATGAAATTGTTGATTTTTTAACGAATCCTGATCTGTCAATCGTGTAGTTGGCATATATTAATTAATCGATTCTTTCTTCTGTCTATTACGTTAGAAGGATCGGCTGTACCATCCCCGTTCGGGCAGTTTGTGAAAGGGAGGATCGGATACCCGATGCTCGAGGTACGCCGCCCACTCCATGTTCGCGTAATTGATAAATACCATGGAGAAGCATGTTCGGCTTCCGTAGAGCGCAGAGCTAGCCGCGCGAGCGACGCGGGCGTAATTATGTGATGTGGGATGTGACTGTCCGTAAATCCAATTTACAGAGTACGAGCAGTGCCCGCTGGGAGCGCTGCGCTCGCCGGCTGCAAGATGGCGACTGGTCAATTACGTGATAATTAATATGAGTAGATGATCACCGGCCGGCCACCGCCAGTAATAATAACATAAATAACATGAATAACATTACATTGATATTCTCTGCCCTCGCCTAAGTTAATTAACAAAAGCTGTTAATTTGGTTTTTAATGTATCCCGGCCAGGGTTGGGAGCTGGTAACAAATTGGCTGATAACGGAGTAGTTTAGGGCAAACCTCGACCTGGAGATCGCCAGATAACTCGGGCCCTGTTATTTAAAATATAAATTGTTGTGTGTTCGCCTATTAAAACGAAGTACGGGTTTTAAACACGGTTCGATTATTCGATTTTGCTACAGAAAATGTTCAACAGTTACATCTTTAGTGATTAGGATAAACGCATCTAAACATATGCTTAACATGTTATTCAAAAATATTTACTTCTTTCTTACCCATAGCAAAATTGTTTCTTACTTTAAATGGGAAGTGTGGAATGACATCAATGACGTGATGGATTTTTTAATAACACTTTGAAGCCTAAATAATTAATTATTTAGGCTTAAAAGTGTTACTAATTAATTATAAAATTATACTGCTTATGGATCAATTAAATCTGAATTTATCGAGTTTTCTTGCTACAAGAAATTGATTTCTGACAGCAAGACTAAATTAACTAAAAATTACACGACACAAATAGAATTTGTTTAGTTTAGTGTGTATATACTGTGTATTTATTTGTATATTAATGTTTATTATTTGCCGATGGCGTAGTGTAGCGAGTACAACGGTTATCGCAAGATAATCAGATCAAGTAAAGTCGAGCGTGACTGATGCTTGGATGGGTGACCGCTGAGCGATCCTGTCCTTGCAAGCAGCTCACCTGCCCGGCCATTGGTGGTGGTTCGGAAGTCACCTTTAAGCCGTCCCCTGGTTAAATGTCAGAGAGGGCTTCTTAGTCCTAACTTCGCCTAGCAGAATAAGACATCTTTATTTTAATTTACTTTTACTCGTATATTGGCATTTTTACTTAATAGGAGACGATTTAAAGAACTAACTTAACACCAACATTGTATAACGCTTTGCGAATTCCCTAAGTGCCATTTTAATAAAATCAAAATGGATTTAGAAGTTTATTTACTTATTGAATTATTGTAAGGAATTAGGTTTACCAATCTTTGAAGTTACAATTTAAACTGCCAATAACCAGATTTTTTTATAAACACAGTTTTCTTTTATTTGAAAAAGTTTTTCCATGTTACGTAATGTCCAGTATTCATATTTTAAATTCTGTATAGTGCAGGAAACACCCGTTTTTTTTTTATCCAAACGAATATGTTCATGATATGTTGATTTGTTTATTTGGTTGCCTGACAACACCGCCCCCCTCATTTGATTTTGTGTTTTGTAATAGCTCTCATAACTCAGTGGCTGGAAAAATTGATTTAATTAAGTAACTTAAAATTGCAATTAAACCACATTCAACGTCTGGGTACATATAATTTATTCAAGGGTGATTCTAACAGTTGAGTAGAATCTGGATCTTTGCAGCAATTCACTTGTGACATAAGATTCCGGTGTTTGAAATTAATGGAATATTAATCAAAGCCAGATGTCTCAGGTCAAATATTTAGGAAAGCTGGTACAACGGTATTCGACCATGGCATTATCAGACCGATTAGAAGTCCGCTTAAAACCCAAGTGGTATAATGAGCTTGGGTATTGACAACCGCACTCATAGAAAGTCTGAGTTAGCAGTCGTAGAGTACAGCCATTATGTTTTAGAATCTGTTGATCTACATGTCAGAGATATTGCTCTCCAAAGTTCATACCTGGCAGTCATCCCAGGGTTACGAGGGTTGGAAGTTTTGATGTATTTCTCGAAGTCAGTTATCTCAGATCCAGTATTTGAAAGAGTTAAGACTATGGTGTCTGACCACGGTATACTTTATGCTGGCTACACGTGAAAAGTATAGAAGGGAAACTGTTATAAAGAACGTCGGTACCCAAAACACTGATGATTTCTGATTCCCTCACATAGTACAAACCCCATGAAAATCCAAAAAGTCTCATGAGCATCTTCTACCTGTTATAGCTAACGGAACGGGAAGGTCGAATACCATTGCTCTAAGCTACGAGACGACAGTACTTTACTTCAGCTGAAGATTCTGCTATTGTCCCGTTATTTCAACCGAAAGTGATTTAGTTTTCATTGGTGAAACATTATCTTTAAGGACCAGATTGCCTTGGACAGTGACAAGAGGCCGTCACACACGAACGACTCGCCCTCCCCTGCTTGGCCAGTTAGCGTCAAGCATAAACTGAAAACAATGAACGCAGAAACCAATAAAAACATTCCCAACGGTTGTGTGTTTTGAAATTCATTAAATGTGGCCAGTGGCGACCCAGGCACTCAACACCGAGATCGTTTGTTATCGGCGTTTAACGAGCATATTATGCCCTTGTCTACAAATTAGGGCCGTCCCTTCCTGACCCTTCGCCTTGCCACATGGCTTGAATAAACATACTGCGGCGGCCAGTCTTAACTAATAGCGAATTTAATAACTGCTTTGCAATGTAAATTTTTGGATGACCGAAGAGCGGGCCAATCTCGCGGGAAGTTCTCTGATTGGAGTAAACCCTGCGGGAGGTTTCTCGCGGCCAATTTTAGACACCTCTGTGTCCTAAAGATGATATTTCCAAATCGATTAGGCAACTATAACTCAATAACGTAATCTGAATATATCCTATTTAGTTGTCAATTAAAAATAGCCACTCATAGTAATTAAAGGGATAATCCATAAATTAACAGTTATGACTTAATTGTCCCAATAGTTGTAATTTAACAACTATTTCACAATTGAATGATTTTGAAAGTCGTTCATTACAGTTTTGGTCTGAAAAAGCCCAGTTTTATATCCTATAATTAGAAACGTAAAATTTAAAGTAGGCTTGTGTTTTCGTTAATACGAGTAGCATAATCTCAGAATTCATAAAGAACATAAATACATTTTATTATTACTAAGTTTGAGGAGTTTATACACAGATTACTATATTTTACACGATATTATGACAGATTTATAAATACAACAAAATATTGGATTTAATCTTACACAATTTTACAAGTTCTGTTAAACATTTGATACCTGTAAGCACTCGTCTATAGATTGTGTGAGTTCGTTGAGTGTATGGTATTTTAATGGACTGGAGGATTAAACTTTATGTCATAAACTTGCTAAGCCCACCAGTTTGCTTTGTATTTTAATTTTTTTTATTCTTACCTATAAATAGACATAAATTAATAGGAAAAGTATATTAAGAATAGGATTAAACACCTTTAACAATCTGCATATAACTACGACTATAATAATATTGCACATTCAAATGTAATGAACAAAATCCTTTCAAAACAATTTTTAGGTTTTACAAAATTAAATATTATTTTTTGTAACAATGTGTAAGAGAAATCATGATAGAGACCTCATAAAGCGTTCAATAAAAAACTTATAAGTCTAATTTACCTTTCCGTGTAAGAACTAAACATAAAAGGGGACCGCGTACATTACGTATATAACGAAGAGATCTTTTTCATTTTTATCATGTTTTAATTTTATACGTTTTTAAACTAATAAGATCCTGAGTTTTATCTAGAATAAATCGAGTTTTCCTGTATATAAATAATGCTAAAATAGGTGTTACTTAGAAAATTATAATTTAAAAATATTCTATTTATATACAAAATTACAGGATTTTTCAAGAATCGTTTGATGTGTGCGAACATTACTATATATATTGGCACTATCTATTTTTACTGGCATGCCTGCCATGGGATAGGAAAGCAAGAAAATTTATATCGTTCATGAATATTGATCAAGTTTAAATGAATTCCTTTTCATAGCATACTAAGGCATACATGAAATGGTTATACATAGCTTATGCAATATTTCAATTTCTTCCTCACTAATGATTATTTCCCCTGATTCCTAATTTCCTTATTCCTTCTATCCACCTCACTTATTACGAGTAATTTAAAACATGTAATAACGTACTTCGGGTAAATTAGAGGGCGAGCAGACATGAACTGGATGAAAGCGCAGCACAAAACCTTAATGAAAACGTTTAATGAAATCGAGCACAAATAACGCAAGAGAAAAATTCCGCTCTTAATAGCCTCTAAAATTAAAGTTCCAATGGTAAGGAAAATGGGTAATTAAGAAAACCAATAACGTGTTTTTGTGATCAGGCCGTGAACCCATCAGCAGGTAGATCGTTGCCGAGGGCCACACTCGCTACCCCAACAATATAATTCAATAATTATAAGAGTTTCGGCTGTTGAGTCGATGGAGCGGATAAGCCAAACCCAATTAGAAAGTGAACAACTCGAGTTCCTCCCACTTCGCGCCCCGGCATCGGCATATCAGGCCGGGACCAGGCATAGTCTCCAGAAACTGCTGTTTCGTATATCAGAGAAAGTGTTTCCAGAGTTTTCTGTTTTTCATGATAATTGGAAGGTCGAAAATCATGTTTGTTCTTAAACGGATCACATTAGGTTACTTCTAAGTTATTTAACTGTGTTAGAACGTTCTAAAACTACCACAATGTGAAAACCTTTCACATTGTGCGTTAATAACTCAATTCCCAAAATTTAAAATTGTTCCGATTTTTCGATAATCATGCTCTAAGACATTCGATTCAAATGGACCAAAAAGACGATCCATAAACATAACCTACTGTATAATAAATAAATAAATATACATGCACTCCCTGTGTAAGCGCAGCTTCCTAGACAGGTCTTCTGAAGAATTAAATTGACAGCGATTGTGTGGCGACGGTGGAGCGGTACGTGGACCCGGTCCACTGGGACTGAACCGCAGAGAGGCGAGGATGGTAGTTCACATTAGGCGGTATTTTGACAAGTAGGCGGTTTAATATAATTAGCGGACAAGTAGGTCTGTCAGCGCTCAAGAGGTCCGGCTTCGCATAATTGAATCTGCCAATCAACGGTTGTACCCACACGCACAAGCACAACCATGTGCGCGCTTATGTCAAACAACTCAATGAGGATTTCAGTTTTAGTCTCTAACACGAACTAAGCTATACAGGTTCATGGTTATCTTAAAAAATGAAACTTTGCACATCAATATAGGAACTAAAAATTACTTTTTCATCACTCTATGATAAAAATGGATTCTTTCCAAATACAGCTTAGACCTGTAAAAGTCTGCTGAGTATCTCTCTCCCAAACATTACTTTCCCTATGTAACGAATTCTTTCCTTATGTAAACATCTCTTCCCCTATATAAACAATTACAGTGATTCCCTATTTTCGCAGGGACAAAGTGATGTCCTATCTTCAAACAGTTGTTTTAACACCAAAATGAATTATAAAACAATGTTACGTTTGCTTATGGATGAATAATTACTAGACTATGAATGTCAGATGATATTTTAAAGGATTCGTGTTAGTTGTATATTATGATGAAAAGTATCCAGCCCCGTATTGAAAGTTCTATTGTGGGGCTCGATAGCATTTTCATGCACGGCATTGCATTGCATCGCTCGTAAATGCAATCTTGCCCCGCAATAGGTCACTTCACTAATAATGAAACGTACTAATTCCTTAAAACCTTAAACGTATTGAAAATCACATTACATATATCGTTTAGGCAAAAACAGTAATATGACAAATTATACCACTTTGATAAAAAGATTATGGCTATTTTAAGATTTCGAATATTTCTGAAATATTTATTGATAGTTGTATTATTTGATATTATTAGATATTATAAAAGCTACGTACTCAAAAATTGAGTTTAGTGTGATTATAGCATGAAACTTTTCAATTTTGCGATATTGTTTCCACCAATTAAAGTTTTTGAAGGGTCTAAGGAAAAATTGTCCTCGTCAGGGTTGTATGTTTTTATCCAATATTTTCAATATTTCACTCACGAACTGTACCTTCTTAAAGGCCAAAAAGTAGTGTCTTTCACCCTGCTATATAATATATAAAAGAATTAATTCGCTCCTCTTCTCTTACTTTCCAAGAGAATCTTTTTCTGAAAAAGGTCCTACTCTACTTTTCCATGTTACGTGAACTTCCGTTAATTTAAGTTATTCTCAGAGGAACATATGGTAGGTCTTCTGTAATCGTGTAGCACGATTTTTTTAAGTAGGTGATGCAAAGTTTTTTTGTATATTTCTTATTGAAAGGCCAGATTAATATCTAGAAGATTTTTTCAAAAGTTTATCTTGTGTTTTTTCACCACACTTTAAAACTGTTTTTACCGCTAGTGCTGTGTTATCGTTTTGAAAAGCCGCGTTATACCGCACACATATAAAACACTTGAACGAAGGTGGTTTTTGGTTCTTGGGTTCATGTTCGGTGATATTTGATCATCTCTATCCAATAACACATGATTATTCTACATGATGGTCTATACAAGAAATACGACTGTATTAGTCTTTCCACATGAAGTATTCCTGGTAGTGATCAATAATTCATGGAACATTTTTTCGTACAATTTCTCGACATCTCTGACATCGACTTCCACAGTGTTTCATTGTTTTTAACTGCATAGTTATCTATTTCGTAACTAAATATCGGATTGATGACTTACGTCTGCGTAACATAAGACATCTAAACAGCCAAAACTACCAATTTAAGTGTGAAAGTTAACAGCGGCTGCTGACAATTCCATTAGAGCCGTACATCCAGAGCGTGACCCGTGCCATTTAGCCCTTATCACAGTCTGGAGTAGCAGGACCTCCTAATTACCGTACGTTGGTCGACTCCTGTAATTGTATAATTGTGGCCCACACTGGGGAATGTAGTACGAGTATTTTAATAATGTCCTAAAACCGATCCTGCCGTTAGTAAGTCGGGGTTTCCAATGAGATTCTGATTACTCTCATTATCCCCACTAATTGCTCCAATCTTCGCCCCGGATAGCTTCAGATTACTTAATAACCCAGTGTCGTATCTGACGCTACACGTGTTGGTTTCCTCCAAACTTCTTCAGAGTCGAGCGTCGTATGCAGATATAACCGCAACATCAACCATTACTGCGGTTGCCCACTTTGTTTAAGCACAATCCGGGGGGGGGGGAATAAAAAAGAGGGGCTTTTTCTATACTAGTTTCAAAATGTGATTAATATTTCTTAATGTTCAACTTAGAGATTAGGGATTGTTTTTGTACGACAAATGGATTTTATTTTTGTAAAACCCTCGAACTTTTGTCAAGTATTACTGTTGCAATATCATTTTAATTAACATATAATAACTTGCTAAAATTGTATTTTCTAAAGTTGCCTAACACCGTATCTCAATTAAAAAACCGTATCGTTATCGTCCAAAAATTAGAATGATTTTATTGAAATGTTCGATAGGTATTGTTTAAATCTGAAACAGTAATATACCTGCGAATTAATTAGTCTTATTTAAATATATATATATATATATATATATATATATATCAATAAACATTGAATCGCAAAAAGTATTTAGATATATTATAAATTTTAATATTTAGACTTTAAAAATGTATGCAAGCAAAGAATTCTTTGCTTGTATACACTTGTTGTATCCTTTTTGAAAACGACAATATTAGTCGAAATATTAAAGGATTGTGTGAAGTCTTTTTCTTTTATTGTTTAAAGAAGCCTCTGCGCTTTTATTTTTTGCATACATATATATATATATATAAAACATTGTTCCGATTTTCTGATAATCATGTTCTAAGACAATCGACCTAAATGGACCAAAAAGACGGTTACTTTTTTAATAACATATATAACACACCCAATAACTGCTTATAATCTAAAAATTGTGTTTTTTTAAATAAAGAAGTAGTTTTCTCAACAACATCATGATTTTTTTCAGTACTTGATATTTACTATATACAAATACGGGTTTAAAATAGATATGTATCTATAGACCTAAAAAGACGTTTTGGTTTACTTTCTAAGCGGAGAAATTATTACCACGTGAGGCAAACGAATTATATTTCTTACTTAATAATTTAAAATTATATAACCGACTCCCAAAACTTACATGAAACTGACTTTTAATGCCAAAAATTATTTTTCTGTCTTTTTTACAAATTTATGACCTTCTAAACTATTTATGACAAATTACAATTAAGCTGTTATATATGAAGTTATGTAAGCAACACAGGTAAAACGCTAAATGGAGCGAGATAAGACAAACTGTTGAACCTTTTTGCCTTGTTTTGGTGTCAACTGTAATCCGTAGTAGAGCATAAGTCACACCTCAAGGTGGGGAGACTATATTATAATATGTGAGGCAGGAGCTACTGGAAACTGTGTAATCGCGATGAGTGGGTCCGAGGCCTCCCACGTGCTCGGGGGGTGTCCACTTTGTTGTAGTTGATGGGAGATAGCGGTCGCCCGGAGTGTCGCTACACGGGCTAGGAGGGCATGTCTCCGGTGAAATAATGACTCTCTACAGTTCCAGTACTGGGAAAGTAATACAGTCATCATCCTGATTTAAATTATACTATGCATAAGTAATAAAAGGTAATGTAAGAATTGCATGCCCGCTTGGTCCGCATACATTAATATTTTTGAGATTTCAAGGACACAATGATGACAGAATGACAAATAGAATAGACTGATTCGGGGTTCAATAGACTAAAATCATTCCAAGAAACGTTGCTATAAAAAGTGTCTCCATATTTATATAGGATGGAACTAAATTCGTAGCATTTATGTAATGCAATGACAAAATATAGAACCCATAATAGGCAGATAGCAAGGACGTAGCCAGCAAAGGGGTTCGAGGGGCCCGGCTCCTCCCAAAATTTTAAATTATTTCTTTTTAGTAAACGATTATTGTTATTTAAATAATTTATTACTACTGACATTTACTACTGAAAGACCGTTATAAACTGCTCAAGAACTTTTTAAGGAACAAAATGGGTCCTTACTTTCTGTCCACTTAAAAATGTCAGTTGTCTTGACTCCCCCCCCCCCACCAAAAAAATGTCTGGCTACGTTCTTGGCAGTAGAAATCTAAATAAACTCCTGCTGGCCTTGAGTGTGAACTTTTTTCAATAAGAATCGCTAAATAGAATTTTATTTATTTTATTTTAATTTAGGTAACCAAGTAATACATAAGTGTCTTCAAAATAGATCAATGTTTAGGAGTTAAGAGGATTAAGAATTAGATATTTTCCTCCCAAAATAGAGAAATGTTTACCTGTAGGACAGAGGAGAATTGTTTGTTACAAAATAGACGTGTATTTGGCAGATTGAAATTTATAGTACACGAGATTTTCTTAACCTCAATACGTTACCAAAATCCTCACGGTTTTTTATTGTTTGGGATGAAATAATAATAAAATAGTCTAAAACTGCTCCCTAAAACCCCAAAAATGACTAGGTATCAATGCATGAGAAACAAATAAAAACTATTAATGCTTGCAATCTGAAGGGTAACAAATTATTTTTTTTTATTAAAAATTTCCTATGTACTCGTATGCATAAATATAATGAATTATTTGATACTTTGCGACAAGAAATACTGTATTTTACCTGTAGGGAGTATTCTTACAAATATGATTTTATTTCCCTTGTGTATATAACCGTGTCTTAAATTATAAAAAAAAGTAGAAACAGAACATATGGAGATAAAAATAGGAGGACAAATTGTAAATTGTATAAGTGTGTGACGGCCTGAAAGGTAAAAAAATTTAAATTTAAATTAAACCGTAGTCAACGTTCGGTTATTGCATGCAATCCTATAGTGAAATGTATCCTTTGGCTCAGCTTTCACTAATTAGAGACATGCTTTAGAAATCGTGTGCTTGGAATTGACACACAACACAGAGGCCTGTAGACATTGTGTTACTTATTTTATTTTATTAACGCTAATGCTCAAAAATCAGGTTACCTTCATAATTCATTCACCGTCAAAACCGAATCTTTTATAAATATACGATTGTGGCTAGAATATTTCTATTGACTTTTGATAATCCGTACATATCAAGTTATGTTTAAAATATGAATTACTTTCTGGAGTTATAAAATACTAGAAAATAGATCAAACTAAGTTCGAATCACTATTATTTGATAGTAGTTCAGTAGTTCTTATTTCCAAATTTAAGATGGTAGAAAATATTGTTATGGTTACATTTTAACTTTCAACAGGCGTTATCTCTGCTTTATCTATTTCCGTTTCTTAATTACAAGATAGGAGGACCTACGCCACATGTCGCATTATAGTCTTCGCTTACACGCAAGATTATGCAAGATCTAGAGAATAGCTCATTTCATTAGGCTGTCTTACTATGTCACATGTTAAAATATTATACGATTGTACTCAGTTTGTTTACAAATTTATTTTTCTGCGATGTTCTCGTTTTTGGTTACCAACAATCCCTGACGCTCAGCCTAACCCCATAGAGTGATATGCACTATCATCATACTCTGTGTTGCTCATGTAGACATTCATTCACACTTTCAAGTCTATAGGTTAGTTCATTTTCGAGATTTCGTGCTGACAGACAGATATTAAAACCTTCCAGCCAATAAAGCCTACGTAATTCCAAATCCATTTGTATCACTCCCTTGAGTTTTGAACATTCAAAGTCTGCTGTAGTAAACTATATTATTCCGTATGGTGGCATGGGTCCATATTATTTCTCTGATGTGTAGCCCAATCTTCTATGTTGCCCTCCTTTCTGAGGCACATACACTAAATTTCAATTATACTGACCAATTATTGTCTACCTAATTTTTTACTTCACTATTCTCTTGTTTATATTTAGATCATTCTTATCGTAAACAACTGTTAAGGGTCCATATCGGGATTCATAGCTGTTAATAAATATAACACTTAACAAACCAGCTTCGTGGTGCGCCGTAAAGTATAATAAAACTGTCTCGCTAACATACGGTACAAGTCTACTATCAAAGGTCCCCTGTTTAGTTCCCTACTCAGGGAGATTGCTTGGTGATTTGAGATTTTATGCAATCAAGATAATTGAAAAGACAATAAACAATAATCTTTATTGATATATTTAGTTGAGAATCTTATTATAGAGCCATGAGAGTACAAGGTCGCTTTGATTTGTAGAACATGTTATAATTAAAGAACTTTTTTCCTGCATAAAATAGGCAGCCTTGCAACCATGACGTTAGTTGACTTTTGAAACGCTGTGCAGGTTCCTTCCTAAGCTGCTCTGATAAGTGGTTAAGAAAAACATTCCTTTGTATGTTGACTTTATTTCATATTTGCTTAAGTGATGAGGCGATAGATTGAAGCTTGAGGAATTGCGAGTTTTATGGTTATGGACGTCTCTGTGTCTGGTTTGATGAGTGGAAGTGGCACCTAATATTATCTCTCGGATGTAGAGTACACTTACTGCAGTAATCTTCAGTTATATATAGGCTTCATGGCAACTCTCTTGGTAATTTAAGGCTGGTAAACATAGTATTGCTCTTTCCTGATGTATAAGGACTCTTTCCATATTGCTGATGAAAGTTCCTCCACAAATTGCTATGCCCCAGATGTGATTAAAATAATGCATTATAGGTTGTTTTTGAAGTTTCCTGGTTGATTTTGCCTTGTTGATATTGTATGTGCTAGAGCTTGACTTCAGTGATGAATCAAACTAATGAACAACAAAGTTATGAAAATGTTTACATAAGGTACTTCAAATTGGTGAGCGTCCTGGACATTGTGATATGGCATTTTAACAGTGATGTAAGGGAAAACGTTGAAATGAACAATAATCATCATTCAACGATTCATTCCTTCCCAGACTACAGTTCGTTAAATAACAAAACTTTTATAACGCAAAACCTTACAAATGAATATTTTCAAATGTTGCATGAACTTAATATGGGTTTCCCCTTTATACCGGAAATAGATAGGAATTAAAATAGAATAGGTAGGATTTCCCTCTATACCGTAATAGATGCCACAATTTTACATATGTACGTATATTTTCCTTATCGAGATATCAAAGGAAACTCAACTTTGGCACTGGATATACTCGTATTGTAGACCAAAAGTAGATTACAAGAGCCGGCTACATACGTATGTGGTTTTTATCGGGACAATAAGGCACCAACCAAACAACTATGGCACCGTAAGTGAATGTAAACGTGCGGAAGTAGACACATTTTAACCGAAGTGGACTTTTCAGTCCTAAGTTTGCATATATTTTTTCTTCGTTGACACAACAAGGCGAACTCTACTACGGTACTGGATGTATCTTAGATCAGAAGTATACTACAAGGGCTATAAGTACACGCTTTTTGACCGAAGTATATTTCCAAGACCCGTGTATTTATTTGAATTTTCTTTATCGGGGCGACAAGACAGACTCAGCTATTGCGACGAGAACTTAATTAATTCTTACCAGAAATGTTTCTTCATTTTCAAAATGTGATATAAGAGTCAGGTTCAATTATGACCTTCTTAACCGTGATTACTAAAATATGTACCATCCCTCTAAAGTTTGGAAAGTGTCACAGGATTCTATAATATTACAACTTAAGCGATTTTCGTAAATAGAGTTCGAATTTAAAACTTAATTATTAGAGTGCGAAGCCGTAGGTAGTTATTTAATATGTTTAGGTTTCATAAATATTAATAGCGTGTAAAATAAGATATATAGCCAACATATATCGTTAAATTGTATAAAAGAACCTGAGAGACCTCAGAACTTAATATTAATCCAAATGTGAGAAAATCAATTTTTGTGGAGTTGCTACTTCAAGGAAACTGTTGCGATATCGAACATATGTAGTCTTTGAGACCGCGTCAGGATCCCGATCTAAAATAAGTCCTTATATTTAAATTTATAGTTACACGGAACAGCTTGACCGAAGTGGCGGCGTTGTCCGTCAAGTCGTCCTTCTCGACAGGACATCCCCCCTAATGAAGATCGGCCATAAAAGCACGGTTCGGAGCCCCGTAAGCCGTCTAATGTTAACGGAAACATTAATCTCCGCGGCAATACGATGACAAGCGTATAATAGCGACCGCTGAAATACGAGCCGGCGTTAAATCCAGGGACTAACAAGACGCCAGGACACACCTACACTTAGGTAAACATCCTTTATTAAATTTAAATATTCCATTCAAGGAGACTCAGTCGTAAAATGAGCGAGAACCGGCTTAAATGGCAGTATGTTGAAGCCGAGAGACAGGCGATTGTGGATGTGTCAAAAGTTTGAAAATTATTGTCCTAAATGTAATTGAAAAGTACGGGTTGGCGCGGCGGGAGGGGGACGCCCGTGGGGGGCTATTTACAACTGGCGTTTAGCCTGCAGTCTTTATGGCAGGGCGGCAGGAGCGACCGAGTCCTGGTCCTGTTTGTCACCAATTAGTCAACTGTGACCTCAAGGAAATCGAAAATTTTGGGATTCACAACTTCAGATGAAAGGTCTGTGTAACTTTAAAGTTCACTGTTCATAAAATAATGCAAAAATCCATGTTTTTATCAAAACTAAAAGTGCAAATTAAACTTATATTCCAAGAAAGACGGTTCTGTTTTCATCATTAATGAAACTGATAATTGTAAAATATTCACAACACAAACTAAAGAGTTGTTAATTATTTTAAGTATTTTATCATTGGATGGTAATAAACAAAGAAAAGTGTGTTTGTGACTATAATAACTTATTTTGTATGGCTGTTGAGCATTGCCTGTAGAAAGAAAATCCTTTGATTACAATCAACTGCACGGTTTCACTGTTGAACATTTCCTGTAGAAATTCCTGTAAAGAGGTGAACTGCATTGTTTAATTGCTGAGTATTTCCGACAGAAACTCTTCTTAATTAAAAACAACTACATTGCTTAAATGTTTAGCACGTTCTAAGAATGTCCGAGATTATAATCTACTGTTTGACTTTTTAACATGACCAAAAGAATATCTTTTTAATCTAGAAGATTGATTCGTTTGATTGATGAGTAGGCCTACATCTTATAAAAACTCCGATATTACAATTAACTACACTATTACACTGTTGAATGTTTCCAGAAACTTCCTATGATAACAATCGACTTCATTGTTTAATTTCTGAGCATTACCAATAAGAACTCTTTCATTACAATTTTGTACTGTTTCGCACTTTCTAAGAAGTTGTAAGATTACAATAAACTGGATTGTGTGACTGTTTAGCACTCGCTATAGACATTACGAACAACTTTATTGTTGACATTTTGAGCACTTACTATAGAAACTCTGAAATTATTACTAATTGTACTGTTTAACTGTTGAGCATCTCCTGTAGAAACTTTGGTGATTACAATAATCTGTACACTGTTCACACCTTTGTTACCTTTTAACAGGATTTACCACCACGAAATATTTTTTTTATCCAGATGTAAGGATTCAATCAATAAAAATAACAAGGAATTTCATAAATTAAATAATTTTTAAAACATTCTAAAGCCCGAAACTGAAGGTTATATAATCATGTCAGAGAGATTATTAATTCCAACTCCATATATTCAAGAAAGAAGAACTTATGCAATGTCCTAAGGCATGGTCGCGTCAGATATTAATTTTAACAATCAATGAATATGTACATGTACAATTAACACTCATGTGTTTCAAGAAGCCACTTTCATGAGTCTCCTGAGGAGATCCTGTTGTCTCATGTCTTGTGATTGATTGCACCTAAGTGTTATCATTAATCAGATTATCTGCTCTTCTACAGAACGTGGACAGTCCAGTTGGGTCGCGGTGAAGATAATGACAGGGGTCGTACTTCTTATTTATTGCCACCTGTTGACAGGTTCAACCATCGCCTGGGGCTGGCTGGTGTACTTGACTTTTCCTCCCGCACCGTAAACATGAAACATGGAAAACTGTTATAATGTTATCTTTGGCTGTTCGAGCAAATATTGTTTAAATTGCAGCGTCTATAAGTCTTTAAAATTTTATTCATGTCTAGAATTAGACTTTATAAATTATACATCAAGCACGATAGAGTATAAAAAACCCATTGTCATGATTAGTACATTAGTTAAGTAGGTATGATATTAATGTAGTGTATCATTAGGGCTTGGAAGTATGGTACTTAGTAAATCCGAAGCCAAGGGCATTGTGATATTTAAGTTTGATTATAACAAAATAATTGTTATTGTTAGTACTGTACATTAATTACATAAGTATGATATTAATGTAGTGTATCATTAGGGCTTGGAAGTATGGTACTTAGTAAATCCGAAGCCAAGGGCATTGTGATATTTAAGTTTGATTATAACAAAATAATTGTTATTGTTAGTACTGTACATTAATTACATAAGTATGATATTAATGTAGTGTATCATTAGGGCTTGGAAGTATGGTACTTAGTAAATCCGAAGCCAAGGGCATTGTGATATTTAAGTTTGATTATAACAAAATAATTGTTATTGTTAGTACTGTACATTAATTACATAAGTATGATATTAATGTAGTGTATCATTAGGGCTTGGAAGTATGGTACTTAGTAAATCCGAAGCCAAGGGCATTGTGATATTTAAGTTTGATTATAACAAAATAATTGTTATTGTTAGTACTGTACATTAATTACATAAGTATGATATTAATGTAGTGTATCATTAGGGATTTGGAAGTATGGTACTTAGTAAATCCGAAGCCAAGGGCATTGTGATATTTAAGTTTGATTATAACAAAATAATTGTTATTGTTAGTACATTAATTAAATAGGTATGATATTAATGTAGTGTATCATTAGGGCTTGGAAGTATGGTACTTAGTAAATCCGAAGCCAAGGGCATTGTGATATTTAAGTTTGATTATAACAAAATAATTGTTATTGTTAGTACTGTACATTAATTACATAAGTATGATATTAATGTAGTGTATCATTAGGGCTTGGAAGTATGGTACTTAGTAAATCCGAAGCCAAGGGCATTGTGATATTTAAGTTTGATTATAACAAAATAATTGTTATTGTTAGTACTGTACATTAATTACATAAGTATGATATTAATGTAGTGTATCATTAGGGCTTGGAAGTATGGTACTTAGTAAATCCGAAGCTAAGGGCATTGTGATATTTAAGTTTGATTATAACAAAATAATTGTTATTGTTAGTACATTAATTAAATAGGTATGATATTAATGTAGTGTATCATTAGGGCTTGGAAGTATGGTACTTAGTAAATCCGCAGCCAAGGGCATTGTGATATTTTAGTTTGATTATAACAAAATAATTGTTATTGTTAGTACATTAATTACATAAGTATGATATTAATGTAGCGTATCATTAGGGCTTGGAAGTATGGTACTTAGCCAATCCGCAGTCAAGGGCATTGTCATATTTAAATTTGAACATCCATTATTATTAAGGACCGTTTTATTCCTAAATTTCTTATCACTTCTCTACAGTACAATCGTGATACAACTAGTTTCTGCAATTTGGCAGTGAACCTAAAACATGATCTGTCTCGGGTGGATGTACTGGTTCTCTCATGGCGAGATGGAATACCAAATTATTGATAGTCCAAATATATCAATAAAAATACTGTATATAAAAAATAATGTGATATGTAAAGGCAAAATTTATCAAGTGCAGTCTTTGATTGATTAGTTAAATATGGACGACATGTAATGAGGTCCGGGGGATTATTTCAGTTAGTTATGAGGTCCGCCGCTAGGGCTGCGCCACGCAACTTGATTGTTAAAGTCCACATAGCTAATGCCTGAGTCACGTGTAAGTGACTTTCCACCCCGTTTACTCATTCTTTATCCATCTTAGGTATCTCATAGTCATACTTACTTTTAAGGCTAACTTGAGAATACAATTAGAGGAATACGAAATCTGTTTAACCTGCTTTAATTTTTTTTTTTCTTTTGGTACGCTTAATGAACAACCAATTAAATACAATTTTTAAGATTTAGTCATAACCTGAGAATAATATCTAGTAGCTTGAGCTTTTACTCATAGTATTACCCCTAGATGGGCCAATTAGTAGCCTTAGGGGCCCTATTATTTTCCTTTTGGGGTCAGCCTGGATCTTAGAATAAGTATAATTTTACTATTTCACTGTTTTAAGAATTAGAAAGTGTTAAATATGAATCATTTTGTTTTGTAAAGTACGACTTCATGGGGAGAATAAAGATAGATGGTCAATCAACATTGATTTAACGTACATGGCGAAGACGTGAAATTAGGACATTGGCATTGTCTAGTGATGAGGACAAGGGTGTCCCCTAACTGTTGATTCTGCAAATTTGAGTGTTTTAGTTACTATTAGTTGTACATTTTATTGTTAACTGATTGATGGAGTTTTTTAGGCCTGGGCACGTCACTTATTTTCAATGTTCTACGGTATCCATTCATTATTATTGTTAGTGGAAGGATGAGCATTCTGGGCACGAAGGTTCGGGCCGGTAAGGTCCAGAGGCGGTCAGTTCGGCAGCGGAGCAGTATTGTAACCCAGCAGGCTACCTCAATATGCATACCTAATATCCAATTTGGCCGCTGACAGAAAGGTCTATTAATTGCGGCCAGGCCGATGGTCGAGGGCGAGCTAGTGGCGGCATGCGGGCGCGGGACTTCCTACACCGCGCACCTGCCGGGCCGTGCCCTCGTTACACCGGAGGTGAGAAACTAGCAACAGTCAGTGAACCGCTAACACAATTCTCTGCCAAAGATAATTGTGATTATTATTGAGATTTTTTTAACCCTTATTGGGTAGACTTTAATAAGTGAACTACCTCGTTATTCGGTTGTTTTTATCGAATGGTTCGATGTTTTTATCCGAAGGAATAATTCAATATTACAATTTATTTAACTTATCATATGATTTTAAATGTAATTTTAATGCAAACAATAAATAGCAAGAAGTAACTAATATTTTGAGACTGAAAATGGCGATGAATATGAGGAAAATATGTGAGATATTTCTCACAAGTGACGAGATTTGGTTCAAAGTGGCTTCAACGTGTGGGTTTGGCTCCTGGTAACACATGGGAAGAATTCTTTCCTCCATTTCACAAAAGCGGTTATTTATTGATATCAGGCTGGGAAAGTTATAAATGTAAGGTTTCTTTGATATCTAAGTCTAGGCCAGTTGGTTTTGTTATTTTGTATTATTAATGTTAGATTTATATTTTTAAAATTTTAATGCACGAGATTCTTGTTACGGTAATTTATTAAAACTCTTATTGTGTACGATTTTTACATATCGAAGTTGGGTGATATATCGAATTGTTCAATAAAAACAACCGAATAACGAGTGTAGGCCGCTTATTAAAGCCCCCCCCCCCCTCTTATTTTGCTCTCTCCATCTATACTAGTGGTCTGAGTTGGGAAAAGAAACCCTCGGAAATCTAGTGGTACTAAGAAGAGAAGGGTTGAGAAGACAACCATGTATATAATATTTGCAGTTAGAGATTGCAGCTGAAGGGCCATGTAGTCGCCTCGCGCGCACACACCCTCACACTCACGAGCGCAAGCACCCTACCGTTTTAAGTTCCGAATTATTCAGAAACATCTTGGATTCATGAGTCTATGTGACAATTTCGGTGTATTATTCGTTGTTTGGATTTATTTTTCTCTTAATGATTTTTAACAATGTACATGCATACTAATTACTTTAGAGTACTGTTATAATTAACAAATTCTGAGTTTGTGCACTAGGTAACTAATAGGGGCCGGGTCCTAATCTCTTGGGCGCGTGTGTGTGTGTGTGTGTGTGAGTGTGTGTGAATCTATCTGGGTTCAGCTACACTCGCTGTTTGGTAATACTATAAGCAGACTCTAGCCAACAAGCACAAGTGCAACTAAAGCACAGCGCTAAGTAATTCTGTATTTATATTCAGCTTCATGTTCACTCTTACTGAAATTTAGTTTATTTAGTTTATGATATTTTCCATTTTGTTTATACTCTTCCTGGTGAGCTGTTGCTTCTTAGGTGTCACAGAATCTTATCTCAACGTACATATGTCCTTAGGTGGACACCGTGACTACCGGACTTCTGTGAGTTATCACCTCGTAGCCTGGCGTACACTGTTGATTGTTTAATATACTGAAACAATGTTGTTAGCTGAACGTAAGCAAAGCCTAATCACTCGGGGAGCTGGAAAATTTCACTTTTACCTTTCATGTGTGTTCGTATTTATAACCTAAATGTTTGCATCTTATAGAGCTTTATTTGCGTATAACAACGCAAAGTTCGATGATGGTGCGCGTCCTTCAATTGTATTTGGATAAGAAGAATATGTCCTAATTTCTATCATATCACAGTTAGATTCATCGGTTCCTCATCTGAATACGCTTATTTTACAGCCTAATAATACGCAAAAAAATACCAGTGACGACGAGTGTACTTAACTATGCATTAAAGGAATTCATTACATAATTGTTATCCAGTTTTAAGGTCCTACAGTACCTTGTAAAACCTTAAAATTAAATAGAAATGTAGGTTTTTCTACATTATTATTTAACGATATGAACGAGTTCAATTAAACGAGTTCAAAGGTGAACGTTTAGATACATATTATAATAATTAATTGTGTCTACGTATATTATGACGCAACATTAAGCGGATTTAAAACTCTGCACTGTTCTTGTAATAGTTCGAGATGATGAATTTCCAATGTTTTCATAGGCGTGATGTGTAAGACGGCAAAATTAACGTTCAAACTACTATTATAAATTCAATATGCTATGTAAATATTACTGTACCTTTCTTTCTACTGCTCCGAAACTGATATTACGTTTTCAAAGTTATTATGTAATTTTTAATATGGCTATTCAATTAACTATGGAATAATTGAAGGTCTAACAGCAATAAATTACCTGTAAGTTAAATTCATTTAATCCTACAAAAAATTAACTACGCCGATGTAAAGCAGTTTGCTTAGTAATTAAATAGCACGTCTACCAAAGTGCATCTCCAATTCTATTTTCTTTATTAATTGATAACATGTATAATTTATGAAAGATAAAATTACCTTGCACACTATAATACACAGGTCTGCCTGTTATATAACAATTTGCAATATGAATATTAATATGGCAGTACATTAAAAATTCTTATTCGTTAATATTTTTGCCCGTGTAAATTGTTAGATGCGGGCTTCGGAAAAGGTCTTCCGCCCATTCCCCTTGTTACCTACCGTCTGTTTGGTTTATAATGAACAACTTTTTACTGTTTCAGATGTTTATTGTTATTATTTATGACTTGGTAAAATAAAAAAAGACTCACATCAGAAACTTATGATGTTTGTTTTTCGTGAAAATCTAGTAGATAATATTCAAACTACTAAGAAAATATCAACATTTAGAAGAATGTGTTTAATGAATGTCAGTACTACTTGGGAATATACAATAATTGCTTTGTCAAAAACGTATCATCTTTGCTCAAATCACTAAAAGAAAACCCTAGTGAATTGTAATTAGGTATTTGTTGTAGAAGAGGATATTCATATATATATATATTTATATATATATATATATATATATATATATATATATATATATATATATATATATATATTTTAATATGAATGGGTTTTTATACCTAATCCTAGTTTTGTTGAAATGCAAATATGAATTCCTCAACGATAAGCCAGATCGAACCACATCTTTGTCGGGGTGAACAGATGGTTCCCTATCCGATAGTAACATTGAAACATATCTTTCTCGAAGTAGACAGATTGATTTCCCATCCCATAGTCAGATCGGACAATATCTTTGTCGAGGTGGACAGACTGGTTTCCCATCCAATTTTAAGATAAAACCACAGCTTTTTAAAGGTGGAGAGATTAATCCCACGTCCGATAGTAAGTTGAAACTACATATTTGTTGTGGTGTAGGCCTACATATTGATTCACAATATGATCCTAATATCGAACCACAGGTTTGTCGAGGTGGACAGATTGTTCACCATCGGATACTGAGATCGAACCACATCTTTGTCGAAGTGGACAGATTGTTCACCATCGGATACTGAGATTGAACCGCAGGTTTGTCGAGGTGGACAGATTGTTCACCATCGGATACTGAGATCGAACCGCATCTTTGTCGAAGTGGACAGATTGTTCACCATCGGATACTGAGATCGAACCACATCTTTGTCGGGGTGGACAGATTGATTCACCATACGATGCTGAGATCTAACCACATCTTTGTCGAGGTGGACAGATTGATTCACCATACGATGCTGAGATTGAACCACATCTTTGTCGAGGTGGACAGATTGATTCACCATACGATGCTGAGATCTAACCACATCTTTGTCGAGGTGGACAGATTGATTCATCATACGATGCTGAGATCGAACCACATCTTTGTCGAGGTGGACAGATTGATTCACCATACGATGCTGAGATCTAATCACATCTTTGTCGAGGTGGACAGATTGATTCACCATACGATGCTGAGATCTAACCACATCTTTGTCGAGGTGGACAGATTGATCCACCATACGATGCTGAGATCTAACCGCATCTTTGTCGAAGTGAACAGATTGTTCACCATCGGATACTGAGATCGAACCACATCTTTGTCGGGGTGGACAGATTGATTCACCATACGATGCTGAGATCTAACCACATCTTTGTCGAGGTGGACAGATTGTTCACCATACGATGCTGAGATTGAACCACATCTTTGTCGAGGTGGACAGATTGATTCACCATACGATGCTGAGATCTAACCACATCTTTGTCGAGGTGGACAGATTGATTCACCATACGATGCTGAGATCTAACCACATCTTTGTCGAGGTGGACAGATTGATTCACCATACGATGCTGAGATCGAACCACATCTTTTTTCGAGGAGAACATATTGATTGAGCATCCGATGCTCATGTGGAATCACACGTTTTTTCGAGATGGACTGATTGATTGACCAACATTAGTAAACTACATCTCAAAATGAGCAGATCCGATAGATAGTTGATACCACAGCTGTTTTAAAGGTGAACAGAATGGTTCCCTCTAATCTTTCTAGCATGAGTTTAATAAATCTAGAGGTAAAAACTGTTTAATTATTGAGGTTTACACATCGATTTTGAAAGTAAATAGGTTTTTGTATCAACACCTTACACAGTTCTTGAAATGTATGTACACATGAATTCAACAACTCATAGCCATCACATAGCCAAATCGAACTAAATATTTGTTTCGTGGACAGATTGATTGACTATCCGATAGCGTTATCAAACAACATCTTTTTTGAGGTGGACCGATTGATTCTCCATCAGATGCTGATCGACACTACACAAAAGTGTTGTGAGTGTGCTTTTAACAAACTATTTGTAACACCATATCTGTATATGGTAAAATTTGTATGTTTCATGTGTTGTTTTGCTGTACAAATTCCACTTGTAATTCGTGTTGTCATTAATTTTCTACATAACAAATTTGTTCATTGTTTAGGCGTAATCGTAACATAATATTCTCTAGTTTAATAGATTAATTATTAACTAGTTACATAGAATATCTCAACGGTTGTATATCTACTAAACTTATTACTATATTTTGGTCGGTTGTAACATTTATTTTATTGACGTGACAACGTCTTAAATTAGGTTGCGGCTCGGAGTCACTCATGAAAAAGTGTAACGCCCGGTAACGTTACGATGCCCGTCCAGTGAGTCCGCCGCACGGGATCCGCACGGGATAAAGCAGATAACTGTGGGTCCGCCGCACGGGATAAAGCAGATAACTATGTTTATTCGTGAAAATGTGGAGTGCTTAGATTCGTCATTTACAACAACTACAACAATAAAGGTAAATAATTGTACACTGATATTTCATTATCGTAAACTATGATTGATTGATTAATTGTTAGATTGACACAAAAGTTGAGAAACTGAGTTTATAGGTTATGTCATACTATTGACAAATGTTGATAGTGTTAAGTAAATTATTAGTTTAAATTACTCTGCAATCAATCGTAATTCAGTCGATTGAGAAGAAACAGCGCGTATTGCTAGTCAAACATTTAAAATAACAAATTATAACCTCTAACCTGTCATAACAGTGCGACCAAACAAACGAACTAAACCGACCAATCACCACGCGCGGAGTTAGAATTTAACTGTGTTTAGCAAGAATTTCAAATTCCAATTTTAGTAAATGTTTTATTCAACTTTACCATTTACAATAACAAATTTTAATTAATTTCAAATTATGTACAATGTTTTAGTAAACAAAATATATTTCTATAGTTAAAATTTGTGCAATTCTTATTTTCATTAAATTCCTTGTTCCTATTGTGCAATTTAATAATATTCATATCAATAAATATTCTACCGAGAAAAAGACGTTGTCACGTAAAATCTTCGCCCGTAAAACCGACTTTACAGGCAACCATAATGTTTTTTTTTTAGTGATTTTTTTCTTACAATGTATACCAGTACCATATTTGGAAATAAATCGATTTAATTCAATCCACACACTACATGTGTGTATCGGTTAGTATTTATGTTCTAGGGAATTACGATGCGTTTATTTAGAACTATGTAATATATTTATTCTTGATGAATTAATTTTATAAGGACAGCTAAGACAAAATAATTACGCTGTAAATAAGACTGTTTCTTCCGTTTTTTAATTGCTATATTAACAGTAAAAATGTATTGTTAGTATTTTTTGTGGCTTATTCCATTTTTGACAAGGACCACATTTTGCGTAACAGGCTCCGCTGAAGTTGTATGAAAAGTTTTAAGTTTATAGCTAATTTTAATCTAGAGATGCCCTGCGGCAGACAGTCATGTAATAGGACAGAAAAGAGTTCTTTGCTACTAACAGGCATACCGGAGACAAAGTTTGTCAGCCTGAGTAACAGGCTTTAATGACGCTTGCCAAAATCCTGTGGATGTAAATGCTCCAAAGTCTCATCCATGCACCATGGAAACCCCATTCTTGTATATGTAGAAATGAAGTTCCATGCATAATTATAAACCCAACAATGAAACATTCCTCTATATATCTTGTGACAGTCATGTAACAGGACAGAAAAGAGTTCTTTGCTACTACCAGGCATACCGGAGACAAAGTTTGTCAGCCTGAGTAACAGGCTTTAATGACGCTTGCCAAAATCCTGTGGATGTAAATGCTCCAAAGTCTCATCCATGCACCATGGAAACCCCATTCTTGTATATGTAGAAATGAAGTTCCATGCATAATTATAAACCCAACAATGAAACATTCCTCTATATATCTTGTGACAGTCATGTAACAGGACAGAAAAGAGTTCTTTGCTACTACCAGGCATACCGGAGACAAAGTTTGTCAGCCTGAGTAACAGGCTTTAATGACGCTTGCCAAAATCCCGTGGATGTAAATGCTCCAAAGTCTCATCCATGCACCATGGAAACCCCATTCTTGTATATGTAGAAATGAAGTTCCATGCATAATTATAAACCCAACAATGAAACATTCCTCTATATATCTTGTGACAGTCATGTAACAGGACAGAAAAGAGTTCTTTGCTACTACCAGGCATACCGGAGACAAAGTTTGTCAGCCTGAGTAACAGGCTTTAATGACGTTTGCCAAAATCCTGTGGATGTAAATGCTCCAAAGTCTCATCCATGCACCATGTAAACCCCATTCTTGTATATGTAGAAATGAAGTTCCATGCATAATTATAAACCCAACAATGAAACATTGCTCTATATATCTTGTGACAGTCATGTAACAGGACAGAAAAGTGTTCTTTGCTACTACCAGGCATACCGGAGACAAAGTTTGTCAGCCTGAGTAACAGGCTTTAATGACGCTTGCCAAAATCCTGTGGATGTAAATGCTCCAAAGTCTCATCCATGCACCATGGAAACCCCATTCTCGTATATGTAGAAATGAAGTTCCATGCATAATTATAAACCCAACAATGAAACATTCCTCTATATATCTTGTGAATAATCAAGCTACGCAAACGCTCAGCCTAATCCTACACGCTTATTTTTACACAAGACGTTGCCTTTGTAAAAATGAAGTTACATGCAGATTTTGAAATACATAGCTCATTTCGTAGCTGACATATCCAGCTGAGGACAGGCGCACATGCAGATAAACAGACAGAGAGACAGAAAAGAAACTATACTAAAACCCTCAGCGATAGCAAAATAAACCAAATTTAAAGTTTATAGCTCAATTTATTCTCGAGATATAATCCTGATTTATAGGCTTCCGTATTACTCAGCAGAATTTCATGAAGTGACATGCACCATCATCGAAATCGATATTGCATATACATGATCTCAACAAATTCCTCTATCAAAGTTCAAAATTTGATCTGTTTATATGTGTTTTTATGAAAACCTCTTATTTTATATTCTCTTCACAGATCAAATGGTAAAGTTTGATTGAGTGATTTGTGGACACCCTGTATAGAAAATATGCTTCGTGGAAAATTGCAACTATCTATTGGTCAATTCATTCACAATATTTCACGCGGATAGACACACGGAGATAAATTAAATTGCCAACATTGGAGTATCTTAAGACATATTTTAAACAAATCACGAACGCTTTAAAGATCCTGATCGGTAGATAGAAGCTGTACTTTAGCTGTAGCTCATGCAAGTGACTGGCAGGCCATTGACGGATAGACCTCCACGGCTCTAGCTACTGACAATTACAGCTGACGGCAGTTATTGATGGTTTTGCTCCATCAATGTCTGCGCTGGTAATGAGACGCCCACCGCTGCCTTTCATCTCCATACCTTCACCGCCAAATTGTTTCTACCAGCTTAGTCTTCCTCGCGGTTGTATCATGTTTCGGGGACCTCCAGCAAGAACGGTGGTAAAAAGGATGTTTGAACTGGTGCGCAAACTTTGCAGGATAGCATTGAATAAAACCACGAGAATGCTGTTTAAATTCTGAATTGTATTTACTTATAAGCAAAAATTTTTTCGATAGTTTCATCGCTTAATGATCAGCAGGAACCTTGTTCTAAGATATGAGATCGGATAAAATACGTGAAATATGAAGGATGTACCTGAGCTGATGACACGTCTTTCTGATCAAGTCTATAGAATCTTGTTGTCAAGTTCTCGAAACTAGTTATAATTGCTACAAAATGTTGTGTGCTTGAAGGCGAATCTGTTCCAGTAATCTCTTATATGTTAGTGAGCTACTTGCTATTCTTGTTCTTTTAACATATATTTACAAGTTTTTAGCATCTTGGTAACATTAGTTAGTTGCTCTTTTATTTATGTTATATTTTATTTCAATACAAATCACTTTTGAACTGACAATTTCCTCTTATTAAATCAATGTAACTAATACAAATTAAAAAGGCTGATTACGATTGGTTCCTCGTCAAATAGAATGCTGCACCAATCTTATCCTATCAACCAACATTCTGTTACGAACTAAAACAAATATCCCTTCCGGTTCACTCAGAAGAAAGGTAGATTTAACATGAGACTGTCATCTTGATACGTCAAACAGAACATGCATCAACTTATTTACATTTAAACACATCAACCAATATTTAAAACTTCTATTTTTGTGAGACCTTTCGAAAGCGAGGCTATCTTCGTCAGACACATCGCAAAAGTGATAGGCTGACGAAGATAGCCTTGCTATCGAAAGTTCTCACAAAAATTAAAGGTTTTAAAAATACTGGTTTATGTGTTTGGATGTAAATAAGTTAACAAGTAGCCAATACAAGCTCCATCTTCAATAGAACATGCATTGTTAGTTTAGATGTTTGATTCACACAACATTGATGGGATCCTTAATGTTGGCATATTAATTTAATAGTAACATTTTTTTAAATTAAGATGTCAATGGTCGTGGAACCTTTCAAGACAAAAATTATTATAACCATATAAATTTATTTGTAACAAGTAGGGAATGGTTTAGTTACAATTAATCCGAAATTATGTTTGAAAACATATTCACTTATTAAGTTATTAAGTTTAGGTGTGTAGTTCTGTAATTTTAGACAGCCACCATATTGGAACCTTAAAATCTATCGAAAAAAGTAATAATACATTACTTGACAATTTATGAAAAATATAAATTTTATTTCTCTTGATAAATACTCGAAATAATGCTTTCCCCAAATGCGAATGACCACCATTTTGAAAGTTTTTATTGTTAAAGACTAGCTAACGAATTCATCCAAACTGTTTGTACGTACTGCTTTTGTATTACCATATTTTAATATATGTTTTTAATTGCGGCAGCTAACGTGTTTACATGGTGGCGTCAATTTAATCTTTGTAAAACTTAAATTCAAATATAATCATTTAGTCCTCAACACTAAATATGGGAAGCTCTCTGAAAATTGATTATTTTACTAAATACACTGCCATCACTGGCTCACAATGCACTAATTAGAAGCTTTTTATGAAAACAAAAATTCTGATTCCTACAAAATCATAATATTATATTACTAAAACCAAATTTATATTACTAGCATTAATACTGTATTAGTTCTATAAACTTCAGGTTAAATAAATAATTCATTATAAAATCCTGCTACATTTATTATAATACCTCACGTCCTTGATTTAGGTGAAATTCGCCTGTTTAAACTTTAAAACCGAAATTAAATTTTGTATATCACTTTTTATGTCAGTCAGTATAATATTTATAAATAATAATAATTCAAACTCAAATTATTCTTTCATATACTTAACACAAAAAAGTAACACCTTCTCCAGTTTAAGTGATGCGTTAATTGACCATAATTAATGGTACTATAATATTCTATCTAAGTACCTGGAATTTTAAAATTAAAATATTCACCACTTCACAGTACAACGAATATCGTTAATCCAGATTTCCTTTAAATTGGTTGTTACAATCTGTTTGGTTTGAAGTTAAAGCACTTGGGTTATAGGTTTCAAAAACCGTTTGTTTTATTTCTGGTTCTTACCGGTACTTGAGAACAACTTCAATTGTCTTAAGCAATTTTTGAAGTTAATAAGGATTATAAAAGCTTCATACTCACCCTTGAAGTAGCAGTCACTTTTCCTAAAGCCTGTTGCGCTTTCTTGCAGATATTTAATAAATCCTTTATAAAATACAATACATTAGTATATAGTATTACATGTGTGTAAATATGTTCACCCAACCAGTATGTTCAAGAAAAATTATCAAACATAAAAAACCGAAAAGCACAGATACACAAATACTGCATTTTTAAACCATTACAGGTGTCACTGTAACCTGTGATTTTATTTTAAAAATTATTTAATTACATATATGTACTCCAATAAATAAGACATGTTTTTGTTATTTGTTATTTTCATTTTCATTTACATAAACGATGGCAGACAGACATTCCGAATAAAAATTAACACATTGATTTGTTTTGCCCGTTGATATACCAACATAGAGCGTTGTCACATTTTATACATGATGGACCATTATAGTCTCATTTTATATTAGGGTATAACTTTTCTAGATAAAACACACACAAAAGCCTAAGTTGAATGCAATTATAACCCTGTCATAGAAGTCCTGTCCTTACAAGCAGTCCGCCAGCCCGGCCGTTGGTGGAGGTTCAGAAGTCACCTTTAAGCCGTTGGTCCTCAGGTAAACACCTAGGCTTCTTAGAGAGGGCTTCTTAGCCTGAACTTCGCCTGGTAAAATAAAAATCTTTTTTACTTCACTTATTGTGTATTAACTGCAGTTTTTAAGTTTAATCATAAAAACCTGAAAAATTATATTACTCTTTTTTGGTGTAAGTAAATGTTAATTTTTATATTCTATATTCCATTTTACTTCGAGGATACTAAACTTGTCTCCGCCTCCCCCAACTCAATAGCTTAATTTTCGTAAGAGTGAATGAAAACCCCCTTTATTAAATATGCGGAATTAGGGCTATAATACCCCCCCCCCACCACTCAACCTCATATGGCATACAGTAAATTTACAATATTTTGATACTATTGCGGTAAATTATTAACTTATTGTTAAATAGAAAATAACAAAAATAGTTAACCTATAATTAAATGAACTAAAAACTCTATATATTGAAATGAAATAAAAACTTAAAATACAAAAGAACAACTTTATACTTATTACTACTTATACTAGCCTTTACTCGCGGCTTCGCCCACAATTTCTACGCAACATTCCGTATATTTGATTGAATAGCTTCCAGAAACTATTTTAGATCAATGTAGAGGAACTTGAAATTTAAAGGTAATATTTTCTTAGTGAAAGCACGAGATGTAATACTGATAGGGTCCTATGATAATTCTAAAGTGGAATTAATCATATATCATGCATCAGGTACCCATTTTACAGTTTTCATGATGAGGAGGGCCAGAAGTTAAGCAAAAGTGTGAGTAATTCTTATTTCAGGTTTTGCACTTCTAGCTCAAATTAATTATACAGGGTGATTCAAAACTAAACGGCAATCTCTCGAGAGCTTATTCTATAGCTAAAAACAAGTAAAAAAGTTCATATAACCATATGCCCGGAAACGCTTCGTTAGCGAGTTACGCCTAGCGAAAGATTTCGCCCGGATTTCAGAACCCTTGGTGAAGTCAGGCCGTATAAAAATGGTAAAGGTAGTTACAAAGATACAAATACGATTGTTTTTTATGTTTTTTATATCTGAAAAATTTATTAAAATTCGTCCCAGAGCTGTAAATGCAATACTTTCAGAGATATCTTACATAAAACACAAGAATTGGTGCAAAGAAATAACACATTTTTGTGTTTAACGTAAGATTACTTCCATAAATGTTAAATAAAGGTCATTTTTTTCTTAAACAGATTTGTAGAAAATTTAATTCTGAAAAGATTCATGTGAATTACTTAGGAAAAAATTAATAATAGGTATTGAAATTTAGCTTTATTTAAAAATAAAACAGACGCACAAAAATGCATATTCTTATCTGCATAAAATATTAACTAATGTTTAGGTTGTAAGTAACAGCTGATCATTTATTCTAGACTGAACATTAACATAAAATGTATTTACCTTTATAAAACTGTAATAATCACCTATAATAGTTGCTCAAAGTGTCCTCCGTTGTTAGCAATGCACGTTTTCGCACGACGAATCCACTCTTTAGTTTTGAATCACCCTGTATTTCCAACGCAAAAATATAGTTTGCTAATTTTTTAAAGAAACAATATAAATACTATATATATAATTTTGTAATGGGTTTGGATGCAAAACAGTACAGCTTTCTAAATTGTAAGGATATAGATATTGTTATTAATAATTTATAACTACAACTAACATCAATAATATTAACACATGTCAATACATACATTCTAATAGTTACCATCTGTATGTAAAGATAATATGTGATACAGTAAAATTCTTGCTTCCCAATCCATATTCGTTATCCATACTATTTCCTCGGTCCAGTCTAGGAATTACATCAGTATTTATATACCTAATTAGTATCG
Organism: Homalodisca vitripennis; assembly: GCF_021130785.1. Lineage (NCBI taxonomy): Eukaryota > Metazoa > Arthropoda > Insecta > Hemiptera > Cicadellidae > Homalodisca > Homalodisca vitripennis. Next base: position 124,309,352 of record NC_060212.1, on the reverse strand, counting down.
TATACTTCACCAAAAGAAATGGATGCGATGTCAACTAGAAGATTTTCTGTCAAAAAAACTGCAATTATGTCTCGTGTATTTCTTTGTGACACAGAATAAATAAATTGATTTGTCTAATTTGTTTCGATAAGAAGTGTTGTTACTTTTGTTACGCTTTGACTCTATAAATGTAAACAAATCGAAAACATTGGTTAAAATTATTAAATATATGGTCGTGCTATCATAATACAATGATTACGCATAACAGTTTAATACATGTAACTTGCTCTTTGAATTCACATTACACAGCTTTAGAGACCAAGATGGGATTTTTATGCTTTAAAGACCAGCGGGGAGTAGTCCGGAAGAATTTAGGAAATAAGAATAGGCCTACGTTCATCCTAGGGACTTTAGGAGTGTCCATGTAAACTATCAATACAATCGTGTGAATTGTTTACACGTGAAAGAAAAACAAACAAAGAAAGGCACTTTAGCATTTATAATATAATTAGGATGATAAATACATGAAAATTCCAAGATATATAGTACATACATGGAGAATAATAGACCTGTGAAAGACCCAAAGTGTGAAGTAGAGAGATTAGAGTGTCCAACCGATGAAACTAGTCCTTCTTGCCTGAACAGCCGATCTAGCAGCATCTACCTTGAGTAGCTCTTCTCAAAGCACAGTTCTTGAGTACACAGTTCAAAGCAGGGTTGAGTTGCCTGCTTTAACTATGTGTAATAAATATATTTTGGAAAATGTTTATTAAAATGAACACATTGGCATTGCATATATTTCTAGTATATACGTTGCGGTGCGCCGCCTTCATTCAGAAAACCTGATGACTCTTGTGTAATTGAGTAATATTTTACTATGAATATTGGCACCCCTGAATTTTGCCGCCCGGGGCGCGAGCCCAGGATAGCACGTGGCTAAATACGGGAATGAGTAAGAGTAATCAGGCTGAAATAGCTTAATTATAAATAATATCCTAATTAAATTTCATAGGGTTCTAGCCTGCAGCATTTGAACTGAATTCCAAACATATTTTAGATACACGCATAGTCTTACTTTCATCTTAAACTATTCTATTGAGTTTTTTAGATCAATTTGGTGTTCAGAAATAGTTTTGTTTGACTAGGAAAAGATTTTTCCCCCAGTAACGTTGTTTTTGGTTCAAAACACATGACTACTAAATCACTAATTACACCTCTCTTATAAGAAGCACTTAAGACGAATCGGACAGATAGATCCGCTGACTCTTCAAAATCAATCAAATACCACTCAAATTCCCTGCAGGCATCTACGAAAGTGCCTAAATCTTCTGTTCGGCTTGCAACTGTATTTCTAGACAAGCTGAGTGAACAGAGTTGCCTGGTTTTGAGAACTTCTCAAACTCCTTAACGGCCGGCTTCAAGTTTTTACTAATTCATTAAACACCTGCCTGCCGTAACTAAATGTAATATATTTTGTATCATGTTCAAACAACAGCCTCATTTTTATGTTTATTCTTAGCAAAATGTACCTATTGGCATTGCATACAATTCTTCAAAGATTGTACTTTTTTAATAGGAAGTTGTTTTCAAACACAAAGTAGTCGACACTCAACTTATCATTAAACATACCGCACTCACAATAAACTCACTCATTTCTTCGTACAAAGTTCTAACTGAACTAAATGTTACAAATCCAAACAAACCAAATGCTGGATTTAGTCACTGTCAAGGGAATAAAAACATAAAACTAGGTTAGGCTATTAGAGTCTGTGTGATTGATTTATAAGCATTGTAATAAATAACTAATTATTGACTAACTGCCTCACCATGGTAAGCTTCAAAAAAACTCCAGTATCGCGATCTATATACTGAAGGCGACGGTGTACAGGGGCGAACCGCCTCGTGGTCGGAGCTCAGGCGCATTCGAGGTCCTAGAATCAAAGACCCTAAAAAACTGCCAATGGTGACTGAGCTATGGTGAACCAGATGGATGTTTGGATTTCAATAAAATTTTATTACCGTTATACTGAACAAATTTTGCTCCGTGATAATATTTAACCTGAACTGTTGTATAGGTCTTCTTAACTATCTTGAACGTCTTGCAGACGTTTGTATGTTAATGAAATCACCTTAATATTGTAAGATGAATGTTGTAAAAATGTCTTAGATTTATTGAGAACACGTTAAGTTTTCAAAATTATTAAGCGTCTTGTGATTCAGCGGATTAAAAACCGTTATGAATATGTAATTGATCAGACGTAGTCAAAAGACCTTTTGTGTTTTTTGTTCGTTTATTTTATGCGTTGATATTCTGTAACAGCAGCATTTCGTACAAAAAATACTTCAAAGCCCTGCAAACCAGGTGGCATTCATGGATTTTATATCATGGGGCTAATGATGGACTGTAATAAAATTAGCAAGAATATATTATGAAGTTTCCTTAGATGTATGGAACTAAAGTATTAGAGCTGCAGGGAAAGGCCTTTCATAAAATAGTTACAGATTTTGAGATTTTAAAGTAAAGTAATCTCTTATTTTACCAGACGAAGTTAGGATAAGAAGCCCTCTCTAACACAACCTGGGGACCAACAGCTTAAAGGTGAATTCCGAACCACCACCAATGGCCGGGCAGGCAGGCTACTTGCAAAGACAGGATCCCTCAGCGGTCATCCATCCAAGCAGTTACTACGCTCGACGGGACGTTGCTTGATCCCGCGATATCTTGCGACAACTGTTATACCCGCTACACTACGCCATTGGCAAAGATTGTAATTGGAATTTAGATAGATACAAATTATACGTAACTAACTAATTTCAGTCAGTAATGGTGAAAACACTTAAAAATGGATACACTAGTTTTAAAATACAATAGCTGCATAAATTGTATGGATAGCCTTGAACAAAACTTCGCGCCTACAGTACAAAAAACAAGTGTATAACCAAAATACTTATTAAGTGAGGCCATGAGATCTCAGAGGCCAGGAGATCTCAAAGGTAGGAATTACCAATAAACCAGACCAGCTGATAACTCCCAGAGCCACATTCACATAGGCGATTCTAGAGACTGGGGGCATACAGAGGCGCGGATTACTCCAAAGCTGAGGCCAAATGAGCACAAATGCCTCAAAAGATTGGAACCACCCAGAGGCCACAATCTTTCAGAGGACAAGAACCCATATGTCCAGCAGCTCCTATATACCTGGATATACTGTGAGCTGATAATTCCAGATTCCGAAAACTCCTAAGGATCAAGAAGCTTCTAAATGCTAGGTAATGCTATGATACCATCCGGGAATTCTAGAAATCCTAAATCTGCCATATGCCAAAACCTTCCAAAACCCCGAAGCTTTAGATGCCGGTATTTCTAGAAGCCAAGAACTCCCAAACGTCAAACTATTTGATGAAGCTGAAAGTTTTCAGAGGCCGATATAATAAATATTTAGCCTTGGAAGAAGAACTGGCAAGGGATCCAGCCCTCTGCATCAGCTTATATTGTTTCTCACGAGGGTAAAAATCGCTTATACCAGGTTTAACAAAGCAACGCCCCACATCAATGAGAAAACGCAGTTATGCGCATGCTGAGGCAAGAACCGGACCCTGCAAGAAACCGACCGAGCTCAATCTCACAAAACCTTTGTAAGAACATTCCTCGTATAATATGACTTCTAATTTACTGCCCGTGAGGTGCGTAAAGAAACTAAAAATATGTACAGTTAACATGTGAGATCCCCATATAACTACTTCCTTTAGTTGGTGCGTACCTTCATAAATATCTGATTAAGTACAAAACTCCTATAACTACACAATCGCTGCTGTGAATTTTTTTTCAGTAGCATAAGAGTAATTTTATTGGTTTGTTTCTTTAGATGAGGTCATCAACAATTGTTATCTATAGCCACTTCAAGCTTTGAACGGATTTATTTTATAGCTTTCAATACAGATTCAACTGACAGCTGCAAAAATAACATTATAGCCTCGGTCCCTCGTGTTTATTAAATGATTCGCACAGCAAGGTCATAACTATGATAGAAAAGTGGCTGGGGAGATTAAAAATATGAAGAAGTGTAGCTTCTATTTTTTGCATTGTGTGGTTCCAAATAGTGCCCGTCAGCAGATTCATAGAAATAAATGCTAAAAATTGTATTGTTTGAATATCCTGTAAAATGAAAATTAAAAAATCAACGAAAACGGAAGTTTTCTTTTCAGATTTACATGATGCAAGGAGATAAGAACAACCAGGCTCTCAGCATCAACATACGAGTTCAACCAGCTGTAGTGTAAGATGTCCATACAGCCTTCAAGTAATTAATCAATTAGTGAATCTCGTTTAGTTTTAATCTATGCATCTATTAACTAAGTCAACTTATGCTGATGCAGTGATATAAAGTCCTCATAGACAGTTAGTTTTGATCAATTATTTCCAGTGTAAACAACTACCCTAAAGTGTTCATAACATAATTATAAACTATTATGGTTATTAGGACTTGACGTCAAAATGCCTATTGGTTTATATATGATTTTAATTACTATACGAAAACAAACAATCGTAGTTAATGAAATCAGAGTATTAAGTGAAAATTCTTATTCAACTAACATTTCACATTATTCAAATCTTTCGGTCCTTAAAGTTTGGCGCTGCTTTTCCCCCAGGTGAGATATTCCTCGAAAAGATTTTTCTGTCGCTAACAATAACGACATAGTTTAAATCTGAATTCTTCATCTAAGTGACCAAACTATGTACTGTGTAATGCATCCGATATTTTTCTAATGAATGGAATAGTATTAGACACACAAGAATTGGGTATCAAAATAGTTATTTCCCTACTGTATTTTTGTAAAACGTAGATACAATATTCCAAAAACATCAAACAAGGACCCAAATGGGAAAGACGCCAATATTGTGTATAATTATTTAAAAGTAATTTAATTCGTATATAAAAATTAATTTCTCGTTGAATCAGATGTGCATTTATCTGTTTAAAAGTAGACTTTTGTGGCCACCAGTGTAAAAAAAGCACAAAACCTATTAATATTACAAATGCTAAATTTTATGAATATATGACATAACACTTAGATTTAGACGAAATTTTGATGTACAGTACTTAATAATAAAATATATGCTTATTTCGATGCACCACTCATAAATATTCATTAAATAACTTTAAAGAAAATCTTTTACTGTAAAGATACACAATATTTATGACAGCTGATTGAACCACAGATCCCAACATACCACACTTTATTATATTAATTTTACACGAATTTATCAACTGTCGTAGGGTGATGAAAATTGTAATGGAAAGAAAAGTATTGTTTAATTTTTTGTAGATGGCATTAATGACAAATTCAAACAGTTAATTTATTCTGAAATTTTATTTACTGAAAAAAATTGTGAATGTGTAGATGTAGAGTACTTCATATTGGTCTCCTTTGACATTCTGGAACGGCATATTTATTGAAGGAACAAAAACTAAATGGACCGGACACTAACATGGTTCAACGACCATGCGCTCTGTGACTAAAATTTAATAATATAAGCGGGTGCAGTGAGCCCCTGACCATAATAAATTGAATCTCAAAGTAATAAACCAGACACTAAATGCAACTTTGACAGAAAATCGTCGAGGGGAAATAGCGTCCGTTTTTGATGGTCGTGTCCTAAGTTTACGTCTTTGCGTGTGTATTAATTTGTTCACACGTACGCTTGTAATAATTCCTACACTTAGGCAGGGAAATGGGTTGAAGTAATAGCGTACAGAGATTATAAAGCAATGGCACAAACTCTACTACACCAGGTTTACAGGTATTATTACCTTAGAAAAAAAACACCAAGGGTAAATACTAAGCTTTTCACTTAAGGGGATTAAACTTTTCGTGAATATTAATAAAGTAAATTGGGTTGATTTGAAAAGTTTACGTCTTTGCGTGCGTGTTTATTTGTTCACACGTACGCTTCAAAATCTTTGTAGGTGAAATTAAGAGATTTTGTTTCCAAATTCTCAAATAAATGGAATATTTTACAATTTTGTTGTTGTTATTTATGAAAATGTTTACACTCTCTAGCTGAAGAATCCGGAAACACTTTTCTCCAAGGTTACAATTGAACTATTCCGGAACTGATCAGGAGATTGGAATATTTAGCGGTACTTACATCTCGATTGTTTGCTATGCCATTTAAAAAGGATATGACTAAGACGTCCCAGTTATTCGACAGGAAATTAGGTACGAAGCGATGGATGTGCTAGTGAATACATATATTTGAAAACATAGAAAAGTGTTACATGAACGAATTTGACATCATACTTATGAATTTCCTTACTTAATCTGAAACTGCTTTTATTCTCTGATAAAGCCAAATGTAGTGAGTGACCTGTGTGGATCTCCAGTTGTGTTGCCTAAGATCAAAGACTTTTTAAATACAGTTTTTAAATATATTATTTATCTAGACCAGAAATCATCATCAGTCTGAAAGTTATGTTGAAAATATTGATTTATAAAAATGTCTCCAATAAGTTTGTTTTTTATACAATCTAATTTGTTAATAAACCTAAAAGTACCCTTAAAGTGAACACATTTTAATCGCTAATCCATGACATAAGTTGTAATTATACAAAATTTAAAAATTGCAATATTTCTTTTAATGTGTTAATTCTAAAATATTTTAAGGTTTTGAAGAAGTGAACCATTCGGTTACCACAACTGTAACGAAATAAGTACACATTTCTAATACTTTAGTTGTTGTATGTTAATTGTATTTGTCGTGGATTTTAAATTAAAACTGACCATTTTGCTTATCAAATTCATAGTACTATGTGTGCAGATGATACGATAAGTATCGACTGATTAAAACTATACATAACATAACAAAGCAGCAAACTTATCCTTCGTTATATCTGGATTTGAGAAGTGTGAACCAAATGTGACCTTATGCAAAATATAACTATACCATATTTTTATACCGTTTCAAATTTTAATATTTCGGGTTCTACCCACAGATACTAACAAAGGAGGAGTGCGCTAGGCAATTGTGTCGCTTTACGGGTTTCGCAAAGTATCGAGGCTTCGACATTACCTCAACAATATCTTGGCTATTGGCGTTATCTCAATCATATCTTGGCTATGGACGATACCTTGGTGGTATATGGATCACCCCAGTTGCTTTCCGATATACCCCACCTCTTCAGTGATAGCACCAATCCCATGAAATGTACCACCATCGAACTCGATTTTACCTCGGTAGTTTTATCCTAATTTCAATCTATAGATGTATGCGATATAAAGGCGTATTCGATATTTCTCTGAATAATAACTGTCAGCCATCCTATGTTTATACTCAGTTTATTTACAAAGTTATTTATTCTGCGATTTTCCCTTTGCCAAAGAGTTACCCATAAGACCTATGTAAAAATGCTCAATAACGCTCAGCTAAATCCAATGGAATGATATCAACCATCATTGACCTCAATATTGCCTGTATATAAATAAAGCTTCATACAAAATTTTAATTCAATAGGTCAGTTAGTTTCGTAGAAATGGCTGGGATAGACAGATATAACGAAGTGTTTCTAGCTCCAAGAGTAAACGCTGACGCTCAGCCAACAACAAGATGTACTAAGACTAATCAGTTTACCTAATACATGTTAACACTGATGCTTCGACGAATTATTTTTTCTGAGCATAGCTCTGTCTTATTAGTTACATCTGGTACTTACCTCAAAGGGACTTTTTCAGGTGTAAATAAAAACCAATAATATATTCAACAGTTAAATCTTGTAATGTTTATAAAATCAATACAAAACGAAAACTAAAACTATACAAGTGGATGTGGCAAACATCACAACGTTGGACGGATCGTTCCTTATGAATATCGCACAGTAAACATACAACTGGAACATAGAGTAAACAATCGCCTGCGGATTACGTAATTACACTTTTAATCACCTTTAGAGCAATATGATAACAGAATTGTAAGCATTCCTACAGAACTACATCAAAATAAACATTTTAAAATGGTCAGATCAATTATGAAAGTGAAATAAGCACTTTGTATTATTATCATAATTTACTAATTACGTAATGAAAAAATGATTTTATTTTGAATCGGTTCCAGTTCAATAGTAGATTGTTACACAACTTAACATTCATAGAATATATAAAATCATAGTTCTCAATATGTACACTACAACGATTTTATTGCACAACTTATATAAATAGGCAACGCCTCTTAATGTACAGAATACTTGCATTAATTACAGTATTTAAATAGTTGAAACTAAATTTTGCCGTTTCAAGGATTAGCACCTTATTTTAAGATGTAGCCTATATCCTTTAAACAGTATTATTGTGTTTATACATTTAAGTTTCTCATGAGTCTAAGTACAGATTATCCTCTTACTATTAAGTTAATTCGGTTCGGTTCAATGTAAAATGGACTGAGGACACTATAAAAACTCTCACATTGCAGTTTTACAAAACTTAAAACCAGTTAGTTGATCTATTCTGGTCATAAATTTGATCATATAAAACTAAAAATTAAAATGGTTACTAAACTATTCAAGAAACATTTGATATCAGAATATTTCCATGCCATGGAACTTCACTATACAACTTTTGACTTTTTTCGTTAAGGAAACCAATGAAATAGAATAACTATGTTAATAATTAACCTAGAAATTGGTATGGTAGTAGAACAATTAAATTCCAAATGTTCGTTTCTACATAAAACCCTTTTAATATCCATGGGTAGAATCAAATATAACTATATGTAAAATTTTACAAAATTACTGACTGACTAAAACAGGTCTGTTTTATGAGTGAGTAAGATATGATCTTATAACAATGTGCATTGAAGACGACTACTTAATGATCTTCTAATCTTTTTAAGTGAAAAAGTGTTTACGAGAATTTGCAGCTAATTTTGTTCATCATAATTGAACGGGTCATGAAGTTTCAGCCAGTCTTTTATGATCTGCCTCAAATTAAATGTTTTATATGAGCCGGTAAAAATACTTCTCATCATCATAAAATAATGAGAAAGTTGTACATATTAAGTTTCATAATTCAAGGACAAGTATGATTATGCGTTGGAACGTATAATTCTGCGGATTTTATGGCTAAACATAATTACTGTAATGTCTTCATTTACTTGATAATCTTTAATGGCTGAAGACGAGTTGGTGAATGTGTTTTAATCAAACCCTTGATAGCGAAACGATAGGGTTCCGTGGTTTTATTACATTAAACGAGAATATCGCAGGACAGATCGTGTTAAAGTCCTACAATTACTAGGGAAATGTATTCCAAACTGGCGTTCATATTAAGTCAAGGAAATTACAAGAACACACTCCGCGAGAAAAAAGGCTAAGTAGTTTATATTTAACTTCATATGAAGATTTTTATTCAACTCTGAGTATTCACCTAGTATTCATTTCATTTCAGTGTGAATTTCTTAGCATTACAATGCCGTTTAAACAACAACTGGCTAAGCCATAAGTGCCATATGGCTTTCAATTGGATTTAAAGTACACGAAGAGCGTTCTATGTTGAGGGTGAGTGTCTCAGCCATAGTACTCTACTTACAACAACTGGATCGCTGATAGAAATTTCGAACTGAATCATACAACGTAGCTAAGGTGTGGATGACTTTAAGCGAATCCAGGTCAATTCCTTAGCCTTATTTAATTATTTTCTTTGCAAGAATTCATACATACATGGGCTAAAATTACCTTTTCAGATAAGGTTAAATTATTTAAAAAGTATTTGTAAATTTATTATAATATCAACTAAATTAATGCCGTGATATTAATGTTGTTGAATTATTACTGGAGGTATTAGATATTTTAACAACTCAAACATTAATAGTTGTACAGTTCATGCTGTAATTAAAACTATATACACCATTGAATTTAGCTTTTCATGTATAATAGCATATTAGCTGTAATGTGTAAGATAAAGAGTGAGGAAAATGCGCTGGAGGCAATGGGCCTGGGTGGCGAGTATCACTTTTTTACTTTTCAACCGAAATTAGCGATCCAGCTGTTTAATTTAGATTTCTATGGCAAGTAGTCCTTACATTCCCTCGAACACCAATCACAACTAATACAAGTTCTTAATCATTTAATAAATAACTGTACACTGATAATGATTGCTTGAATGTTCCACCAAATGTGTCACCGAGAATATTACTTTTTGGTAGTTATAGTTGAGGAGAGCCTGTCTCAGTCTATCACTTGCACTCGTATTAACTGACGAGATCTCCGTTCTTCCGCAGCATCTCTAGCCGGAGTTCGTGCTCGCGAGCCTTGAGCCGTAGTGCCGCGATGCTGGAGCTGCGCCGGTCGATGTCGGGTGGGGAGGCCGGTGCGGAGGTAGTGACCCCAGCGGGGCTGGGGGGCAAGGTCTCCTCCGGCTCCGGTGGGCTGACGGTGGCGGGGGCGGTCAGCTTGGGTCTCTGGGCGGCTGAGATGTTAGCCAGAAGACTCTGAAACGATGTGGCCGGGGTGTACGCTGCGAGATGCCCCAGGAAGGGTGGGGGCCGCGGGAACTGCGGAGGGTGCCCCAAGAAGACGGGTCCAGGAGGCAGTGTGGGGTATCTGAACGCCTCGAAGGGTTTGCGGAGACCGAAGCCGAGGTGGGTGAACGGGTTGGGGAGAGATGGCGCGATAGCGGGCGCCGGCCCCGAACCCATGTAGGGGTTGTACGGGTGACCTTGAGGACCGACCTTCTCTTGTTTCCTCCACTTGGCGCGCCGATTCTGGAACCAGACCTGAAACACGGAAAACTTAAGTTAACTCTTTCGGGAACCAATTCAAATCCATATTCACAGATAACCATCCACAATTTGTACTATAACTATTCACACCAATCAAAGTACCATACACAATTGCATCATATTCCAAAATTTAGACCAAAACTCGATGCGTGGTCATTGACTGCAGCGCGGGTGTGGTCACATGCAGCGCTGCTGAATAGCCTTGTCGTGTGCGACCGACGGTTGAACCAGTTGTGAGACCGGGTCACCGTCAGCCAAACCATCCGTCACTAACGCCCAGCCTCTCACCCACACCTGCCGTATCTCTGTAGCTATACGATACCATGCCACCACCGTGCAGAGACCGCTCATAAATTTGTCCACACGTACGAGAAAGTGAACGTCCTGTAATTGTTTTCAATCTTGTTCCAATAAATTTCACTCCCTCTCTAGAGTCCATTTATCACTTTGTCCATTTGCCTGGTTGGGTGTGGTAAATTAAATGGAAGTGAAAAGTTCAACCAAGGTTTATAAGGTAATCCACCATCTTAAGCACAAGGAGAGTAAAAATGTAAAAAATTGAACAGTTAACACATTTTAAACGAAATTTCAATACAATTTGTATTTTCGCGATGCGTATAAAATTAAAACGAATTCCCTCAGTCAAACCACAAATTTTCCTTTGGAATCCCAGAGCCATTGGTATTATGTTTCATATGTCTTCCGCAAAAATATCTAATACATCAAGATCGTACAAACAAGTTCAATAATTATAGTACAAAACATTGTATACTATAGACAATTTCTTTTGGATTAAACTATAATAGACACTTGGTGTTCTTGGTGTTCTTGAACTCTCTCTCTTTCTGGGTTTTGAAATCTCCATGTGACTTTTCGCTTTATTCCATGTTAACACTATTAGACTCTAGACTCGATTTGGAGGTAGAACCGTTAACAAGGAAGCTTCGACCAAATTGCTAAAAGCCTTCCAGAAAGTGCAATTAAAAAAATAAAAGAAGCATAACTCGGAAATCCATCTGGCAAATACCGGTGGACCCACCTGGGGTTGTCAATGACAAGGTCTGCCCACTACACCGCACCGCCCGCGCCCGTGTCCCCTCTGTCGGTCTATCGGCTCCGTGCCGTGCCGCCAATGATAGCCTAGGACCACAATTTCCCTTATTAAAGCCAATTACTGAAAGTGCAGTTCTCTGCGGGTGTTCCTTGAACAAAATGGCTGACTTCCTGTAGGCCTCTGTCATTTGGCAGGTTCGCCTCGTAAAAGGTTATGATCCGGTTAATTTGTTTGCATTGTTAGCGCCCCGACTGAGGGAGAGGTGTTGACTTGTCATTATCCGGCCGCCACGGGTCAGCTGACAGACCGTAGCTGACGTCTCTGAGCGTCAACACAACGCCCTTACCGAGGAGAGGAGTCTACTTCTAACTATCCGTCTGACGCAGGTCAGCTAACAGACTGTAGCTGTCGTCTCTGAAAACCAACACAACGCCCTTATCGGAGGAGAGGAGTCTACGTGTCACTATCCATCTGACACGGGTCAGCTAACAGACTGTAGCTGTTGTCTCTGAGCGTCAACACAACGCCCTTATCGGAGGAGAGGAGTCTACTTGTAACTATCCGTCTGACGCAGGTCAGCTAACAGACTGTAGCTGTTGTCTCTGAGAATCAACACAACGCCCTTATCGGAGGAGAGGAGTCTACTTGTCACTATCCGTCTGACACGGGTCAGCTAACTGACTGTAGCTGTTGTCTCTGAGAATCAACACAACGCCCTTATCGGAGGAGAGGAGTCTACTTGTCACTATCCGTCTGACACGGGTCAGCTAACTGACTGTAGCTGTTGTCTCTGAGAATCGAACACAACGCCCTTATCGTAGGAGAGGAGTCTACGTGTCCGTCTGACACGGGTCAGCTAACAGCTAAAATGTATATTTGAACTTCGGAAGACTCAAACTCTCTGACTGTGACTCACTTCGTCTGTAAGTTAATCTAGAAGTCCATTTAAACTCATTAAAACCGTTGTTTGTAAACTCAAGTGCTTCAATCAGTGGTACAACAACTTAATTATTCAATAATCTATGGGGGGGGGGGGTTGATCAAAGTAATTAATATTACAAATTGAATTGAAGATTGCTTTATGAAAGATAGACATTTAACTGAATATAAAAAAAAATATTATTCGTTGTTGTAGATTTAAGTGTGATGTACAAAAATATATTCGTAAGAATATCAATCAATAGCTCGTTACATTTTTGGACGATTTTATTGCTTGGTCTGCCCAGACGGAATTGTGACGTCAGGTCACTGCAATTGTGTCCTAGGGGGTTTAATCGCTAGACGCCCACCCCAACCGTAACTCTTGATGGATGGCGATTCTCTTGATTACTCGCGATACAAAACATAAACAGGTAGGATTTATGTGTGGTTTGATTGCGCAATAAAGTGTTTCTGTGTAAGCGAGCGCAGTGCAGCGCCCACTCGGCTGCGACAGTCACGTCTTGTCCTGAGTACCCGGATCTTACACCACGTTCAAATGTTACAAATCGACAGAAATTGATCAATGTTTAAATATATTGATTTAAATATATGCCAATGACTAGTAAAGACAATTTCTATCTTTGACATTAATTTTAAAAGTATATATTGACATGACTTCTTCAGAAACAAAAAAAATACACAGAAACTCCCGACAATCTTTTTACTGATAGTAAGATTATTATTGCTTTACATGTTGAGAAGTTATTCCAGCAATTTAATTTCACGTTTATTACCTCCAACTACTAAAACAGATTTAAATGATTTATAGTTCACGATTCAATGACTAATGGCTTGCTTTGTAAAATCAATTTGCCGTTCGACCGTCTGGCGTGTGCGTAAATCAATTTAAGAGAATTGTACGATTCATTGAACGACGTCTAGCCAGTTAAAATCGATAAAGTCAATTAGGCTGAAGCAATTAAATTCACATAACGCCGTGACGTAGGTGTTGGGTGGACACTGAGCAAGGCCACGCGCAAGCCCGTGCGCACAGGGTCGGCTCCTCTGGGGCTCCGAAGGTCCTGGACGACTTGTATTAATGACCGTTCATTTAATGGAAAATTATAAGGCTGTATGTAACTCATAGAACATGAGGTGTGGTCGAATCGTTTTTATGACGTGGAGAAATCATTACGTTTGTCTGTAACAATGCATTACTAGTGTAATTTGATTTATTTACTTTCGGAGTTGTTTATTGGTTTTAAAGGTTAACTACTTCACTCCTGTGTTATTACATGTATTATAGGACCAGGAAGGATATTGTACTAACTGCTAACAGAGTTTATTAAGAATATCAAATAAAATCTTATGATGTTAACAATTACAAGATTACACGTGACAAGATACACGTCCTGGACGCCTTAAAGTTGGTCATATAATTATGGGAACTGCCTCATTTTTAATATATAATATTAAGATCTCAGATATCAAACTCTTTTACTTTTAGTTTTTGTTTATTTTTATACTTCTCTAATATTTAAACGATAAAGTAAATACATTTTAATTTTGTTCTGAATAACCAATAACACTTTCTTCAGCTTCAATGTACCCATTTTTGAAATACTTAAAACAATACTTCAGTTCCTTTAAATTTCAGATGAATCTAACACATAACTACAAACTAGGTTAAAATAAACAAATGATACCAGAGCGTATCTGAGGAAGAGATCAGATTACAGATCTAGAAACTTAACGTGTTACTGAGTGTTTGTATCATAGAACGGTGTCAAATTCCGTAAAAATCCTGTTTCCCTCAAAACGATAGCAGATATCTTGAAAATTATGACGCACTTTTTGGCAAAATATTGTTCATAAATTTATCTTGGAAGCGTTTGTGTTAAAATATTAATTTTTGGTGTTGTGGCAGCTCCTCTATGAACACAAATTAAAAGTGCTGTTATCATATACATTTTTCCTTCATAAACATTTACATTTAAATATAATACGATTATCCGTCGGCGTATTTTGAGGGGAGAACAAGATGTGAGTTTGGTTGGATTTGACCAATCGCCTGTATCACCACATCATGTGAGAGTTCTCAGCAGATCGTGACAAAACAATGAAAACGTCAACGGAGACCTGCACTTACCAATTTCATATCAAATTTCAACTGTCAAACGTCCTCTTCTCAGAAGTAAGGGGAGACTCCGCCGCGCCAGCCCGACCTCTCATGACGGAACGGTCACAAATTACCCAACACGCACGCACGCACGCTCACACGCACTCCGCGGCTTTTATAAATTCGATTATCGTATAACTGGGACCAACTAATTACGGTAGACAGACCGCTCACGAAGCAATTCCGACAGCACAATTACTCCGTAATTGAGGCCTTTGTTGTTTTGCTTAATTCAATTACCGCAGTACACATCTGACCTTCCACCGTCCGCGACCCTCGGATTCGACTTCATCTCATAATTAACCCGAGCTATTACTGCAACATTTTTATTACTTCTGTCCTAATGCCTTTTCCCGAGATGAAAAAGACGCTTTACCTCTCCAACGACAAGACGGTCACGGTTGGTTGAACTTGCAGGTCGGGTAGTTCGTCGGAGTTATACTTAGTAATTATATATTCTATCGAATTCTGTTAAACGGTCAAAATCAATATTTTTCTTCGATCCCCCTTTTCTTGTGAAATACTCCACCAAAAACTGAATTTAAACTACCTATGGTCTGTCAATAGACATCTTCAACCCGATGATTCAAACGAACCGTCCTATTTGTTGAGGCCGAGATCAAAAGGCACCGGTGAGATTACAAACACAGTCGAGTGCCGTGTCGGTAGACACCCCGCTGGGAGCGCGCAGGGGTGGCCCCCGGCTCGCTACTTCCATTAACTCGCTGATTTGTTACAAGCCGCCTCGCCGATTTAATCGATGTACTAACAAGATCGGTTCACACGATTCAACTACGCTAATGAGTTTTCATTAGCGGCCCGAATTCTTTATTGTTTACAATGATACTGCACGATTCCAATTCGTGTGGATCAGAATTATGAGTCATCCGTGAAGGCATGCCCGGAGTAAACGAGGCGAGGACTAACAAATGGGCCAGTTAAGGTTTTGAGTTGCCGCGCCGCCCTAATGTGATTAATAAGAGGTGCCAACAGCCGCGGTGTGCTGGTAATCCTTGATCTGTCGCCACTCGGTGATTAGTGCACCTGATGTGGTCCTTGGAGCACTTGCCATGTTGTTGAAAAATTACGTTTATAGAATCACAGAAAAAACGCATCATGTCTTCAAAAAATAATTGGCTACTACTAGCAATACCAGAATTTTAGCTACAGAAGAACTCCGGTTATAAAACGTTGATACCCGTGAGTTGGTCTATTATTGATACCGAGGATTTTAGAAGCACGTGTTTTGCCAACAGAAGCGAAAGTTGACTTAGCTCTGAAGCCTCTCACTGAACATACTTAAGCATCCTGTGATTTGAAGACTCTTGGAGCAATTGGAAAATTCTTTAAATATTACTAAATGTTAAGGAAAACACTACTTTTCCAAATTGTTTATTTTTTGGACGAGGCCTTTCGAAACCCAAAAGTTTCATCTTCAATATTTGTGGAGTTGCCTGAAAATAAAACCTCTTGTTTCGAAAGGCCTCGTCCAAAAAATAAACAATTTGGAAAAGTAGTGTCTTCATTAACATTTTGTAATATCCAGTGATTTGTTCAAACGGAAACCAAGATTGAATTTGAGTGATTCCCAGTAACGCAATCAGTTCCAGTACGCTATCACGGAAGATACCGCGAGTGAGTGACATGAGGTGGTCCTCACCACGGGCAGTTGGCTCCTCAATCGTTCCTAGAAATACATGACTACGTGTGTCTGTAATTCGTCAGCCGTACCTTGTGTTTGGCCGTGACTTCAGCCTTACTGAGAAGCCTAATTTCAGGAAGTAGGCTACACTGATTGGTAACTAATGTAACAAATTCGATTGTAAGCCAATGTGGTGCAAATATTCCGGTACATTATTGATAACTTTAAAACAATAGGTGGTCTAACTATCTGAAACAACTGTAGGATTCGTTTTTCACAACTAAACATGTTATTTATTTATTTTATTTATTTCCAACGGCAGCAGCCAATTTACAAAGACAAGCATAGATGGTAGAATACAGCGGAAAAAAAATTAATACAATCAGATGACAAATCTACATAAAGTAACAAAATAGGTATACAAAAATTTGATAATAAATAATAAGTATCCAAAGATATAACAAGTTATAAATATCCAAAACATAACAAAAAATAAAAATAAAGATTAACAAACAACAATAAATTACTCAAGTATGGAAACAACTCAGAAAAATGATTCAAATAAATTGTAATTTACATAAAAAACAATAAAAAACAACTAAAGTATAGGTAGATATCAACAAAAGTAGAATAATAAATAATTACGTAAAGGAAAAAATATTTATAAAAACTCTCTGTGCAACAGGAACAAGCAATCAACTAGCTAACGAAATTATAAGATTGATAAGAGCGAACATAAATAAATAGTGCTAATAAATTAAAATATAATATATAACATTTAATAAATAACAGTAGAAATTAAATAAATACAACATATAATACAATGAACATGCACTTAACACAGCTTAAAGCTAACTATGTCTCAATTTCTAGTCTTTCACAGAAAGAAGAAGAGAGGAGGCCTGCCGACGAACCTGGTGAAGTCCATCGAAGAACAGGTCACACCCAGACGCAACCTGATTTCCCAGGCGAATAAACCTTGCGAAAGGACTGTTGAAGTCGAAGATGGTTGAGTGGTATCTTCGACCCAGCAGATCTCGAGATCTTGTGTTTGCAGGAACTCTGAGGTCGATTTCAGCTAGGAGATCTGGACAGTTCATGTAACCATTCACTATCTTCCAGAGAAGAACAACATCAGCCACGTCACGTCGCAGGGCAAGAGGTGACAAGTTCAGATTGCTGGACAGTTCCTCCACAGGCACATCAAGATAGGCAAAACCCAGCCGGACACCAATCAAGCGAAGAAAACGCCTTTGTAGAGCCTCCAGTCTCGTCCTATTGCCAACAGTGTAAGGCGACCACACGGGACTTGCATATTCCACAAGCTGTCTCACAAGGGAACAATACAGAGAGCGAAGAGCAGAAGGATTGTCGATGCCTTTGGAGAATCTTGCTATGAAACCAAGCATCTTGTTTGCTTTGCTACTGATGTGGTCTATATGTCCAGAAAATCCCATTTCGCTGGCAAATATAACGCCTAGGTCTTTTATACACTGGGACCGTGTAACTTTATAACTTTTTGATGTTATGCAAAAGACTAAATGCATTTGCTTGTTAAAGTACAATCTCTCAAACTCAGGTCACACTAATGCCTTAAATCCAATTTTATAAATCTAAACTTTGCAGTGCGATGCTAATCTATTTTCGTCCTTAGGATTTTTTTCTCTACAACTTCTCTCTTTTTAGCTGTCACAAGGTAAGTATAGTGGTTTCGTCTAATTTTGTCTTTTATGTTTGTCCATAAATTATCAGCCTAAAGGAAATTGACATTCATTTAGCATTGCGCCGCGAGTTCTAACACCAATTGATTTTAAAAATTAACGAACTGAATTAAACTAGAAACATCTACTGTCATATTAATGCCATTCACTTTATTGTTATTGTTTTTATTGAAAATTCAACAGAAGGCTATTAATCAAAAAAGCTATCCAGTATTTTTTTTCTCTAGTTTGTCTATTTATTGTTACAAACAATCCGATTGGAACATTTCGCGCAGAACTATAAATATAAATAGAATTATAAATTCTACAAAAACTCAGAGATCGATGACGGAATTGCGTAGAAGTCCCCGGATCAACACAAAACCTTGCAACTAAAGGCCCAAATAGTAAAAACTGACAAAAGTTTCTTTCCTCGAGATGTTGATTATATTAGCTTTACAACTAGTGCAAAGATTCCATTCACATATACACTTATCTCTTCCCCGTCACTGATAATATATTTACAAAAACTAAAATAATGGAATTACTACTATACAGTATACCGGTGCTTAGACTAAGATATCTAGGTTTAGAGAAACTAAAGTAGTCCTATATTTTTACTTTTTTCAATGTACGATAATCATATTTTGATATTAGAAATCAATACCAAATTACGATCATCTGTTCTAGGTACAAGTTCAAGCACACTATTTGATTCGGCTATCCTCAATGCGTGTACCTAAACAATGAAGACTCGAAGAATTAAGACTTAACATATCCTGAATGGGGACTGGCGACACGTGTACGAACTGGTCACGGTTGATCTGATGCTAATGAGTCGACCAATATACCGCAAGCAACATTAAGGCAAGCCAATCAATGGTCTGATGGCGGCCAATGTTGTAGAG
Organism: Homalodisca vitripennis; assembly: GCF_021130785.1. Classification (NCBI taxonomy): domain Eukaryota; kingdom Metazoa; phylum Arthropoda; class Insecta; order Hemiptera; family Cicadellidae; genus Homalodisca; species Homalodisca vitripennis. Next base: position 124,290,198 of record NC_060212.1, on the reverse strand, counting down.
GATGTCCGCGGCACCGCTGCTAATTGCGGGGGGATTACCTGGTCGTTATGACAGCAAGGACACCTGGCCCTGGTCCATAATGATGACCATTACTCGGGTAGGCTTCCTGTCTACGGTCCTCCAGCCATATGTCTTCGCGTCAGCAGACCGGCATGCGACAGGCCAGGTATCAGTGTCACAGAGACCAATGCTCTTCGTGTACCAATTACTCAGTACAGTACAGCTTACTTGCGGTCATTTTATATTGATCATAGACACTCAACTGAGTGATCCGTGATATTTTCAAAAGAAAACCAAGTAATTATGTGGGTAAAAACCGATTGTGTCATTAACGCGATATTTGTTTCCAGTCTGTAGAATCTTGCATTTTAAAACTAAAAAAATACGTCCAAGATACTTGTAAGAATGGTGTATTTCACAAGTGTTGTGCATACAAACAACCTGATCGTGCTCATACGAAGCAAAAACACATTTCAGGTGAGTACTAAACATGGACATGGTCATTCTACCTTTCAACCAATCAATATGGATACCACATCTCGTCGACTTGTTTTGTACACGATAAATAATCAATTAACATCTAGAAAGTTCTCTTCAATTGAAGTGTTCGCTGTCGTCTAGCCGGAACGTGTCAATTAAGGATCGCCCAATATCCTGGGACTGATGTCCTGGCCAGCACTGACACAGGACACGGCTCTACCTACCACACGTGACAAGCGCATTAGGGCTACTCCGGCGGCTTTAATTGATTTGATATGTGTTTCTCTGGTAATGGGCCGCCGTGCATTAGTAATCTGGGCGACGAAAGGCCGGGCGATACCCGGTCGTCCGCCGGCGCCCCGCCACTCTGCAGGCCAGCCTCGGCCCCTTCCCTTCGCCTGGGCCGGATCTCTCCTAATCTCAACAATGTCTAAGACATGACTCTATGAAACTCTATACCAGTTGCTCGTACACCAGAATGGAATCACAAAGCATGAAGTTGGCTTATAGTATGTATGTTGGAAGGAAATCTATAGTCTAAATATTACTGAATCTGATTTATTTTTATTTTTATTTTGTTCTTTGATTCTTCATCCATAATTTTAGCGTATTTCCAAGACGATAAAATACAGACCGATTCTGACGACCTTCAGAATGAACTTTTAAGAAGTTAGTAACTATTGAAGCGAGTAAGAAAAAAAATATTTAGTAGTATTAATTTTTCAATTAAAAAAACTCTTTCGATCATTTCTTTTACAAAAAAAATCATTTAAAACATCATACGGCTTTTAAACCCAGACATTCAATTGTTGAAGTGGCTACGAAGATGGAAATATCTTCCAATGCTCATCAAATTACTTCAGTCCTTGGACTGCCATGTAAAAAGGAGTTGTCTACGACGTCCCATTTATACTGCGAGGAATTGCGTGGGTAACAACTAATAGCGTATAAATTAGTTCCGATCACGTTATCTTTTCTGATATGCGTGACGAATTATTTATAGTGTGTGGTGTTTGGCGGCCAGGCCGCGCTGTCTTCTGTCAAACCGACCGTTCAAGTCTCTAGTCTTTAGACCTACTCTTAGACAACCCCTGCATGGTGACGTATCTCTCTAGAGCCACAAACCTGACTCGGCTAAAACATATTCTCTGAAAGGAGATCAATAACTTGTTTGTACTGTCAGTCGTCTGGATAACTTATAATGTTATAAAACTACGCGACAGTTGGGCTTTTTAATTTTCAACAGAGTAAGAACTGGAATAAAACATTTAAACATAAATTAGCCGTTTGAAAGAAAAATAACAAATAACACCAGTAAATAATCGCTTATCTTCAAAAATTATGCTAATTTATCATCCTTAAAATCCAAGCACATTATTAGGAACCTTTCAAATAATTAACACGTAACTCTTAAGTATTTTGTTTCAATAATATGTGTCCGTTAAAAAAATAAACCTGTTCCTGTGACCTCTCTGACCTTCACTCAAATACTTTCTGAACTACTACAAATGACATGGAAATCCGACGCACGCAGCTTCTACGAACTGTTCGGGCTGGAGGCTGAACCCTGATACCTCTTCTTCATATCTTCGTAGCTCATTGACTTCTGTTCTTCGTCGATAGAGCAATTTGTCGGTTTCCTGCCAGCACATACGGTTGGTATAATGATTCTATATGCCAGAGCAAAGGGTGTCCAACTTCAAGCTGACCTTTTCTTGGACACAACACAAAATGCTAATTTTATCAAGAGATTAATTAATTGGTTTCAGAAGGCTTACTGTTTGAAACCCGTACTGTACAATTGTATAACCATAACAACTTACATTAGATGGGTTTCTGTCCTGTCTGCTTACTAGTTGGTGTGGTAAGAACCAAAAATAATTGGTATGTTAATAGTTTTAGAATATTCTGCACAGTTACTCACGATTTCATAAACACTATTGGCACTGAAGTCTAATTTATTCAGATATAACACTAACTCCTATTGAAAAATGAGGTTTACTCAGACTATACATTTTTCTGAATTAGTTGCGCAAGCTAATCATCTGTTTTTGTGAATTGATTTTAACCTCCTTAATTTTTTAGGGCTTTCAAGGTCATGCAGAAATACTAATTCCTAACTCGGCCAACTTTTGTTGCTCCAGCGTGTTTCGTTAAAAACTTGATACACGTTTAGACCCTGTTGTTATGAACTAACTACTAACTTACCCGAGCTGGTTTTGAATCCACCAATCCCAGCTTTAATGGATTGACATTAGAATTAAAAATAAGTGAATAAAAACAAAATATGTAGTAAACAGAACGTCAAAACTACAATGTTTAGCATCAGTCGGTGTTAAGAAACAGTACGTTACAGATGGCGTAGAATGTAACCTGCAGCCCTTCCTGAGAAAGGCTACAAGAAGAACTGGTTCTGTACCGAGGTACCGTACAGGTACCAATAGCATGGCCGGGTTTGCCGGAATGTCGCCTTCTCGATATCACCGGACAGACACATGGACTCCTGAGCCCGGACTCGTCAAATCTAATTAGAACCGTTCATCAACATTCCCGCTACTCACGCAACCACACTCCGTGCCATAATCATTCCGTTTTTGCACTAGAAAATGCATTCACAAATTGAGTAAAGTCCTTGGAACCGTCCAACGTAATAAGTTCTCGGAGGCAAGGATGTTCTTACATGTGTCGAGTCGACAGATGGCTTGCCGCTCCGCCACTATCTGTGTACGTGTGTGTACGTGTTCTGCGGTGTCCAAGGCACTAATGGCATCAGGAATTATATGCACGCAGAGTACTCTGTTTTATGGTCGCAATGCCAAGCGCGGTTTTCTTATAAGGTTACTAATCGTCCATTTTCACAAAAACGTTTTTAAATAGGCCAATAACATCCAGAGTAAAAATAACATGCAAATTGTATTTCAATCAACACAAATTTATCAAGAGATTTGAGTTACGAGTGGTCCAAGTTTACCAATATTTTTTAGATTTGTTACACAAACTACCAATTTTTCCATTTAATTCCAATTCCATTTGTCACATATCAATATTTTCACCCCAATAATACAAATAAAATTACATATATAACATAACTTATGTTATACTTCCCTAAGAAGAACATTTGTTTTACCTTCTATGAAGTGTTTTGTTATGCTTATTACGAATTATATTTCTTGACACTATTATAAAGTTTTTATAAACTGTCTCAGTAAACATGTTTTAAGTTGAGTTGAGCTTGCGTTTATGTTCTTAGAGTTCTAAAAAATATATAATTTGCTAGTATTTAGAAAACACTAAGCGATCTCAGTTGAAGTAGTTTTCCAATAGAGGTGTAAGTGCGTAGACGTTTTGCTGACGGAGAATAGCTAATATGCTTATCTCATGATAAGAATTGAGTAGTGTAGTACAATATAGTGTGTACACAAATTAAATTAGTTTAGTCTTGTTGGAACTGTTAACTTAATTTCTAGGAATATTGCTGTTCCGATTGCAATATGTTTGTTTCATTAACACTTGGGTTAATGTCAATTTGACTCAATTACATTTACGTTTTCTCACATACTCCTTGTAGGACGCTCATGTAAATTCAAACAACACCGAGGATGTATGCGATATCTAATTTGATTGTTTTGAGTGGGTTCGTTCTAAAGAAATTATGCGGTCAGAGGGCGATCGACAACCAGTTACGATTTTTAGCAAAGCGAGAATTGGAGGCTTCACGTTGCTCAGCCAACTACGTCGGTAATAAAAGGTACTACAAAATATAACCGAAATGTAGGAATCCCTAAAACAAATTACAAATAAATGTATAGTTTACCCAATTTACCATAACTTTACAATCAATATACCGCTTTGGTTTAGATCAAAACAAAGAATAGACAATAAAGTAACTGTAATTATTAGTGAGCCGAAGGAGGAGCTGCAGCATCACTAACAGGACGATCCGGACGAAGGAGAACAATTTATACTCGCAATTTTTTAAGTTTAGAACAAAGCAAAGATTAGAAGATAATAAAGTAACCGTAATTATTAGTGTAACCGAAGGAGGAGCTGCAGCATCACTAACAGGACGATCCGGACGAAGGAGAACAATTTATACTCGCAATTTTTTAAGTTTAGAACAAAGCAAAGATTAGAAGATAATAAAGTAACCGTAATTATTAGTGTAACCGAAGGAGGAGCTGCAGCATCGCTAACAGGACAATCCGGACGAAGGAGTACAATTTATACTCGCAATTTTTTAAGTTTAGAACGAAGCAAAGATTAGAAGATAATAAAGTAACCGTAATTATTAGTGTAACCGAAGGAGGAGCAGCAGCATCACTAACAGGACGATCCGGACGATGGAGTACAATTTATACTAAAAATTGATTACGTTTATGACGAAGCAAAAGTTAGATAATAAAGTTACCGTAATAATTAGTGTAGCCGAAGGAGGAGGAGCAGCATCACTAACAGGACGATCCGGACGAAGGAGTACAATTTATAATAAAAATTGTTTACGTTTATGACGAAGCAAAGGTTAGATAATAAAGTTACCGTAATTATTAGTGAGCCGAAGGAGGAGCTGCAGCATCACTAACAGGACGATCCGGACGAAGGAGTACAATTTATACTCGCAATTTGTTAAGTTTAGAACGAAGGAAAGATTAGATAATAAAGCTACCGTAATTATTAGTGTAGCCGAAGGAGGAGCTGCAGCATCACTAACAGGACGATCCGGACGATGGAGTACAATTTATACTAAAAAATTTTTACGTTTATGACGAAGCAAAGGTTAGATAATAAAGTTACCTTAATTATTATTGAGCCGAAGGAGGAGCTGCAGCATCACTAACAGGACGATCCGGACGAAGGAGTACAATTTATACTCGCAATTTTTTAAGTTTAGAACGAAGCAAAGATTAGATAATAAAATAACCGTAATTATTAGTGTAGCCGAAGGAGGAGGAGCAGCATCACTAACAGGACGATGGAGTACAATTTATACTCGCAATTTGTTAAGTTTAGAACGAAGCAAAGATTAGATAATAAAATAACCGTAATTATTAGTGAGCCGAAGGAGGAGCTGCAGCATCACTAACAGGACGATCCGGACGAAGGAGTACAATTTATACTCGCAATTTGTTAAGTTTAGAACGAATCAAAGGTTAGATAATAAAGTAACCGTAATTATTAGTGAGTCAAGGGACAGCAGCAGCAGGACGACGATGTTCAGTCTATCTGGACAATTTGCCGCATCCTGTGACGTGTGTGGAAGTGGTGGTGTCACAATAGTCTAATTAAGTGTGCCATTAGCCAAGCCTCATCAGTACCACCATTAATTATCGTTTGGGAATATTAATGCATCAACTTACTTGTATCCGGGCCTCTGTGAGTCCGATCTTCATAGCCAGCTCCTCCCTGTAACACATATCCATCATCATTAACTGCTTCAGCCCGCGTCAATTAGCGTCAATTAGCGTTGTCGGCAATTCGCGCTGTTATTTTGGGTGACAAATTTACATCACTAAATAGAGCAACATCTTGGAGTCTTATACAGGACACACAGAATTACATTAAGTTTGAATCTAAAACCTGGTCTAGTGTAAGTATGTCAAACTTCAAACTCTTATCAATTGGCCAGAACATAATCATGTTGCTTTAATACACATCTATTTTAACTGTTAATTTCATCTTTGAAAAGAGAAATAGCCTATCACACATTTCAATGATACTGCACGGATTATTCAAGTCGATATTTCAATGCTCAAAATGTTTAAAGTTTCAGGTTATATAGGAGTAAAATTGTAGAAGAATACAATGCGGTGAGTTTTAACATCATACAATGTAATTTCAAATGATCCTTCTTTCCTTAAACTTAATTAATAGTACGAATGTCTTTGCTCATTAATATTTATTTACTTGAAGAACAATTTTATTGTTTTTTTCAACTAGAATAATTGTAATAAGACTTACATATAAGCCGATCTGATATAAATGTTGTACATTCCTTAAATGCTACATACCAGAATGTAGTTCTTAAAATAAAGGATCGTGTGAGTTAATGTTACTAGTGGTAAATGTACTTTCTGTATAGGAATGTAGAAACAGTTTTTGAATTTAGCATCAACCAACAAACCTAGACAATAAGAGCGTATCATTTCCTTCTTGTAAAAAACTATTGCGGTAAAAATAACTGTCCAATATTTTAAAATTTATTGCTCAAGGCCTTTAAAGATTTAAAAATTTGTCATCAGACCTAACATGATTATATAAAAAAACTTTGTGTTATTTATATTAATACAAAACAATAGCTGTCTTAAATTGACACATTCCTTATTATCTTGTTTTGACTAAATATACTTTACAGAAGATTAATGAAACAGTTTTAAGCCTAACATTTCTCATTTTCAAGTCTTCGCACATCTTTAAACCTAAATTTGCATTCATCCGCTGCTAGTAAAAAAACCTACATAAATCTTCAGGAAACTATGTACAAATTTTTGGTAAAGTCATTTCGTTTAGTTATGTTCTATATTTTGGTATTAATAAGTCACTAAATGTACCATATCACTGTTGAAATGCACAACGAATTCTGCAATAAAAGTCTAGATTCACCTGTATGACATTAAAACATTTTTAAAACCGTTCAAGACACATAGCATTATTGTCTTCTTATGTTCTATTGTTAAGAAATGACAGTTTAATGTGGTCAAGTGATGTGTTTGACTGCAAGTATCATTTTTTTAACTAGTAATAATTAAATCGTGTAGCAGTTTAAACGATTGCGGTATAATATTACCGTGACAATTGTAACAAATGTTGTTTAAATAAAATCACTTTACTTTGTTCAGACTTTCGGAGCGAACACCAAAACCTCAGATTGAATCCTGATATGAAGAAATAATATATACTATTGACTAGTATATGACACCATAATTTAAACTTTGCTCGTTAGTTGTTTAATTTCTTTGCCGAAACACAGATTTGCTTACTACGGATTCACGACAGTCATATTAACATTTGTGTAAGATATGGATTACAAAAACACGCATGTTTTTATTTTCACAAACGAACAAATTGCACTGGTTTCTTGCACTCACATGTTTTTTCGCAGACCTGACAAACAATTTATCGCATTTTCCACATTAGTTGAATCTTTTACGCCAAAGAATTTAATGAATTTAATTAATCGACAGTGTGCAATAAATTTGAGGAAGAATGACACAAATCGGCGTACAGCTGCGTTTACCGCCTTTCCGCTCCACAATTGTCCGACTTTCCACAATTAAATATCGCTAAAAACCAGGAGCTCGCTCGATCAGTAAATGAAGTCAGTTAATTGTCCTGGTCTAATGTTCGCTAATGACAAGTCGCCGTCATAATTGCACCGGTAAAAAACCTCGAGAAACCAGCCATCAACCAACATACTTTCACATTGGTTTCTTCAGTTCTGTCCTGGACATGGGGTTGCTGCGTCTGTATTTCACGCAAATTTTGACATGACAGGCATTTCGGCCTTCTTCCTGCTAAGAATGTGTTCGTTATTTGGTACTTTACAGTTTGGCGAAAATTGAGTAGAAGAGAAGCATTTGTTGCGCAAGAAAACTATTGAATAGGTAGGAGATCGTATTGACCACAAGCTTTTGAATTGAAGTAAGAGTACGCCCAAATATAAAAAAAAATCAGTACTCATCGATTTTGAAGAAATTCAATATTTTTATTCCGGGAATAGACTTTACAAGGTATGAAGGAATCAAGGTGAGTTAAAATGTAATTCACTGAATTATTTTGCCACGACAATAAGGAGATCCACTGCCACTCCACGAGCAAAATATAAAACTTAATTTATTTAGAACAACTACTACAGTTCTTGGACATTTTAGAGATACTTCCAGGTACAACCGATACCTTAGTCTCGAAATACATGAATTTTTCTTCGAATATAATGGAGAATTATACTTCCACGTTTGGCCTATATTTGTGACTATAAGGAACTAATGCGAGAGTGAATCTTCAAAACCGGAGTATGGTTACAAAAATTTCCTGGTAAGACCAATTCCTTAGTCCCGAAATACGTATATGAATTAAGCTTCGAAAATAATGGGGAATTTTTTTCCACGTTTGGCCTATATTGTTGAACTGTAAGGAAGTAATGCGAGAGTGAATCTTCACAACATGAGGATGATTACAGATGTCGTCATTTTATTTTCTTGTAATTATATTGGTCAATGTCTTTCACCAGGGATGTTATAATTCTCTACAGATTAAAGATTGATACCCTAGACATTTCTTGGTATAAAATATTTTATATTTGGTACACAATACTTGAAAAGCACGTGGAAGTAATGTGCCAAGTAATGCAGCTGTATGTCAACTCAAGTCGCTGCTGGTACTCGAGTTATGGGGGCGCTCCGACTAGTTTTGGGGATGCGGGTGCGACTTACCGCGGTCGATTCTGAGCCAAAACAGCAGCTGACGGGCCTCGAACACACATCGGTTTACAGTTATATTTGTAACACATTGTCAAAGTGCCAAGTACTGAAAAGTGTAAGTACAGCTGCCCACCGAACACGAAAGGAACAGCTAATGTGGGTAGAGATATAAGTCTAGTATTGGGAAATTTATGTGACAGCTATCTATAGACCATGCTGGTCCCATAATCTTCGACTTTAATTTTTACCGACTCGAAGAAACTGGTTCTAGAACATGTTCCGGAAACTATAGCAGGCTGTAAAGTATTTTCCCGAAATAAAAATATTGAATTTCTTCAAAATCGGCAAGTACCGCTTTTTATTTGAGCGTATTTCTTAATAGTAGTGAGTGAAAGACATGTTCCTTACTTTTTTCTCAAAAGCTTGTGGTCAACACCATTTTATACCTATCCAATCGTTTTCTTGCTCAACAAACGCTACTCAATTCTTCGTCAAATAAACTGTAAGGTTCCAAATAATGAACACATTATTATGATCTCTTTCCGGAAAATATCATGGATCTTAATACAATGTACCATGAAATATTGCCAAATTAACCAATCGTCATTTAATATAATAAACCGATAAAACTGCCTCGAATGGACCGCCAGAGCACAGCGAAAGAGTTGATACACAGACGGATATGAAGACGGAGAGGCAGCCCTTGACCCTAAAGCCAATACAACTCTTCCTTGGATCAATAGAAACCTATCTACCAATTTTCAAGTCTCTATGATATTTCGATCAAGAGTTATTGGTATTATTCCAGCTTTTAAAGGAAATTTATGGATCACAGAAAGATTCATCAAAGACTGGCTCAGTTCTAGGAGCCACCTGTGCATCTTTTATTAGCTGCTTATGCTTAAAAAGGTATAGGTATAGTATTAGGAAACAATTTTATGTAATGGAATTGAAAAATATACAACAAACTATCATTGTTAGAAATATATAGGCCTACTATTTAACACAAAAACAGTAACAACACATGGGCAGTAGCAAATTCTCATTCTAGGCTTTCTAAAAAATGGAACCTGGGCATCATCTTTGCTTTATTTCTCATTTCTACTGTATTCTTTACTGTATAGCATTATTTTACAAGTTGATATTGCAATTATCCGCTCAATAGATTTACAGGATTATCATTGCCCATAATAAGTTGACGTTATCACTATAAAATGACAAAACTGTGGATCGTTTAGAAAATTAATTTTAATATGACTAGACTATAATTTATAGGATTGTACTTGAAGAACTTACTCGTATTTTCCTACTTATTATTCCATAATCACAAGACGTTAGGCGCTATACGCCATATCAAAATTGCTAAAATATAATGGTTTGGTTTTGAATAGTTCAAGTTTAAAAAGGAATGGGTTGCCAGTGAGGTTACTTCAAGATTTAAAGTGGAAAATTTAGTCAATTTTGAAACGAAGCTCTAAGAAAAACTGTTAGACACAAGATAAGATTGTAAAACATTATGAGTATTGTAAATTATAAATTTAAAAAATATCATGGTTTGTAATGTTTCAAGACTTGGGAAAATATATTATTTACTGAATAAAATAAAAATAAATCTTATTTTTAAAACGTACATTATGTTCTACATAAATGTATGCCTTTTCTTAAGCCATCTTTCATACGGTTTGTATAAAAATGTCTTATCTCTTTCTTTAGCTACTGATCTATGAATGTGGTTGCAAAACGTCCTCACCCTTGATTTGTGATAGCACCACCCTAAAGAAAAAATCAAATCAAATCAAAAAGAATTCTCATAAGAACAACTTTGTGTGCATTGAAGGTGTACGGAGGTGAGCACGGTGAATCAAAGTATTTACAGAATGAAAATGTGAGAACCGGTGATGAAAGTGAGAGTGGCCGAGTGAAGGGATGCTAACTGATGGGTGTCGGATGACGGGTCATTCTCTAATTACGGCATCTGGCCGCCATTGTGCGCGGTAGAGTCGGTAGTAACGGGCGCACCAAGCAAGCTTCCTTACTCGACACAATAAAACAATCATCATCATTCGGCGGTGAATAAATAACTGACTAATTGGCAGGGGCCGCTCCGCTCAGCGCCGCCCTCTCGCAGGATGAAATACGAGACTGCAAATCAGCGGCCATCTTTAGCCGGTAATTAATAGTTTTGTTGGTAGCCGAGTGAAACGGTAACCGTGATTGATGACGGGACCTACAAATCTCTCGTCAATCGGAGGCTTCTGACCCCTACGCGGCGCGGTGCGGCGAGATTGATTCCACCACCGGAGTCCGCGACCTCGCAGTGCCGCTGTGACAAATTCGCAAATTAGAAACGGTGTTGTTTTAATTAGCTATAATTGCCAGTAGATCGTTGATTGTGGCCTGCACGTTTCCTCCTCAGGGTCGAGAGCAGGTGGTCGGTGATAATGTCAAGGTGGTGTCGTCATCGTAGTTGACGGCAGGTGATAAGTCAAAGATGGAGCCATGATAGTAGGTTCAAGAAACTAGATATTCATTCTAGGTTTGAGGTAACAGTTTTTTATCAGTCACAAACAGCTTATTATCTAATTTCTTACTTACTCTGCCTGCTTTATGGGATAATTGTTTTGTAAAAAGACCTATCCACGTTTTAGCCTTATGTTGCCTGTTCTCATGAGCCTTTGCGAGGATCTTATTAAACAGAATAAGAAGATTCGGTACAGTACGAGGTTGATGGTACTGATAAAAAGTGTGACGGTCGCAGACAGGATTTGAACCTGCTATCTCTAACTCAGACCAAAAGTTACACGTTTTAATCCGCTCGACCACCGGCTCTTGTAAAGACTTGTGAACCCGAGCAGAGGTTAGCCTTCGCTTTCCAGAATGCAAAACTTGAGAACCTGTCAAAAATATGCAATTCATTTAAAGTCCATTATAGCGATATAAAAATTAGAAAATACCAGGTCACAGTAGGGTCTGACTTGACTTTTCCCCATTAAAGGAAATCGGCAGCTGGTGAGTTTCTCTTTGGCGTGGAAGAAGTAGAGGTCGTTTGGCGAGAAAGAGATTACAAGACTGGTGGAGAAATTTCGCAGAACATTGTTCCTGGAAGTGATCTTGTAATGTCATGAACGACACATTAACGTTCCTCCGGCAGATCTGTCTAACTGAAATCGGAGTCCTAAGTGTTCTATAACTCTCACGATCCGAGTCTCCGGCACTTCTATCAAATGGCCATTGTGAACAATTTGCCAGCTCGTAAAGTGATGCTGAGCCAACTGTAGAAATCTGCAGCTGCTCTGATAGTACATTGTTGCACGCCACAGTTGATCCTTACAAATTCTAAGAATTCTTTCCGCCTATTTTAATCGGGTGGGCATCTGTACGTGTAACTATTGCTATATGTATCAGTTTTTTTTTTTTTTTTTTTTTTTTTTTTAATAAACACTTGTACTAAATGTTTAGCGAGTTCAATATTGCAAAGAATCTAGAACCAACCGTATTTCTAACGCGACACTTCGAGCGTATATCTTGACTAACGGAACCTAGCTAATACTACTAAGTACTACTCTGTCTCTGAGATTCTCCTAGACCTCAGTCGAGACATCCAGCGAAGCTCCTCGCCCATTGTCTATCACCGGGAGAGGATACAACTGCGGAAACACCTTTTCTGATAGCTAAAGTGACGGAACGCTGGGGTATGCTACTTTCCTACCGCCCCGTGTACTGGCTTCCTATACGGTATCAATGGGGCCGTTTCCTCCCGATAGCTAATGGCTGACCAGTGTCCCGCCATTGATCCAGGGCCAGCCGGCCAGAACGACGTAATGGAAAACCATTGCGACTGCAGGAAATGGACGCTGAGAGGATTTAATTAGCACATACGCGTTGGTGTTGCGACAACATCTCATAGTGTGCACAGGACATGCTGAGAGGAGAACAACACAATGATAGTTTCCCGTTATGTCTTGTTACGTTACGTTAAGTTTCAAATGGGTCTTAAGTTAATTTGTATTGGCTGAGCGTTAGTGAAGCGCATCACTCGAGGAGCTGAAAGGTTTATCTTCTGTCTGTTCGTCTGACTGTACCCACAGTATCTCGCTAACAATTTAAGCTATAGACTTGCTATGAATATATATATATAGGCGATCTCGATCGATGATGGTGCATGTCACCCCATGAGGTTTGGCTGAGCATTAGCGTAGCCTAACTCTCCGCAAGATGTTACGAAAACGAATTGAACTGTAAACTTTTACTTGAAACTTTATTTCTAAATAGACAAAATAGAGTTCGATGATGGTGTACGTCCTTTGATAAGCTTTACGAGCATGAGCATGACCGAAGTATGATTGTCCGGATAGGATTTTAAACAAATATTCATCTATAGACTTGCAATCTCGAACGATGATGGTGCATGTCACTACATGGGATTTGGCTGAGCATTAGCGCAGCCTAATTCTCCGCAAGATATCACGAGAACAAATTTAACTGTAAAGTTTTACTTGAAACTTTATTTCTAAATATACCAAATTGAGTTCGATGATGGTGTATGTCCTTTGATAACATTTACGAGCATGAGCATGAACAAAGTATTATTGTCCGGATAGGATACACATATCCATATATAGACTTTCAATTTAGCATTAACTAATTAGAATTAATTCCAATAAATGTTTCCCAATAAACCATTTCGTAATTGAAAATGCTCAGGTGGAGTTTCATACAGTGCATAAATCTTCCTTCAAATTAGTTTTGTACCAATTAATGGGTTTTAGTGCGCAGCCGTCCTCTACAGTTGTGTTGCTGATGAACAAGACAGACAGCAGTACTTTGAAATTCAAACAGCGGTGTAAGTGTATAATTTAATTTCATTAAATTTATGTAAATTTTATCGGAGTATTCAAATTGCATTAGCGAGCCGGGTAAGGACGGTAGGCATAAAAAAGTGATCCATCATAACATCAAGATCTAGAGTGGAATCATCAGATAACGTGGCTTATATACCTGGGCTTCCGCCCGCGCCGACACCTCCAAGGCTACTGTACTTTGTCCATCACGTTACAGACATCTGCTTCTCGATTACACATTCCACAGGATTCCTAGAGGATCCTTAATGATGGTCTACAGTTTATAAACACTTCAGACGCTGAATCTAACTATTTGAAGGCTACATGGTAAAACGTGTCTTCTTGATACTAGTTGAGGGGGAAAATTATTTTAATTGATAGCCGAATTCCCAAAGTGACAGCCAAGGAACTTATTTATACGGAAATACACCATTTCACATCTGACCAAGAAGAAGGCTATTGAGAAATAATACACATTAACGATATAACCAATCAATAATAGCAACTATCAAAAATGTATACAAATATATATGTGTTAATAATAATAACAGTGATACTAACGAAGTAATAACAACGAGAATGCGAATAACAATTTGTAACAATAACATAACTACAACCACCAAAGTAGTAAAAATAACAATTTCGTAACAATAACAAAGATAAAAATCAATAATAGTTACTACAACAATACTTTGTAACCATGACTAAGTGATGACAATATAACAATGATGACAATAACATATATAATAACATTGTTATGTAATAAAAGTAAACTAATTAACAAAACAATATAGCAATGGCAATCTGACTTTCGGTGCCCAATAACATTGTGGCTCTTCCGGGGAGGCGAGGGAGCACAACAAGCACGTGGTATCATTGGAACTGAAGTGGCTCTTTAAAAAGCGCTACCTAGGACCATCAACCGCACAGCACTTCAATTGAGGTGATGTTGGTCTTAAGACATCCGCACGGAGATCCCTCCTAAAGGCGTGGACCGACGGATTGAAGAAGTCCACATTAGAACATACTCTGTTGCCAGTTCTCATACATTCATACTCGAGTATCTCGCTGTGATATACAGTAGTAGCTGAGCACTGCGATCATTGCGATGAGGTACATGGAGACCTATCATGTGTAGAATGACTGGGCATTCGATCCTCCTGTTCAGCATCTTGTACAGGAAGACCAAATCGATGATGGTTCTTCGAGCTGATAGAGGCGGGAGATGGAACAGATAGCACAACACCTTCAAGTCATCCTCTAAGTACTGATACTCGAGCTTCACACCAATGGTTCTACGGACACGCCAGTGCAGAGGTTCAAATAACTGTATTTGATCAATCTCGGTAGGGGGACCAGACTACACCAGAGAACTCGAGGACTGGTCAGATATTTTGCAGATATACAGGATTACCACCTATGGAAACAGGTTGGTATTGTCACCGACATGTTCAGTATGTTTGTCTTTGCTAAACATGTAATTTGTCAAGATCTTTTCCATTCTCCATGACCATGAGCTTCGATTGATTACATCACCAAGAATGACGCAAATCAAGGTACCTGGTGTTACGAATGGCTGAAAATTTCAACACCTCACCAAAGAAACTACAGGTATGAACAGTATTCCTTCTACTTCGCTTTCAATCTTAATTCTTCGAAATATAAAATTATTCATTAAATAAGTTTGACCCTAATTTCCTCTTATCTACAAAAAGACAGTTGTATCATTCCCTATACTCTCCTAATATGCTTTCAGTTGTGGATATGAGACTGTTTCGTTTTCTCTGCGAACCCACCTTGAGATATAAGAATCAAAACTAAATATAGTTAAAACATGAAAAAGAGTAAAATTATAGTTAATTAATTTAAAGTTGTATAATATAATGTTTATTTAACTCTCAAAATATTGCCACTATCAGTGATGAGATAGATAAAAGTGTCCCTATGAAAAAATCGTTTTATGCAGTCGGTTTTTTTGTAAATCTTCCCTGTATAAACCACCCTCTAAAAATTATAGAGAAGGCAGATATTGGAATACTAAATTGTTCCGTTTCTTGTATATACAGACCTACAAGCTTGTTTAATTCCAACTGATGTAAATGAGAATAAAGTGAAATTTCACCTACAAATTGGAATCTCCCAAGGTGTTTCTTCCTCCAGCGACTTCCCGTGATTCTCTTCTCTCCCGATGAACGGAAGAAGTCCATCAGTTCGGCAAACACTGGCGGCCTCTACGCCTTTAACGATATAATTGTGCGCCCAAACCTCTCGCTAATAAATGACTGTTATTTATATTATATAATTACACGGGTGATGCGGAGATATCCGTATTTACATAGAGCCCTGGGCTCCTATTACCATATATATAGACTATTAGAGGGTCAGGAGCCAGGTAGTCCTCCCCTCCACCCCACCCCACCCCACAGACTGGCATCTGATTGACGGGAGGTGTGAAGACCAAGTGGAGTGAAGAGTGATCAGAGTGAAGAGAATTACATAGGAAAGGAATTTTAAGTAGTTTAAATACTTCAGAAGTAGCTTCTTTTAAGTATAAAGCCTCTGGCAATCACAAAAATCTAACTACAGTAGAGCGTCAAAATTCGGATTCAATACTGGCGAAAAATATTTCGTTTATATACGTACAGATTTTTAAAAATCTTCAAATATTTCTTAATTAAAGTTATTTATCAATCACAGTTTAACATTAGGTATACTATTTTAGTTTATATTATAGCCTAGGTGTACTTTACGGAAAATATGACTACAGCATTTCTTCTGTAAGTTAAAAATTAAAAGCTTTTATTAATAAGGGAATGAATAATTTAAATTATCCCCTCCACGTAAACAACATCGTGATTGATGCATGATTTCACATAACTTTTCATTGGCTCTTTGTGCATTACCTCTTTTTTGGTTTTTATTTCGAAAATAGGGGCATTTCAAAAATCCGAACGGGGTCGCGTCCCAATTGATCCGGATTATTGGCGCTCTACTGTAATTCTGAATGAGAAGAGACAATAATAAATATTTTCCTCTGTTTATACAATATAAACGTCAATGGTAAATCGCGTAATCCTGGTATAGTTTAAGAGATGAAGAACAATTTGACAATTTACTCGAGAAGTTAAAGACAAAATGGATTATTTTTACAGTAAAAGAGATATAACTGTGTATCCCCACACGATGAGGTAAGTTCTCTTATGTTGTTTGTTATTCTCCATGTTATCAGCTACAGAAAAAATGTGTTTTAGTTATCACTTATTTTTGCCAATTTCACTCACCTTTTCACATTCCAGCCTTCGCTACGTAAACGCAACATGCCTTATTGCTCTAAACATCTTTGACCTTCACGGTGAAACGAGTGAGAAGTGGCATGATACGCTCTACGTCGTTAATCTTCACTTGGCTGTGAAATTATAAACATGCATGCCATACCGAACTGACCATACCGTAACCTTGGCAACGAAACTAAACATACAGTGATCTCCCTCTACTGCCTACGGTGGAGACTAGCAACATCTTATTATATCGTGATAAGCATGCCAGCCTTGGCAGTGCCACGTGTATAAAATACCTGGTGACATGCTGTACTAAATATTTCACAGTGACAATGAAATATGCAACAGTGCAGACTTTACAGGTCAGACGTTTTACAAAATAAAAATGAATGACATGTATTACTGTTGTAGGTATAAATACCACGCTTTGTCAACAATTCAAACTTGTTAAGTTGCCAAGATTTTATTATGAATTCAATAACATAAACATATTTACAAGTCTGCTAAAATTCACCAGCTTTAAAAAGAAAAATACAACTGTTGTGAGCAACTTTTATCGATTTTATTTTAACATTGTAAGCTCTGGATTATTTTCTACATACTAACGACTTCGTAAGTTATGCTGGAAAACCATTAAAAAGTGTCCCCGTCGTAGAAATTCCTACCTGAGCAACAAGATTGGTCTATGAGAAACGAGTTTAATGCAAATGAAATGTAAGAAACTGTGGAGATTCAAGGTTGGTGACACTGAATGGCTTAATATGCGCATGTAAGAGCCTCGTAAGTGCAGATGTAGGCGGGAATTTCCCGTACAGTTGCAGTATTGATGTGGCAAGTATGAGTTTGAACAAACAGGAGTTGGTAGCCCTGCGCAGCGAGACGCGGCGTCCATTCAGCAACAAAACATAACCTCAATGTTTACTGCCAGTCTAGCCGCCTACAGCTCTCGCCGGACGACCGCCTGCATGACGTATTTATGACTTACTTTGTATCTATCATGCATTATTCACTTTGTTTAGTCGCCTTGGCTCAAAATGTACGTAAATGCCATGTTCCATAAAACCACCTTAGTAAGCATATAAATAATACTTTAATATTTAGTTGAAGAAATGGCAAGAGTCACGTAAAGAATAAATTTACGTTATTTTGCATCGTTAGATTTTGTTTAGGAGATACACATAACAAGGAATAACGTAATTATTTTCGGTATTAATCATTACTTTCCTTTGAAACTCTTCTAAAAATAGAAAGGACTTCGCGGTGCTAAACTGCTTCATTCTGGGCATAGTTTGGTACAGAGGTAACTGTGCAACTAGCAAATGGGTATTTCCCAGCAGAGTTCACTTATCCACTGTCCAATTGAAATTAAATTTTGTACTGCGTGCGGCAAAATCCAATGGATCGCTCACATCCGAGCAACCCCATTGATATTCAAGTGCGGGTAAAAGGGTTGTCTGCAAAGACTGGAAGAGGGTAGAACATTCTTATATATTTCTGATAATATAGTGTCCGCTAACTCTCCTCATGCGGATGTAACATAAATCTTAACAGAAGGCTTCTGCCACCGTCTTATCCATCTTGAATATTCTGTTAGTCCAGAAACAAAAGTCTTGTTAGGAATAATTACAATGAGAATTTTCCTCAGACTATTGTCCTAAGTGAGATTGGTTTATGTGCTGGGCAAAGGATTATAACTGTCACCATTCCTAGTCGTTTTTTAAGGTACGATGACGTTCTTCTAGATTCAGTTGAAACTTGCATTGGTGTGTTCTATTAATAAAATGTTTAAGTGATTGTTAACTGTATATATAATACTCTAAAAGGTTGTACTTGGTTCGGTGAACCGTAAGAAAATCCAGAAAATACAAAAGATCCTAGCACAACAAACAGACAACGGTAGTTTGCATTCCTTGTGATCTTTCTCGGTGGAGTTATGTCTGAAATTAATCACTTTGTCCAAACAAACCATTGGTAATTTCTGTTTGTATTAGGTGCAGTTCTTCCATGTTCATGACGGATATTAAAAGTCGAAATAACATTGCTGTATTGATACTGTTACTTCAAACAATTAGCTAAAAGACATTAAACTGCCTTACCTTGTGAACACATCAGGATAGTGAGTCCTGGAAAAAGCCTTCTCCAGTTCTTCCAGCTGGAAGCTGGTGAAGGTGGTGCGGTAGCGCCTCTGCTTCCTCTTGGGCGCCGCGTTGAAATCGTCCAGCTCACCCTCGCTGCCTTCCTCATCCCGCCCTGACACTCCCATGGTCGCCTCACTTTCGCCTTCGCCCTCGCCCTCCACACTCGCCTCTGGGGAACTGCGCGGCGGCGTCGTCGACAGCTCTGTAACACCAAATGTCACAATAGTAGGCTTGGAGAACACAATGTTAGATTCCAGTTCTTCCTCAGGGTCAAAATCTTTTACACCTGCCCAAAAACCGGAGAATTCCACAGACAATTAGGTAATATTATATCACAAAGCCATGAAAACCATGATCTGTACGAGTATATAAATAAATATAATAGATTATAGATATTCCATGAGATAACAGAAACATTGTATGTGGACTCAATTCTTTTGTAACGGATGGTTCAGTTCCAACTGTAAAATCACGGATTCTCTTATGTCATCGGAAGTTAATGTCCCTATGCTACTACTCTCCCTATGCTGTGGACATACATGAGAACAGCTACAGAGCAGGATGGAGGTAATCACAAAAGCTATTGATATTACAGAGACAAGCCGAGCTGAGTAGTGAAAGTGTGAGTACTAAACTGCTCGGATTGCTAGTCTTGTGGCCGGACATACTGTGCAGATTTATGTCGTCGTAAAAGACATTATGAGAACTCATTATCGTTTTTATTTTTGTGTCGAAACAAGTGGAGTTTTCTGAAATGAACACGGCTGCATGGTTAGAATTATAGTCGTTGGTCAGTCATCAAACGGTCATGAGTATTGGATGGTCATTGGATGATTTCATAACTTGAAGACTACACTGCCCGAGTAAGTTCACTTTATTGTCGGACAGTTTTGCACGCCAAATACCTGAACTGTTAAGGATTGATCATATAGGTCCTTCTTAAATTTTTTTTGTATGTCTGAATTCCTGAGTGAACGATAACTCTTGATACATAAGTCCTATAGAGTTTAAACTCGGTCCATTGGGTCAAGAACAAAATGTATTGATTTTGAGGAGAAGATTTCAAAAATTAAAAATAAGATAAAATAGTAATTTTTATACCGTTCTTGTCGGTAACCATGATGGAAAAGTGAAAATCGTGGAGTAAACCAATTTGTTAAAAAACTGAATAACATCATATGACATTTTATGATGTGACTTCAGTAGAAAAAAATAACAGAGAATTTAGTTTTTTAGAACCATATTGGAGATATAGAAAACAGAAACGTCTCTATCATATCCTCGTAGATCGAATGGGCTTGAAGATTCATAAATTACATAACACTTACTGTCGAAATATTACATCATACGAGTATTATTAGTCACTAAAACATGTATTGCATGAGGCACTCCCAGGTTGACGAATGACTTCTAAGAACACTTTGTCCGGTATGTGATATAGATAGGTCCCGAAGAGAGGCAGGCTCGCCGTAAGGAAATATTCCACACATTCCAGAAGTGTGTTTCCTGAAAGGCCTAACCTGTCTGCAGTCTGGTGATACGTTCAATTAGTGGTTTTCCAAATCCGGGTCGCCGCAACCACTGACAGAATTATGAAACTCTGGTGAAACGGAACTGCCGCAGCCTCCGAGAGGTGAAGACGGGTTCTACGATGATTCACAGAACACCTACCTTGTTCTAGTATGATTCACACAAATCCCTCTACTTCCTTTCACAATGGCAGAAAGGTATCAATGACGCGACAGAGCTTTTTAAAATTGTGACGTTGTCCTTCCGTATAGCCGCCTGTGCGATAGGAAAGTCCTCTCTTTGTACATAAGTTCCTCTTGATAAAAGAAGGAACCCTATTGATTTTGGGTTCGACTGATAAAGGCTAGTCTGTCTATCATTCATCCATTTGATAGGAGGGTCCTAAAAGTTTAAAATGTTGTACAGAGGTCTCACATGATAAAAGAAGGAACCCTATTGATTTTGGGTTCAACTGATAAAGGCTAGTCTGTCTATCATTCATTCATTTGATAGGAGGGTCCTAGAGGTTTAAAATGTTGTACAGAGGTCTCACATGATAAAAGAAGGAACCCTATTGATTTTGGGTTCGACTGATAAAGGCTAGTCTGTCTATCATTCATTCATTTGATAGGAGGGTCCTAGAGGTTTAAAATGTTGTACAGAGGTCTCACACGATACAAGAAGGAACCCTATTGATTTTGGGTTCAACTGATAAAGGCTAGTCTGTCTATCATTCATTCATTTGATAGGAGGGTCCTAGAGGTTTAAAATGTTGTACAGAGGTCTCACATGATAAAAGAAGGAACCCTATTGATTTTGGGTTCAACTGATAAAGGCTAGTCTGTCTATCATTCATTCATTTGATAGGAGGGTCCTAGAGGTTTAAAATGTTGTACAGAGGTCTCACATGATAAAAGAAGGAACCCTATTGATTTTGGGTTCGACTGATAAAGGATAGTCTGTCTATCATTCATTCATTTGATAGGAGGGTCCTAGAGGTTTAAAATGTTGTACAGAGGTCTCACACGATACAAGAAGGAACCCTATTGATTTTGGGTTCGACTGATAAAGGCTAGTCTATCTATCATTCATTCATTTGATAGGAGGGTCCTAGAGGTTTAAAATGTTGTACAGAGGTCTCACATGATAAAAGAAGGAACCCTATCGACTTTTGAATCAAAAGCTAAGGGCAGTCTGTACGTTAACTCCTAAAAGAAAGGTCCTAGAGACTTCAAACTTGATGCATTAAGTTAAAGTTTTGAGCATTATTAGTTACTTTGTTAGAAGTTATTTCCGCTCTCTTATACATGCAAAACCATTACTAAAAATTCTAATATTGGAGATTCAATGAATGACTATTATTATTAAGTGCCTTTACATATTATACTCTTAATATAAAGTAAAAAGACACATTTTTATATCGTTCATTTTATAGAGGTAAAATATAAATAATAGAGGTAACTGTTTCAGTTAATGAGCAATACGCCGAGCATTACTATTTTTAATGAAATCTTACATAAAAATCAAACATTCGTGATTTATATGAAATATTTTATTGTTATGTTATAATATTCTACGGTTGTTATAGCTTTGTCACTCATTGTTTGCCGTAATGCAATATTGTACTTAATATTCCGTGCTGTTCATTGGGAAAACGTAATGTAATATTGTTATTTTATTCTCATTCTTTACATGAACTCATCATCTCGAAAACCGTCCGAGATAAAAAATGTTGTAACAAAACGTTTAGAACATTTTATAATTATACCGAACACTTTCTAATACATATTTTTTGTAGGTTCATAAATAACGCAGTTGTGATTATTTTACAACCTTTAACGGCAGTCAAATAAACGAAATGACACCTAGCTGTTTGTAATTAATCCTTTACTATCTATATTTATAAGATTTGGTCGCCCAACCGTTACTAACAATTAATATGAAATTTCGTCATTATATAAGATAATGGTACGCCTTGTCTGATAATAAAACGTTCAAGAGATAAACAGAGAAAAGCAATCCCTTCCCCCAAATACAAATAAAACAATGTTTGATGCTGTGAAACGTTTTCGATCGTGTTTTATTTTCTAACATAAGTTTCACATATACAAATTCAAATCTGTGACGACTAAGTTTGGAATGTTCAATAATATATACCCAGTAATATTATGTTACATATTTTATAACAGTTGTGTAAAATTAATACTCCTTACGTGGTAATAATCTTAGAGCTAATAATCTGAATTATTTTTGTATTGAAATTCAACCCTTTATATATAGTATATAGATATTGTTATTAAAATGCTACCACCCAAACAGCGCAGACCGCTGCGGTATACCGCTGCTAGGGCGGATGGCCGCCAGGTACGGATCCGGATGGAAGCCATGTCCCTATAATTCCATTAGCTTGTCGAGTATTGGCCCGTGAAATGAACGCCAGTGCACGTGTGTTTTCGCCATAATTGTCCGGAAGCGACAATTTCCTGTCCGTTAAACCCAGGTGTCAATCATGCACTTTAATTAATCCTTGCCCGCGCTTCCTACACCGCTTTCCACTCCGCCTTGTTCGCTACGCTCGAAACTAATTAATCCTCGATTAGCCACTCTATGTCGTATTTCTAGTTATGGAGTACTGGTAGTGGGTGTTCTTGTCCGATAGAGGGATTGTACACGGAGATCGGTTTATAGTAATGCATGAGTACAATTTAATGGTCCCAGAAGACCTTGCAAACGTCTGTACATAAGACCTTAATTAGAAGATAAATCAATTGTAAGCCATTAACAAAGTAATAAAGTTTAATTGGTTGGAGATGTGATTTTACAGCACATTCAGTGTCCAATAAGAAAATAAATGTGTTAAATATTTTAATCAAATCAAACCCGAATCCTGAAATATGTAAAGACCACATGACTACAGTTCAACAATGTAACATTACAATTTGTTGATAAGAGCTGCTACAATTAAAACAGCTGATTTTTGTGGCTCACAAACAGTGCTGTCACATAATCGCTGTCGATATTATTTAGTTTTCGGTTTTTTAAAAGCACATTATCTCCCTTATTTATCAACCGATTTCCTTAACCTTGCTATCGTTAGATTTGCAATTAAATTGTCTAACTAAAATGTACTAGTTGTGAATTTTTTTATCAAGGATGTTTTTAAGACATTTACGATTAAAGGTTTTAGGAAGTCGCCGTTTAAAAAATAAAGCTTCTAAAAACTGCCCTTCAATGTTGTAAAGGGATGTACTAAATTTAAACTTATTACAACAAGCCGTTCTCAAATAATAAATAGTTAAGTGAAAAACACAAAATGACGATTATTCGGGTAACTAATGACTTTTCTAAAGTTTTAATATTATATTTTGGTTTACCTTAGTTCCTAAAATAATATCTGAAAATATTGGTAGAAAGTTCTAGGAAACCTCGTACCTGTATTGAACACTCATACATATACGTATTACAGTAATACGGTGATTTATGCCACCTTCGGTCATCGTAATAAATAACAAAGGGAAGATTACACAACCTTTACACATGCCAAATACTAAAGATTTTGAAGAAACCGTACATGAGTAACACACACGCTAACTGCGTTTAACGGCTACCCGTATAATTATAACAAATTACAGAAGGCCAATAAAATTGATTACACTGTACATATTCACTCTGTATGGATGCTAAGTTAACTAGCTACCAACCTTTTTACTATATTGGACATATAGTAGCTACTTAGTTTCTTGGTTGAATTAAGGTATTAGTTACCGTCCTATGTGAATAGCTTACTCCAATATTTTCTAACCGATGATATTGTATTATAACTGTTTGAAGGCACTTGCTTTTTTACTTGTAATATACAATTGAGTGTTTAGTTTTAGGTTTTTAAAATCTCACTGAATTGAGAACGCTGTAACTTTCTGCAGTCGTGGTACTACTTATTTCCGTGATGTTACGGCATTTTAAAACACTGATATAGCCCTTATATATTTAAGGGCACGGTAAAGTTGTTACGCATATGTGCGGTAAGACCGAAATGTTGAGCTGTGCTTGCAGTTTTGTTTACAGCACAATCTGACCCACTCCCGGTGTCGACGCGACGTGACGCCCGCACGATATGACGGATCCGCCGCCATTAGCTATCTTACCTCTCTAAAAGCGTTTCTTTGTACTCCATATAACTACCAGATATTGACGCCGCCGCCGCGGCCTCTGACGAATTAATGGCTTACTTATTTATGATGGTGGTGAGACACGGCACGTGTTCGCCGAATATCCGCTCTCGTACTCGCGAAACCGCACGACCTGTCTGTCATTGTCACAGCCAGGTGCGCAAGTTATGGCTTCAAGTCACTTTCACTGCTAACAGTCTACAGTCTACCGCTATTTTACCAGTTTATGTCAACACGTTACTCTAGCTCAACCACTGTGATAGAGTTCGAGACAGGGGAGTAATAATAAAACAATAAATTGTTATTCTGTTTTTTTACAAATTGTGCATTGAAATTTCTAAAGAAACTCCACAATTTTAGAAATCTTCGGCACTGGACTTTTTGTGTCTAATACATTAACTCATTCAACCATAAAACCATAAATTTTTGCACTGATACAAACACAAACGCACTGACATTGCGTGTGAATAATTACCATGAAGAATATAAATATTAAACAGGTAAGAAAAACTCAAAATGGTTTAAAAATATCGAGACGGTCAGTGCCGCTAATAATATTCAAAGACTAATAAACTCAAATCTAAACCAATAAACTGAATGTTATTATAATTTGTTTCAATTACATGTCTGCTTTGTAAAACATATTAAATAATTACTGGCTAGTTTCATGTGTTTTTAATACAAAAATAAAATAGTAAATAGGAGACAGTCATGTCAATGTAAATATATAAGGAAGACGAAAATACCTTAGTAAATAGGATAGAGGTCAATGAAAATATTTAAGGAAAGACCTGCCTGGACATTGACAGACATTGAATCCAACAACTAACCTACAGTCACTAAATTGAACTTTGAAAGTTAGGCGTGAAATAAGACTATTGGAAAGAAATAGGAGGACTTTTGTGAACTAGTTTTTAAACATTTACTAACCAAATCATTTTTTAAAGTACATGATAGACATGAACATAATAAAACGTAATAAGAATTTCCATCAGGCTTTGGTTCTATATATCACGAGTGCGTCTCCATATTACTTCACGTGACGTCATACGCGATTTCTCAAGATTACTGATTTACTCCAACCGTTATTAATGCTAATGACACGGTACGAACTTAAATATTAACCAATAATTTTCAAGACCAAATAACTTGTGTATGTAAAGAGAGTATTGCCCGTTAAGAGAATAAGGTTTCTGTTTAAGAGCCATATTTGGAAAAACAAAAAATACAGAGGCCGCCAGGTATAGGATCAGACCACCAGCTCCTTTAACTTACAAAAATAAAAAACCAATGTTATGCAATTTATTACTGTACAATTTCTGTTTCTCACATTTCCGATTTCAATGAACACCTCATTAGTTATAGTTTATGAACCGAGAGCTAATTTACATTGCATAAGCACACAATTTCCCCTTAGCAAGAAATCAATTGCAAATTGCGCCAGTTTTGGTGAAGGTCGAAAGGGTACAAAAGGGTTAAAAAAAATACGAAATGGTAATATGTCTCTAGAATCATATTTTTCTTAGCTTGGTAAACTTAATAACAACCTTCAGGCACATTAATAATAAGTATATTGCTCTCAAAAACTTGGTAAATAGTCTAATAACCACAATTTTCAGCCAAGTAGCCGATCTGTATACAATAAGCTTACAATGATTCAACATTTATTTACCTGTTTGGACTAACGATTTTAAGTCTGTTACAGTAAGAAAAATGTGTAATGGTTTTTACTTAACAATTTTATCGTCATTTCATTCTAATAATTGGGCAGCTAACGATCGAGTTCTTTCTACGATGGTAAATTCTTCTACTAATTTCAGGAAAATCCAGGTTTTGTGTTTATACAATGCAAATTGACGTTCTGCTCGTGGACAACAATGATTTCCTTTTAGCAGAAAGTTTCTTTAAAACATCGAATGTTGACACTGAATGTCGACTGGTGCAGCCGATGACGGACAGCTGACGGTCAGATGTCGAACGCCTTCTGCGCGGCGGTCTGACAATAAGCAGTGATTGAAATGCTAATGGCCTGCCTCGCCAGAACAGATTGACAACAGCTGGTGAGGGAACGGTGGCGGAGGCTTGATGAAATGTTTGCACAAGCCACAGGAGGATTTCGGGGAACCGAGGTGGCGGGCGGCACGCGAGACGGTCATTAGTCCCGTGGTAGCGACATGCAGTGGAAATATCTTGAGGACATCTAAATCACCCTAATGCGGATGTACAATTTGTCCTGAGTTTTCACACCAATTAACGTATTCTCATCTAGACCACCGGTTATGATGTCCTTAAAATGTGATTTGACCAAAATCTACGTGGAGAGTATGTACTGTAGTGTCCACACAGCATTAAAGAACACTGTCTAGATCTAGAACCACTCAGAACTCTCGCACTCTACTGAATTCTACTAAAGGTTCAGGTGGTATTTCAATGTAAGATCCCAACAATTGCCTTTTGTAGAATGTCAGTATCCACGAGAAATCTTACAAGTTAATAATAATATGTATAACTCCTCGTCCTGAAACGTCAAATTGTCGACCCATTTCATTGACGCCCCCATTTCCGAGACGCGAGACACAGCAGCGACACCCATGAGACGAGATGGGGACGGTGACAACACTAACGACATCACAATTAAAAATAAATAGTGTGCGCAGTTAGGCGGTGCGGCGGAGCTGATGACATTATAAGTGTGTTGCGTGGGCCAGGGCCCGGCCAGAGCGGGCTAATTAGATTACTGCATAATTCATCTCTCTCCCTGTAATTGTTGCTAATGACTGAATTGTATTGTTGGCCAGATTTGCATCTGTGACATCATCCCGCGGCCTTCCTCTCACGGACGTGCGCATCTGTGTGTTTTGTTTGTGTTCGTGTGTGGGAAGGGTAATAGACGCGCTGATACAGTGCGGCGCGGAGGTATTCTATTCGGAATGGCTGGGAACTAAGTTTAGTACAAGGATGGTACCAAATGATAATCCTAGCTACTGTCCGTACACACTGGCATTGTACGTTTAAATTGTGTGAAGATGGGGTTTTATCAATGTCATAATATTAATTTTAGCCATAAATCTCCTAACTGCTGTCTACTGAACGCTGGAGGTTACTGAATAACTTGATTGAGTCACACCTTAGGAATTCACCACTTAGTTTTGTTAACTCTTATTACTGTATTAGGTGTTGTTGTAAATAATCTATATTGCACGAGCGGGTACTCCACGCGTTATAGATTGCTGAAACCTGAGTAACAATCCACTAACGCGCATGCATGAATTAAATTCGCTAAACCGGTTAAAAGGTTTACCAAGATACTGTGTACAATAGTAGCAATCGTAGTGCGGTACCTATATTGCCAGCAAGGGGGATCAAAGCGTCATAGATTGCTCGGACACGAGCACCATTCATCTACACCGCTTACAAGGACTATCAGGGTATTATCAATAAGGGTAACATTAGTAGTGCCGTATGTATATTGCCAGCAAGGGGGATCAAAGCGTCATAGATTGCTCGGACACGAGCACCATTCATCTACACCGCTTACAAGGACTATCAGGGTATTATCAATAAGGGTAACATTAGTAGTGCCGTATGTATATTGCCAGCAAGGGGGATCAAAGCGTCATAGATTGCTCGGACACGAGCACCATTCATCTACACCGCTTACAAGGACTATCAGGGTATTATCAATAAGGGTAACATTAGTAGTGCCGTATGTATATTGCCAGCAAGGGGGATCAAAGCGTCATAGATTGCTCGGACACGAGCACCATTCATCTACACCGCTTACAAGGACTATCAGGGTATTATCAATAAGGGTAACATTAGTAGTGCCGTATGTATATTGCCAGCAAGGGGGATCAAAGCGTCATAGATTGCTCGGACACGAGCACCATTCATCTACACCGCTTACAAGGACTATCAGGGTATTATCAATAAGGATAACATTAGTAGTGCCGTATGTATATTGCCAGTAAGGGTGGTCAAAGCGTCATAGATTGCTCGAGCACGTGGACTATTCAACTACATCGTTTACAAGGATTATCAGGGTACTATAAAAAATGGTAACAGTTGCATTTCCGGTATGTATATTACCAGGGCGAGTACTCAAAGCGTTATTGATTGCTCGGACAAAGGTACCCTAAACTGTGCCCATGAACCATCAGGATACAATGGATAAGGGTAGCGGTATCTGTATTACCAGCGTAGGTAGGCCTACTCAATGCGCGATAGATTGCTGGTACACGAGTACCAATCCCCTACACCACTCTCTGGTAGCTAGTCCGCTAAACTTAATGAGTCGTTAAATTGCGAACAGGAGCCAATTTAGAAACACTCGCACGTTCACTCGTTGGCTGCGTTAATTGCCATAGTTGTAGTGTAGAATGGCTGCTGGCTACTGGTGGCGTAACACAGTCTTTGTCTAATCACTTCATTCGCAATCGGACAAGCTTTGAATAAGTATGCCTCATGTAAGTGGTCGTGGCGAACCCGGAGCCATTTGCAATCACATTCGTTGCGAGCATTGCTCGAGTTGCTGTCTCCTTACTCGGAACTGATCTGATTTTCAATTGTGTTACCGTTACTACATTCTGGCAACGTAATCGACTGGAATCCTATAAATGTAAAAGAAGTTCAGTAATTTTGTACTTCAATTTATTGTTTGTGCGTTTAACTGTGAGCAGTTTATTAAATGTTACAGCGTAAAATAGTTATATTGATTCCGGTGCCAATAGTACCGCCACAAACATGATTGAGTCACTAGGGCGAAATTAATTAATATTTCTGTTATTTGCAATCTAACTTTATCTAAATGGATTTGTATTGAAATATTAAGCTATACTCACATTTGTACGAAAAAACTTTTTAGATAATAAATGTATTCCCATCTCTCTGATTGTACATTTTCATTGTCATTTTCGGCTTGATTGTGTTCTAGCGAAGTGTTAAGACGTTCTCCCTAGTTCCAAATATCGGCATAAGATATTTAATCCAATTTTATAAATTGAGGCACGTTAATAGTGCGTTCGGACAGTTCTCTGTGGTGTGAGAGGCTCAGATAGTAAATACTTGAACAAATAAAGTTATGTGGCGCAGCCCTAGCGTTGGCCCTCAGAACTAACACTAATACAATGATAACACTTACGTCAGTCTGTGCGGTGCTTCTGTTAGCCTCAACACAGGCTGCATGTTGTTCAATCATGTGTAATTTTACACTCTTTTCTTTGTATGTTTCTCTATTATTAATTTCTGACTTTGGTTGAATCTTGGAATTGTAACTGATGTTTTGATGTATTAAAGAAAAGTGCTGAGTCATTGACTTGTGGTAGTTTAACTTCTTTTGATTCATGTAAACGTAACAGTTCTTCACCAACCTATCAGTCTTTAAGCCTAAAGTAAACTGGTATCTTATTAATTCACAAAACGTATCACAAAACTCAAAATCATCGGTAGAGGAACGAAGAACGTGTTCAAACATAAGTTGCTCACAGTCTCATCGCCATGTCAACAACTGCTTGTAACTATTACTGGTAAGTATATTTACAGGAAGCTTAGTATGACATTGATTATTTGTAAAATCCCTAATGGATCTGTGGGACATTAAAATGTTTACATGCCAACACTTCCTAACAGCAGCTGTTCACCTTTTTTCAATCTTGATCCATAAATAAAGAACTGCAACATTCAGCTTTGCTTACCGACACAACCATTCGTTCTTCTATTAGTCAATCAAGTCTATCTAACATAGACTGTGTAATATACTTGGACTTGGCCAGGGCCAATTTAATACGTGGCTAGAATTCAAAACAAAAAAAGAATGTTAAATAACTTCTGTATATAACAACGAGTGAATTTCATAAACATATCAAAACAATTTAGCATGTATTAGTTAAAAATTGTATTGTAAGTTAAAGTAATTAATAACATTTTTTAGGGAATACTGTATTCAAATTTGAAATCACCAAAACGTAGTGCCATACAATGAGAGATTTAGTCCACTAATTTGTCGTTAGGTATACTAAAGCAGGGGCGTGTCTAAATTTTGAGTTGGGGAGGGGGATCATACCCACCGTAAAATATCTAATAGGGGTAGGATATAGATTGATCTTCTCTTTCAAAAGTTGCACGGTGTTGTGGTCGACCTGACTTTGCCGGAGGTTTATACCGTATCTTATTTTCAGTCGTAGAATTGGCACATATTTCATGTTAAGGGCATAATACACTTCAAATCATATTTTAAACTGTTCTGATATTTTTATTATTTTATTTCATGTCATAAAATTTATATTGTATCGTTTAAATATTAACAAAGTATACACTTCGTGAGTGAAACCCATATGCATTTGGAAGAGTAAAATGAGAAATTTTTCATCATTCTTCAATTCAATGTGTGTTTGTGTGCGGTGTTCGAGTAGTGTGTATTGGGTGTATGTGAGTGTGAGTGATTGGGGACGTACGAGTCATTAGGTGGTGGTGGGGGGCGGGAGGGTTGCAACTGCCATAGTCTTTTCCCATGTAACCAAACAAATCTGTAGTTTATTCTTTTTAAATTATTAAA
The DNA here is from genome assembly GCF_021130785.1 of Homalodisca vitripennis. NCBI lineage: Eukaryota > Metazoa > Arthropoda > Insecta > Hemiptera > Cicadellidae > Homalodisca > Homalodisca vitripennis. Next base: position 124,258,816 of record NC_060212.1, on the reverse strand, counting down.
AACACAATCAATTAATAATATTAGTTTTTGAATATTTTGATATTTATTTTTACATAAATTTTAATTATTTTGATAGATACTCTTTTAGTTTGTTGTAATTAAGCTCAAATAAAATATAAGTAACAATGCGGTACATTAAAAGACTCATTCTCAAAACACAAGTTCTTGCTTAGTTTGGGAATTAATTTCCAAGTTTTATTTTATAGAGTTTTACAACAACGTAAATAGTTATTGTAGTATATTTTATTTCACTCAAGGAAATGCATTTAAACTAGATGTAAATGTTTTGTGATGAAGAAATAAATACTTTTTGACTTGACGTTGACTTGATTAGATATAAAGAAGTCAAAGGTTTAACATGATCTTTATGTGATAAACCTCAAGGCCATCATTTTACTAAAGCTGGCCCCTGAAGTGGAACCGATGGCCGGGTAGGAGGACTGCTCGCAGAGACAGGATCGCTTATCGGTGCTTGACTCAGTTATCTTTAGACGATCACTGTGGCCTCTAAACCAAACCATTGGCAAGGTCAGTGGCGACGGCCAGAATAAAACATCTCTTATTAGTCAGACTTCGAAACTGTTATAGATCAGGCAAAGTCAAACTAAATCTTCCCCACTAACAAGATTATGCACACAAATCCCTGGACTGGTCGAAAAAATGAAAACAAAAGCAAGGATGAAGTGGCAAGGCAAAGTCGGAGCCGAGAGCAGAAGAGAGAGAGAGAGAAGAGAGAGTGGGGGACAGGGCCATTAACTGTATCAGAGGCATTCCGAGTGTGGCGCCCGCTCTAGTCGTGACTTACGCTTATCACGAGACAGACGGACAGACAGACAGACAGACAGACAGGCAGAGAGGAGAGACTGTTGGAGCTGTCTTTGTCAGGCTGTCTTTCAGCCAAGAATCGCGGATTTGTTAAACATATTATTCGCGCCCTTGGTCATCCACATCCCGAAACCACACTCTGTGTTGCAATTGGCTCTGTAACCACATAGAATCCTCTTAAGCAACATAGAATCCCCTTAAGAGGACCGGGTAAGTCCTATACTACGCATGTTAAATTACGATTTTGGTTCACAAGGAAGTACTAAAGCTAATTGAATAAAATTTCTATCAGTTATTACGTACATATCATTCACTTTAAAACATGGATTTATTTAACAAAAACTGTTGTAAAAAGTTATTATTTTTCAAAATTTGTTATTTATCCTTTTCTATGTAGAAACAAACATTATAACTAGAGTTATACATTTTGTTTCAATACATTCTCATGTTAAAGTATGCATCAACTTGTACACAACAAGTGGTAAAAATTCCATTTCATTGCCTCCAGTAGTTGTTGAGAAAAGTGTGCACCAAGTTTAAAAAATCAGTTCTTGAAAAATCGTAATGATGTGTACGCGTGATATGTATATTTTTACACATACATTGTGCACTAAAACATTCCAGCTCCACAACTTGGATTTTCTTGGTCTTTTTGATCTTCTAGCTTCCTTTTACCCAGCCTCTAATGGCTGCTCGATGTGAACCATTTATCCTCAACTTGTCGGCTAGTTTCATAGATTCCACCGCATGTTTCCCTACACTGATTTCCTAGTTTGTTGAGCACTTCGTACTTGATAATCAAGCCAGAGTTAAAAGTACCTACATCGTAAACCCCCAAGTGTAAAATTTCAACCCGACAAACCCAGTTTTAGGCAGTCGTGACCAAATTAGATTGTTGACACTTTCGTTCGGACCTTCGGTTTGGGCCCTTAACACACTTCCAGTAGCACTGTTTCCAGTATACAATCTTCTTAAGACAGGCTTTATAAACTGCAATATAGATGCTAGAGATGCTGTTTTTGTGTCTGTAACCTTCTTCGGTTACAAGGGACTCTTGGTGTTTTACAACAGATGTCTGCGCCCTTTGGACATAATCTAGGGTGAGGGAGTTCATCCTTAGACACTGAAAATACAGTGCCCAAAAGGCTTTCTTCACTTCTTCGACACTACAATTGTTTTTTTGGATGACTTGCCCATAGTAGGTCTGTAGCTGGTCTATCACAGCTGATAACCGGTTTTTCCCTCTTAAGCCTTTGCCATCAGAAAGAGTTATTCTCGTGTCAGTTTTCAATTTTCGCAGACTTGTACTCATACGTTTCTGAATGTGACATATGCATTCTAACTTTCTTATTGGGCATTCTCTACGATGAGGGCACGTTTATTCTGTTGCTGAAAAACCTGTCGGATCCCCATTGCTTACTTAATGTGTACATCGCAAATAGTATGATAGTTAGGACCCGCTGAAAAATATTTTGTTTCTTCCACTTCAATGCGCCCACTTGGGTCACTGTATTTAGATGTACATGAAGAAAGGTGTTCATTAGAGCCCTTATTCGGGCAAGTACTATATTTTGAAAGTATGACAATGTCGATAACGAGGCTACAATATCAAAACTATTCACCGTTTTTGCCATGTTCCATCGATGGCTACAGGAATGCCCCGTAGTACTTCATTTATGACTACTGCATCTTCAATGGCATTTCTCATACTATAAAACAAAGCATAATAGAACAAAAAGTATAATGGGGTTACAGTTAAGTATAATCAAAATGGCACATGTACCTAATACACATATTAGTGTATAAGTAATATTTCTTCCAAGTATGGCACTCAATATATAATTTTGATACACAACTAAAACTCTATTTCTTTAAATTGATTAACAATTTATAGTAACATATGGCAGAATTTAAGTTGTTTTATTATGCGTGTAAAACAGTTTAAAACGTTAATGACACTAAAAACCAATTTTGATGACTCAATATCTTTAGAGTAAATAAAGATATATCTAAATAGCTGATTTTGGATTAAAGTATACATGATCTTCATAAAGTAAAAAAGTGAGGTAAAAATATAGTTAAAGAAAAAGTAAATAGGTATGCATTTTTAATGGCACAAATTGTAAATCCTTCCGATATGGCATACTTCTCTAGTAACTTTAGTATTAAATCATGCTGTACATATAAAACATGCCTAGTTTTCAAAACCTATATAGGAAAGATCAGGATTTATTTAAAAGTGATACATCACTGACCACTCTGCACAAGTGAGTTCAGAATACTAAGTATTATTTCTAATTTTTGTACGTCTAAGTTATTACTTTACAACTTGCTTATGTTTCCATTTCCTTAAACATTACAGGGTGCAGTACCCCAGAAGGTCGTGAGTTTAGTCCCAAATGTCCAATGTTAATTTCAAACAGTCGTCCTGACCTTTTTAATCGGATTCGTACAATTTTTATATCATTTTACTCGATAAAGCACTGTCTAGGGAATCCAGTGATTACTTTTCCAAAAACAACACTGAAAATTTGCTAAATACAATTTTGTAATTTTTTGTAATTAATTTTATTCACAATTACGTAGTTTTAAAATAAAATGTTGATCACTGGGTTCATCTTTTACGTTCATATACTTCAAATTACTTTATTCTTCGTCAAAGTGAACTGTGACTCATCGGTAAATAAAATATACTTAAAAAGTCGACGATGAGTGTTTAACTAAATGCAGTACTCCCAGCGATGGGCATTGTATCCTGGATGTACAAGTTGTATTTTTGTGTGGAAGAAATAGAGTCTGTTATTATTGGTTGTGCTCCACTGTTTACTTTGCGTAACCCTGAACCCTTTTGAAATACGTGTTGTATTAATACCTGGACTATGTTCAACAGCAGCAACAATGTTTTCCTCTACAATAACATCATATTGGCAAGAGCGGTCCCACTGGAACTTTGCGCTAGGAAGTGATCCTGTTTCCCGTAACGTAAACAATTTAGCACAATTTTTCTAGCATTTGGAATTCTGCTGTAAGTGTAACGTTGCCTACATTCTTCAACAGCGGCTATAGCACTGCCTTCAAAAACACCATATCGGCGTATTCTTCACTTGTAAATAACTGTGGTATCTCCAACTGTGGTGGTAGCTTCCATGAATTCCAAGTTTTGAAAACAAAACAGTGCTTACATTGACTAAAACCCAATTATTACTATGAACAGAGCAATAGTACATGAACTGAAACTCAGTTGTTACCTCTCAAAATTATTTGAATTCTATAATTCAGATCATAACATTGTTGAACAGCTGTTTATTGCATTCCTAACATATTAAATACTAAATATTAAATAATTAAGTTCCCGCAAAACATTATTCTGTGTTTTTAAATAAAATTAAATCAACCCCTAAAGTATGTCAGCAGCACCTGAACATACTGCTAAAATCAATATATTTTAACATTTTTTTCACTTGTACTGTTACGATACAAATTGGAATTTAATATCTAAATCTCAATATTTATGTTTTTTTACGATTCTTATATTAAAGTATTATCACGACAATAACAATAAAACTAGATCTAACAAGTTTCTGACAAACGGAACGGATGCCGAGGCGACCGAACGTCTATAAGATGTCTTGCCAGTGTTCCGCATTTTAATCGCTTATAAATGGTTATTCATTTCATGTGAAAATTTGCCACGGGGAGTTTTTTTTTCTATAAAAAATAAATACAAAATTTCCACGCTTACTAGATGTTTGATGTTATTAATGGTGTTCAAAATATATTATGAGTTTTAATTCCCTAAATAAATTAGAATAAACATTTGTATGTTGAAAAACCGACACACTCAAAAGCACCAGCTTTTTCAGTTCAAGACAACAGAAATTATAAATTTCTATAATTCATAATAAATGCATCAGCGCAGGTTGGTTGAATGTATCTTTGTGTTAAACAGTGCGGCTCATTCGACCTTCCCGTCTCTCAGTAGCCTGCCAAAGTTTAAAACACAGCACTCAATCCAGACCTGACCGAGGGTTATTGTTGTTATCGCGTCACGTCAGGTCAGGTGCAAAACTACAGAGGAGCCCTTCCGTATCCTGTTCTGAAAATACAATATACTGTCTTTAGCTTCCATCTCCTGTACGTAGTTCCAATACTCGCCGTACCTATGAAACGGGTCGGTCGACAACGACATCTTTGCTGGGTGTAGTGCCCCCTTAAGGGTAATCAAGGTCCGTATATTACGTTCATAAATCGACTGGGAGTACCGGTGGTCAGACCTCGCATCTGAGCTATAGGTATACAGCGCAGTTTCAAATCATGTTTGAGACCGTTGCACCTTTTATCAGTACAATCGACCTTTATACTGCATCCCCCCTTTGTTATGTTTCATAAGATCCTGGCAGAGAGCAGTGGCTCATGAAGACGGGCAGAATAACGTTTAAACGAGATCGGCCTTTCCTTTCTCATAAACAAATATTTAACTTACTGTGTAACTACATAATTCATCATATTCGTATAGATAAAACAATATATATCAAATAAGTATGTGCTATAAATCTTAAATTAAATTATTGTAAAAAGTATATTTTATTTTATTTTTTCCCTGTTTTGCATAATATCTTATCATGTTATAAAACAGTTATGACAATAAAAAATTAAATTTTTTGAATCAACAATAAATAAAATTTAAAAAGGAACCAAGTTAACAATATTAAAGATGTCAATAAATAAACGAAACAACAAATTGGAACACGATTCCATGAAAATTCCAACAAGTATAGAATATTAACAGCACAAAAACTAAACAAATGTGTTCTTTTTGCAGGTAGGAAATAATTTATTTGACTTTGTCAAAGACAATTTTAACCAGTGTCACTTTACGGGTACAATCATTTATGTTTAAAAACACGCCTTCGATGGGGATCCTGCAGCCTACTCTATGGATCCGTACCGCACAATTTTTTGAGTACCGTCACGTAATCTCTTAAACAGCTTCTGGACCATATCTGATGGCACCTTTATATGTACTTTACACAGTTTCTCTGAAAATTTCATGTAACCAGACAACAGAATAGAGAGAAAAATGCACTCCTGAATCATCCTTCCGTTATCTAACACCACCATACCATTTCGAATGTTTGTTCCGCAACTGGAAATTCTCTGAACTATATCACTTGTATTCCCACATGTATGCGCGAACTTTTCCTCTACATGCTGAAGCACGTTGATGTGTCTGATCAGTTAAAGTGACCATCTAAAAAGTCCAGAACATGTGCACAGTGAATATCCTTCAGTGCTTTTTATCCCTACTACCTGATGCAGAGCGAATTACAAAGCCAAGAAGTCGATTGGTTCGGCACAGTATTTCGTTGATCCTTTCCTCTTGAATTACATATTGGAGCTCTCATTGATATTGATGTAATTGTGTTCTCCAAAAACAATTTCTCAAACCTCTAGATATCCTCTTGATGAAACTATTTATAACCGAAGATTACTACTTCCAAAATTATCTAAAGATCTTAAAATTCTCAGTAAAAGGCAATAAGTTCAGAACAGATAGGATACAACATCAGACCTAAATAAATTCAAAATATAATGGGCAATATGTAAACCTTGTGGCATACCAGACTCTAAGTGCACAGAGCCTTATCTAACACCCTTTATTATGAATCCTTCTAAAGGTTCATGATCAAGCTAACACTAGGATACCTTCAAATAAGATACGAAGAGAACTATTAATGAAGAGGTTAAATAGCTCCATATGATTTCAGCTTATAAAGGAGAATGCTAAGAACCTTGGAAAAATGTAGAAATTTAGCATCTTTTTACATTTATTTAAAATACAATTGGTGCACGAAATGCAATAAATAAACTACAGATGTATTACAGAACAATAATTATGCTAACAGTATAAGCTTTTTAAACAAAACTGATAATATTTTCTGTCAATACACTTTTAAGCGATAGCAATATATCGAGAACTGTTCTTTAAGGAATTAAAATAAAACTACCTAGTACGCAATAATATGATCACAAAGCTATACAACTTTGACATGCATTTGGTCGCTGCTATAAAATTAGCAAAGTGACAAAAAGCCTAATTTACATTGTTGATGTCAAAAACAGCAGGCTATGTCGAGAGAATGCGGCGAGGCACGCGGGCACGCTGGCATCTGACTAGCCCAAGACAGGCGACATACCGCGCCACAATTAATGTAATTAACACAAAGTGTATGTTTTTGTCAGCAGTGTGGAGCAGTACTACGTGGAAACGCTAACAATACTTGGCAACTGAACCTCCAGCAGCACAAACTCCTGCTTCCTACACGAGACTACATAAATCAGGCGGCACGTCTGGGAAAGTACGCAGAACAACACTTAATGTCGATTTTTAATTTCTTCCTGAAGTGGATTTACAGCAATGGTTAAATTAGTGCCGTTCCCTACATTAGCAACTAACTAGTCATTGTCAGGAGAGGCAGGCCGCCAAGCCGTGCACTAGATGCTCGTGCAACCAATATTCCTTGGCATAGCAAAACACATAATTTGTTGGACCAATAGACCGCCACGCCGTGCAATGACGATGCTCTGACAACCAATATTCCTTGTCATAGTAACAAAAGTCAGTTGTTGGACCGGTATGTAGCCGCCACGCCGTGCACTGACGATGCTCTGACAACCAATATTCCTTGGCATAGCAAAACACATAATTTGTTGGACCAATAGACCGCCACGCCGTGCAATGACGATGCTCTGACAACCAATATTCCTTGGCATAGCAAAACACATAATTTGTTGGACCAATAGACCGCCGTGCAATGACGATGCTCTGACAACCAATATTCCTTGTCATATTAACAAAAGTCAGTTGTTGGACCGGTATGCAGCCGCCACGCCGTGCACTGTGGATGCTCTGACAACCAATATTCCTTGTCATATTAACAAAAGTCAGTTGTTGGACCGGTATGCAGCCGCCACGCCGTGCACTGAGGATGCTCTGACAACCAATATTCCTTGTCATAGTAACAAAAGTCAGTTGTTGGACCGGTATGCAGCCGCCACGCCGTGCACTGTCGATGCTCTGACAACCAATATTCCTTGTCATAGTAACAAAAGTCAGTCGTTGGACCGGTATGCAGCCGCCACGCGCCGTGCACTGACGATGCTCTGACAACCAATATTCCTTGTCATAGTAACAAAAGTCAGTTGTTGGACCGGTATGCAGCCGCCACGCCGTGCACTGACGATGCTCTGACAACCAATATTCCTTGTCATAGTAACAAAAGTCAGTTGTTGGACCGGTATGCCGCCACGCCGCTGTGCACTGACGATGCTCTGACAACCAATATTCCTTGTCATAGTAACAAAAGTCAGTTGTTGGACCGGTATGCAGCCGCCACGCCGTGCACTGACGATGCTCTGACAACCAATATTCCTTGTCATAGTAACAAAAGTCAGTTGTTGGACCGGTATGCAGCCGCCACGCCGTGCACTGACGATGCTCTGACAACCAATATTCCTTGTCATAGTAACAAAAGTCAGTTGTTGGACCTGTATGTAGCCGCCACGCCGTGCACTGACGATGCTCTGACAATCAATATTCCTTGTCATAGTAACAAAAGTCAGTTGTTGGACCGGTTGTCACCGCCGCGCCGTGCACTGACGATGCTCTGAACAACCAATATTCCTTGTCATAGTAACAAAAGTCAGTTGTTGGACCTGTATGTAACCGCCGCGCCGTGCACTGACGATGCTCTGACAAGCAATATTCCTTGTCATAGTAACAAAAGTCAGTTGTTGGACCGGTATGCAGCCGCCACGCCGTGCACTGACGATGCTCTGACAACCAATATTCCTTGTCATAGTAACAAAAGTCAGTTGTTGGATCCGGTTCACCGCCGCGCCGTGCGATGACGATGCTCTGACAACCAATATTCCTTGACATATTAACAAAAGTCAGTTGTTGGACCGGTTCACCGCCGCGCCGTGCACTG